>NC_142621.1:44522651-44825682 GCF_059453375.1 Lepisosteus platostomus
GACACATGCCAGAGCAGAGCTCTGAAACAGTTTGATGGTGGGCTAATGTCTGAAGCTAGATTAACATTCTGGGACCTAAACATAACTTCTCTATTCGGAAAGCAGTCAAGAAAAACATTGGCCAAGGCCTCATCTTGTGTACCGCTGTGTACAGCAGCTATAAAACACTTTGAGCAAAGAAGTGGCGTGGTCACATGAGAGCTGGACATTGTAAATGGAGCATAGCATTCTCTGCATATAAAATAATAATATTATGTCTTCCAAAAGCCAACAGTTCAGAGACTCTGTGTCCAAATAATCTGAAGATTATAATATCATAAAGGTAAAAAATCAACAAAGAATACCAATATCTGAGTCTTTTTGCTGGATGTTGCTACTTTCCTGAGACTGAAGTAATGTTAACAGTTCTACCAATTAAAAATATGTTGAATTAAAACTCCAACATCTCATAACTACAACTAAAACTGCATGCTTTCCTTATAGCCAAGAATACAAAACAACATCGTCCAGATAAGAATCAGGTTGCACACTTATTGTGCATGCAGAAACCCACTTGAACACTCCAAGTCTTGGTTTCAGCATGGTCAGCCTCTCTTCCTAAAGGGTGTACTGTAAGCTGCTAATGAAAAAACTCTCCCCAATTTAATACAAAAATGACAGGAATGTGCCAGCTTTACATGTTACCACAGATCACAACGTGCACTATCAGTAGCTTATACTCTAAATGGTTGAGTTTAAAACACCAACTGGGACATGTATCTTTTGGGACACAATATGTTTAAGTATTTCCAAGATTTTCTTTATTCGTATTTTTGATACTGTTTCGAACAGTTTCTATGCATACAACTTTTTTCCAATGACAATGATAACGTCGTTAGAGACTTGAACCTATCGCAACTCCCGATATATCACAGCCCGTGTTTGTCTGATTTGTTTTTGTTTGTCTGATATTACGATTGAGTGAAAAGGGGCGGGGGGTCTAATTTACCTCACGTGTTTGGCATTGAACTTCGAGTAGCTAAAAAGAAAGCTCTGGGTATCATTTGGCGATCTAGTACATTTTAATATGGTTCGTCTCTTGTTAAAAAGATAGCAGAAAACGGAAGAAAATTTAAAAAACGGGTAAGTTAGAACAAGTCAGTTATTTTGAACCCTGCGGTTGAGCAATTATGATGACATGTATCTTTCTACGGTAAGTGTACACGTTAAGTAAAGGAAAATTATCTAAAAACGGGGTGGTCTTCATCAATAAAGATTATCTGTGCTCCAAAAGCTGTTCTTCTGTACTGTATGCCCGGTTTTCAGCTTTCTCTTCGGAATGGGAACATGAGGGGTGGGAAGCTTTCATTGCACAGACCCTATACTCCTCGTATAGTAACATCTGTAAGGAGATAAATACTGTGCCACATACGTGCCTTTTCCTACCCTTATAATGTTAAAAACACCTGTTTTGTAATATAAGTGTACAGTATATGCGATGTGTATAGTGCAGCAACATCAGAACAAAAACCCTCTTCTTATCGTAGTTTGCTAAATGCTACAATTTTGTAGCAAAGGCTTTAGGCTTCACAGTATTGATGGAGTCAGAAAAATCTCGAATTCTGTGGCTAATTATCACAGAGTCTGCCGATTCTGTAAAGTTTCGTCTATTGATTTTACAGTTAAAAATGAGCGTCTTGGCTTTCTGGAAGAACACAGTGCTCCGTTTGTCATGTCATTGCAATTTGAGCCAATACACGAAAACGTGACGCACACAAATGCACCAATTATTTCAACAGACCTTCAACGCTAAGCAAGCACGAATACCTGTTTTTATCTCGCGTGAACTCAGCTAAACTGGAGTGGGTGTATTGCGAGACGAGACGATAAATTAAACTTTTGTTTTCTCTTATTTAAAATACTCTCTACTTCGCCAAGGTTTGAAGGCAAATCCGTGACAGCTACTGGCAAAGCTTTGTACAATTGATTTTTTTTTCTTCATTATGCTGTACCTTTCGTGCAAAGCTTCGCTCCAGCTAGAATATTTTTTTAAAAGCTGTTTCAGTCTTGTTTTTAACACCTGTTGATTATTTTCAGATATTGATAAAATCTTCCTAAATTGAAGGGTAACTAGTAACGTGCTGATATTTTTCCAAAACCATTACCGTGAAGATTGCATTATTTGCGAAAGAACCTCCGGAACCTCTGTTTTTATCCGCTGTAAATGCACACGGATGACGTGTGTTACATCTTTAAAACGTTTCATAAAGAGCTTTTCAAAACCCAGTAGAGATTTGACTTGAGAAACAGAAGTGGTTCAATACTGGCAAATCCTACCATAGAAATCTCTACATTGACGTTGTTTTGATCCTATGTAATTAGCCATTACAGCCACTACACTTATTACTTTACAATTAGCCTCACTGAAAGGAAAATATTTGTTTTCCACCATTAAAAAATAGTTTTGATCTATATATTGTTCTGTGTAGTTTCCTCTGTTTTATCAGATGGGAAGTCATTTTTATGTTGATATGCTGAATATTGCAGATCAGTAAAAGGTGCATGTTAAAAATGTCTTGCAAGTTGAGAGGCACATCCATAAAGAAACAGAGATATAGCCATTTCAATTCTGCTGAAAGTAAGAAGACAGCATTTCAGAATTTTCAAACCACATGCAGCTTTCTGACCTATACAAAAAAATAAATAAACCTTGCTTACCAACAAGTATTTTTTCTAAAAAATAAAAACCATAGAAGCCGCCTCTTTTATCAAACCCAGCAGCTTGTTTTTTACCCCTATACTCTTGTGTGACTGCATCTCTCCCCAAGAGATGGGCCCATCTGTTGCTCAAGCCTGGGCTACAGTATGGAGCTTTCAGATGGCTTTTTGACGTCTTTGATTTTCTTTTCTCTGCAATGGAAAAGCATCTCAGAATAAATAAGACTCCTGCAAAACAAAGGCTTGGAAAAAGACAGGAAAGAAAACGAATAGGCATGTGGACTATTGCACACATTTGTAATCATGAATACATGACAGTGAGGTCGATTTACTGTGTCTATAAGGCCACGTATTGTGAGAAAGGGTACTTCTGTCTCTTTTATCTCTAGTTTCCAAGTTGCAGTTTCCATAAGCAAAGTGATGCACTGGGATATTGAGAGTTAATAATGAAGAAGTTCAAGTACTTCTTCAGGGTGAATAACATGATTGCATGTCAGGCTACTTGTTTTTCCTGGAATGCTGGAACTTGTGTTGAACACGATTCCATAGGAGAAGTATTGGCTGATCATTATATTGTGGTTATGAAGCACAGCAATCTCTGATTTGTGGGCTAAGCAAGACACTATTTCAAGCCTTGCTTTTAACCAAAAGAACAAGTAAAGGTTTATTCCATGCTGAAAAGAAAAGAAAAGAGACACAATGTGTAGGCTGTGGAGCCTTGTACAGCTGAGGTTATCACAAGCGTTATGAAGCGCTTTGAGTGGAGTGTCCAGAAAAGCGCTATATAAGTGTAAGCAATTATTATTATTATTATTATTATTATTATTATTATTAATCACAAAGGCTTCATACCTGAAGAAGGCTCCACAGTCGGAACATGCTTCTTTTCACCTCTTTTCAGCAAGGAATAAACCTTGACTGTCACAGCTCCCTACTTGGTTTTAACCAGCTACTTAGTTTATTAGTTAAGTAAGGGATACAATCACAACTTTGATTCACAATGAATTTCATTCTTTCATTCTGCTACCATCACACTTTTTAAAATTATATTTAGATTTTTTTACAGAATTGAATCGAGGGCAGTGGAAACACTTAGAAATACTGGTTTAGTTGTTGAAAGTTTTCTTAATGAGTAGCTAACATTAGTCTAGGCACACTGTGTCTGTGTGCAGTGTTGCCTGTAATTATAGTTATATTAATATTAATAATTATAATTCCTATAATTATAGGAAGAGTAATGAAAGATTCTTAATGGTACTGAAATTTTAACATACTGTAGTACCATTCCCCACATTATATTGTCTTTAAAATGCAATGTGCAGTCATTTGGGTATATGTTAAACTATACCAATAGATGATATACTGTATTACATAATGCCATATTCCATTGTTTTGCCTTTCATACACAAGGAGTGTGTTTTTTTAAATCGGTAAGTAATGGCATAGCTTTTAAAGGTATTTCAAAATATTACTCATCCTCCTGCAATTAAAGCCCCCCTAGCTACAGCTTCACCTGTGCTGAAAGAGCTTTGTGGACATTGTTTTTCTCCTCTCTGGCCTTTCATTAAGAAGTTCTCGTCAGCAGTGGCAAAGATAAGCACACAAACACATGAATGTAAGACAAAAGTGTTTTTCAGGTATCATACAGGCAGAAAAGGCTCTAAGAAAACAATTTAACAGTAGCTCTGTTAATAATTGTATACCCTCATGGAGTACTGAAATCCATAAAGATAGCAGATGGGAATGAGGATTGTGATATAGACACAGATTTCTAATTAGCCAAAGTAAAATTCCAAAATGAAAAGGTGGAATTTCAGTGCCTTTCTTGACCTTCTTTCATGTAGCTACAATGTGACAGTTTTCACACTAGTGACTAGTGACCATTGGCTGGTGCACTATCCACTTGTGATCTACAAAAGTGTCAGGAAGATAATATTTTGTATTTGTCCAGCAATCACAACCTTGTTTTTGGTTTTTGTGTGCATTGAAAGTTTGCAATGAGATTGCATTCACAGGTGCACCTCCTTAATATATATATATATTAAAAAATAAGATTAAACAGACGTGCTATCTATGTTTGAGAACCCCAAGACTGGCAGTATGTGTCGTGAAATATTAGTTTTTTCAGTTGTATGTGTCTGGGAAGAGCTACACGTTAGAATGAAATAGGGGAATTAACCTAATTTAATGGATTGACAATGCACAACACAATATTTTACAGTTGATGGAAAATGAAAAATGTGACTCCTTCTGCTTAAACACAATTTTATTCTTGCACTGGGGTCTACTTAGACAAAGCACACAGTCTCAGTAATTGCTCTTCCCTTCACAAAGTATAATTGCCTATACGTTTTCATGCGTAGTATTATACCATAGTTATAGCAAGTGAATCATTATTATTAATACATTTTGAATCCTCATGTGGTGTAAGGTTATAGCAGGAGCTGACAGGGAATATTATTATTTTATTAGGATTATTTTTCATCAAAATAATTTTTCATCCTGAAGTGACATTATTGCTAATTAGAAAATTGTATCCCTTTTATAACATGTACAAAATAACATTTTTTTCCCTCTGTGATGGTTGTATGCTTTCTTAATGTTCAGACAGAAAAAAAGAACATTGCAATATAATTTATACCACAAAGTGCAATAACTGTTGGTGGATTAGATTTCATTGGAAAAAGATAAGTTTCTTTGGATAGTATTAGCATATGATATGCCAGTATAGATTAATAACTGATAGAGACACTGATTATTGTCTGTGCAACTAGAAAAATATTGTGCTGACGTTTTTTTCCAAAGTAACAAACATTTGTGGATGTGAAATATTAGGCTGGAACTGAAATTAACTGATTTTTAAAATATTATTGGCAGAGCAAACTGACATATTAACAGCAATCAGCATTTTTAATTGAAGAAGGAGCAAAGCTAATGGTCCTATAGTAGGACATAATACATAATTTTGGTACTGCATACCTGATGCATTTAAGGTTTAGAGGCATTGACAAATAAAATGTTATAATTGAACGTTTATTAGAACTGGAAATTTTATTTCTTAATCACTTAGTCACTTAGAAATACAGGTGTAATGCCTTATCTTGAAGTACTCTCTGGTTTTAATTGCTGAGATGGCATACTTTATTAGTATCAGACAGCTGATGAGTATAGCCTGCGGAGAACTTCCCAGCACCAGTCACAGAATCTGACAAACAGCAACAATGTTTCCATGACAATCGCTCACTCATTCCTGCTAATAAGAGCCAAGATCTCTTACCCATGACCTTTTCAATTTTCTGTTCTCTCTACAAGTAATGTACATGCTCAAGGGCTCAGTTAGTTCATTTTTTAAAAGCAGTTGAATTTTAATTGCACCTCTTTGTACCCACTGTATGTGTAGCTTTCAATGCCTAAAGACATTGCTTCAAATTAAGATTTTTATGATCAGATGCTTTTCTGGCTACTAGAATTGTATTGATTTCATGAGGACATCAATTCCTTTTGCACTTTATCATTTTTAAAATGCTTACTTTATTGGTTAAACAGCATGCAGTATCTGAATAGATACTGGTACCTGGTAATTCATTTTTTTCATTACCAATATGCTTTATACAACATTTAGAAGAATAAAACTGAGAAAACTTGTCTAGTGCTTTTATAATAAGTGGAAATACAGTAAGGTAAGTAAGATTTAGTTGATGAACTATAAATCCAAATTATTTTCTTTTAGCAGGAAGAATACATGATAAAATGAATAGGTGGCAAACAAATGGAAAAATTGTCAGAACTGCTTACAGTTGTTTTTTTTCATCTGGTTTACAACTAAAGGGGGTTTATAGGCAACCTTTAATGGTCAGTGAGTGGAGGTCTGGAAAGCATGTTAGCATCTCCTAATTAAGCAACTGATTAATCCATTAAATTAAATCATGCAGGTCCCAGCTGGAATGAAACCCAGAAAACATCATGGCTCTCCAGGGCTTGTGTTGCTAATCCCTGATTTAGAGCAGAAATACATGTTAAATAACCACATGAGTGTGCCTAGGAAGGAAAACCGGATGTTATTTATGTTGAATTCATTTATACCTGACGTTTATTTTTCAGAAATAATTATTTTAGCACAAAGGAACAAAAGACATGCAGGTATATTAAAATAAATTAAGAAAAATACGGTGAGGCAAGGCACAAAATAGTGGCCCAAAGAAACGTGTTTATTTGAAAAGTAAGATTTCAGGAGCTTTCTAATGGCAGAGGGTGTTTATTGACAGCACATTGCTATCAATATAGGTAGCAGAAATTGATTTTTACTGCTTTGAGTTGTTATTTTTATCCACTCATCCATTTTCTAACTGCCCTATACAAAACAGAGTTTTGCGGGACAGCAAAACAGCTGGCGCTAGCGGGACCTAACCTGGCAGGCAACGGGCCCAAGCCAGGGTGCACCCTGGGTGGGACGCCAGCCTATCGCAGGGCACGCGGACGCAAACATGCACACGCTGACACCAGGCCCAGTTTTCCCAGAAGCCAATTAACCTACCAGTATGTCTACCAGGACTGTGGGAGGAAACTGGAACTCCTAGAAGAAACCCATGTGAACACACAGACTCAACTCGACAGCTAGCAACCCAGGAATCGAACCCATAATGGTAACCACTGCACCACCATGCCACCTGTTATTATTTATCTCCCAGATAAAAATGGAAGTAAGATGAAAAGGCAGCAAGAAAAAACAATTCAAAGTCATTAACAAAAATACCTTTACTACTTTACTGTGTCAAGAATGTCCTCTAAATGAATATTCACTTGTATATTCCCTTGTAAACCAACTTTAAAATACATAATGTCAACAATATATTAAAGCTCTTTCTTTAACCTGGTCTTGGCATTAAACAGAACAGGATTAGAAATGTGCATTGATATACTGTTGTGTGCACTGTATAGTATTTGTATGGATACTAAAGGATCAGTAATTTGGGATTAGTGAAAAAAATAATGAAGGAAGACATACATTCAGACATACAATTCCTACATACATACATTGTATACATACAATTCCTCTCATTTGAACTTGAACTTGAACTTGAACTTTATTGCCATATGTAACCGGTACTGGTACAATGGAATTCTTACTTACAGAAAGTCTCTCGATTATAACACAAGTGTAAAAAACAAAACAAAGTGCAAACAGTGCATCAAGACAATGTACAAACAAACAATAGACAATGTGCATTTTGTTGTAATGGCTGTAGGATTAGCCAAAACATATAAACAGATATCCTTCCTACTCTGTGGTATACAGTATGAACTAGATGCCAAAGAAGAAAATATTTTAAAGAAACTTACCAGTTATTTTGCCAATAGCTGCAAGACTGCAATATATATGCATACTTCTTAACAGACGGATATGACTGATTAAATAACACTTCATATTCAATACTCTGCCAAATGAGAGGAAATAAAAAAATTAGGCTCACTCCCCCACACATAGAAGCACACACTGTATGAAATGTAACAGTAATCAAGTGCTTAAGAGCGTCACTCATTAAACAAAGTCTTTAGCTTATGGAATAGAATCATTTTCATGAAGAAGTAAATTGGTATATTTCGTATGTCCTTGTTAGTGTGTTGCAGGTGTAATATTTCAATTAGATGAAGTAGTAAAGAGACATAGGGAAGACAAGGCACAAAAGGTAAGCTTGGACTCAGATGTGCCCATATACAGTAATCCTGCTAATGACTCTGCATCATTAAGGCCAGGAAGGATACCTCATGTGAAAATGGTACATTTTCATCAAGGATGATTCAGAAGAAATAGCAGTTTTTAATTTTTCTGCTGCAATTTAGGAGCATGAAATGAAAAACAATGCAGAGTATACTGTATGCTTTGCTCTATAATGTTATTCAACATTAAACATTTTGTAAATGTTGCGAGAAAAGATATTCGTCCGGTGTTCCATAGGAATAGGCGTAAAGTGGAAAAGACTTAATGAACCTTTAATTGCTTTAATTTCTATTAAGCATATATAATCTTTTATGCAACTAGTCTGGAGGGGCTGAATAGCTTAATGACCTTCAGGAATTTGAAATTGTTGCCAGCTCTTCATGCTGAATACCTTCCATTGCAGTGACACATCCATGAATAAGTGCAAATGCTGTTAGAAGCACTGCTCCCTGTCTGGGCAGCAGAACCAACAACCTGTCATATCCAACATATCCAATAGATCTGGATCTGCCTTTAAACAAATGGATCTTTTCCATGTCCCAGAAAACAAATACAGGGCAGGCGTTCCACTGCTGTTTCTGATGTTTCACACTCTGGCTTCTACGGTATGTGCTGTTGTTTGTATGGAAACTGACGGATCAGAAAAGTTAAAAAGAAAATAGAATATTTATTTTCTCTTTGGGTTAAACAAATGATTTGTTTTCTCCCATTTGTTACCTTAATTTACAAAGACTTGTGGTACTCTATTCTGTAATCTAAAATGCTATTGTAGATTTCTGCTGATATTCAGGAAGTGAAATTCTCAGGCATATTTAAACCCTGATTGTACAGTAATGAAGATCTACCAAATTTGAGAGTGCTAGCAAATGTATTTTCATATAAACTTACAGAACTGGTTAAAGTCATCTGTCCCCTGTTGTGATTTTCTCCCCTCCTCAGTCTCCTTACTGAAATCTTCCAATCTCTGTTGTTTTAACAGTGTTTTTCTATACAAACTGAAGTGCATTGATCTGTGTTGTTTTACTATTTCTGTGTCTATTATTTCACAAGCTTATCTGGCAATTATTTATTAGGAACCTTGCTGATAGCTCTTTCACAAACTTTGGAAGCAAATCTTGTTGAAACCCTTGGAAATATTAGTGCTACCATCTGAATTATTGCCCTCTGGTTCAGGGAGTGTAAGGGGGCTTAAGAATGGACATTTTCCACTGGTGCAATGGACCTTCAGCAGATCTTCAGGAATAACTGCATTAAAGACCACTGTCATCATATGGCCCTTGTCAGTGAAAGTGCCAATTTAAACAAAGAGGTGAGTGCCCACAGAGGAAGCAAACACCCCCATCACACTTCACAAATAATCTTGTGCTTGCTAAAAACAGCAGAGGCCAACAAAGACTTGAGAGCTGCTTTCAAGGGATGGCCTTGATCTTAATATCAGTATTCCATTAACTAGGTTATTGTCAGATATTGGCAAATGCAATCACATCTCATCCGGAGAAGTAACTCTTATCTCAAGTGTTTGTATACATTTACAGAACACAAGCAGTATACATTTTAGAACACAAATTACCAGTGGGTACTGCACTGCAGTACAGAGCGGGAAGCTTTTATTACTTTCCCCTTTGTTAGCTTTAAATAAAAGAAGTGGAGAAACTGCATAGCATCATTGTGAGGCTTTGACTGTGTGTTATTCATTTCCTGTACCCATACTTTTTCTGTTTTGGCATGATACTATTTTTATTTCTTTTGACGTGCATGTGCCACTATGAGCATTCTGCAGAATTGATCAAATATCTTACACATTTTGTGGAATGTCTTCTCTTCTGAGATGAGTTTTATCAGGGTTCTGTTAAAGAGCTAATGGTAGATGGTTCTGCAATTACTATCCCAGCTGCAACACCTGTGCTAAATGGACATGCAGAAATGTCAGCACCAAAAAGAGACTGTTTTATACCCTTCATTTTCTGGCAGTTAATGGTTCGTCTTAAAATACTGCAATTTATTTTTACAGCCAGATGGGGTTGGTCTACTGTATATCTAGCTAGAGTCATCATTTGCAGATCTCTGGAGCTTCAAAGCAAGAAAGAGCTGAGGCATCTACTGAGTTGTATTGGGTCTGAGATCAGTGGAATTGTCTGGATAACCTTGGGTAAATAAGTTTTTGGTCATCAATATTTCAGGAACACAGTTTAAAAAGGACATAGGAACGGACAGGAAGGCACAAGAAGGGATGAAAAGACAGTGCCACGAGGGAGCTCCTTGTCCAGATCATCCATAAAGATTCTAGTTAAGTATTCGAACCTTGTTAAGAGCGTTGTTAGGAAGCTCCGATTTCCTGTTCAGAGAATTCCTATTTTGAAAACGGTCTCTCCTGATTAGTAAATGCATTTTTACAATAGGGAAATAGGTTTCACGTTCACTTGGTAACATCTAGATTTATAGAGAGATTTAACTGTACAGAAGGTCATATTCTGTTTGGTTTAGAAGGCATGTTTTGAGGCTTTTTTTAGATTGTTAGGCATTATATAGGATTTGAATACTTGATAGAAGTCTGTGTTTTTTTGTTTTGGCTGGTCAGGCCTTGCTAGTATATAGAGTAACTTGTGTGCTGTATTTTCTGTGCTGTGTGTTCAAAGTTAAAGATCTCAGGTGCCTCTGTTATTACTAGCTGCTCTGGTATATTCTTGGAATAATCTTTAGAATTTGGAGGTTAGTATTTTTTTGTTTTTGATTATTCTGATCAGTCTATTTTCTTTAATTCTCTGTTTTCCTAACCACTTATGTGTAACAATATTTCATAAAGGATATGATGACAGTGCGATAGTTAACACTGTCATCTCTCAGCTCCAGTGTCCTGGGTTTGATTCTGACCTTTGGTACTTCTCTGTGGTTGTGTTTTTTTCTCCAGGTGTTCTGGTTTTCTTACACTTCCCAAGGATATGGAAGATGTTTATTCAAATCTACCTGGTTCATTCCTAGTTAAATTAGTTTTTTGTTTACTTTTTCCATATAGTGCCATGTGTTTTGTACAAAAAAATATATCCTTTGTCCAGTTCACACATGAAGTCCTCAATCTCCTCCTCATGAATCACTGGAGAGGTCTAGTCAGCCAGGGTCTCAGAGGGAGTGTCTCAGGTAATTGAAGAAATTGGCCCTATGAACGTCAATGCCATTGTCACAAGCTCTGAGCTGGTAAAGAACATGTGTGGAGGTAAAAAGTCATGCTTTACCTAATGCTGGTTGTGATCAATCAGTAAAAGAGAGCTGAGCATTGGGTTCCCCCGAGACATGTCCAAATATCAGGTCTCCAGGTTTAAACAGGGCAGCACAGTGGGGAGTGAACTGGCTGCCCATATTTAATATCTGCATTTGGATTCACATTGGCAGTATTCTACCTGCAGAACAATACAAGCTGTCCTTTGTCTGAGTTGTTTTAAAAAGCGAGTAGTAGGGGTTCCAAAAAGTACAGTGTTACATGTAAACAGGTATTACTACAAGTGTTGACGTGTTCTGTTCCAGAATGTCCTCTAGCATTCAGTAGAGAAGAAGTTTAACCTTCACAAAGTCACAAAGCTCACTCATGGCTATTGTACAGACTCTGTTCTCATAACCCTGATGCATCAGAAGGGCCAGATGGAAGCTGGCATCACCAAAGTCAGAGCAGCAAATATACAATTCGGAATTATAAGTCATGAAGAGTGAATCATTGGCAACACAATGTTAATTTTGTCCTAAAGAAATGAAGCCTTTACTGTAACAGTGTATGTCAGGGAGGCACGTTTGAAGGAGGAAGGATGGCTTTCTCAACACAAAACATAGAGGGCTCCCTTATATAACTCTAGGCACCGACAGCACTTCATACTGTATGTTCATTTTATGTCATTTCTGTCTATTATGTTTTTCCAGCTGGTTTTGTGTAGTCAACATTTCACAATCTCAGCTTTAAAACAAGAGAAATGTTTGACTTTTAGATGCATTTTGCCATCGGGTACATATATAGAATGTGCATTGCCTTTCAGTGACATTTTGTCTTCCTTTAACTTATAGTTTTGAAGTATTTAAGGACTTTCAGTCACATGCAATACTTTTCTAATGGGAAACTGGCAGTACATCAAAGCATATAACTACAGAAACTAACTGGCAAGCTGAGGTAACAGGGTGAGTTGTTTGTTTAAATGTTTCCTAGGCAACCTCAAACATTTTCTAATTTCACCCCACAGAGAAATTACACTTCAGGTACTTTTCTTCATCCCATGGGTGCTAGCACTGAATAATATTTGAAGCAGTTAATTGCAGTTAGCTACTTATGTGGTCTTAAGAATTAAATAGTTAAATCGATCAGAAATTTATTTTTAAATAGTTGTAAAGATGGAAATAGCAATAACACCC
The DNA here is from genome assembly GCF_059453375.1 of Lepisosteus platostomus. Lineage (NCBI taxonomy): Eukaryota > Metazoa > Chordata > Actinopteri > Semionotiformes > Lepisosteidae > Lepisosteus > Lepisosteus platostomus. The sequence goes on from NC_142621.1 coordinate 44,535,457, forward strand.
TCTGTTTAAATTGTTTTGCACTGTTTCATCAGATCTGAAGTGTCATTATCATGGAACACAAATTATAGAGTAAATATAACACTCAAGAATGAAAAAAACAAGCAGGATTACAGGGTGTATAAAATACATTGTTCACATCTGGCTATGAAGAATGGCATAGATGATGCTATGAATATACTGTATGCAAAAATGGTGTCTGCCTGTATGTAGTCATTCATTTTTGTAGAGATTTCTCATTAATGCATTACAGATCTGCTTCATTGGACATGTTTGTGTATATGTAATTTTCATTGAATGACAATTTATGAAGTGTTGTGCTAAATTAAAATATCTTGCTTTAATACAGGGATCCCAATCTGGTGAGCAGAGGCAAGTAAGGTTAGGAATATGGAATAACATCCCTGATTAAAGCTCCGTGTGCTGTACAGTGCTTAAAGCAGACCAAAGAACAGAACTTCAATGTAAAAGCATATTAAACATATCTGTTATGGTGAATCATGATCCAAATTTGGGACATCATGACAGAGCTAAGCAAACATTATATGAACAGCGTAAAAATGTTATCCATAGTAGAATTGCTGAAGGTGTAAAGCAACAGCTTTGTCATCAAAATACTATATCTGGCTCAGTAAACGTCTGCTTTTGATTTAATAATATTCAGGAACATTTTAGTGGAATTGTCTATTTCAAGTCTGTGCCAAAGTGGTTCTTTTAAGAGCGTTTAAGATGAAAATGACAAAAATAATTATTTCATACAAAACGGAGACAATTTTCGTGTAGGATTTTATGTATGGCAAAAAGGAATTGATGCTTTAGTTCAACCTCGTTAAAACAATTTTGAGATTTCTCAAGACATGTAAGTCTTCCTCCCAAACATTCAATTTAAACTCCATTTTTGGAAAATATTCTCGTTCTCGTGCACTAGAGCATAAGGGTTACTAACAAAGCCGAGTCCTTTCATCTTATCTTATCCAAATAGAATACCTGCAAAACATGTAATCAAATCTAGTCAGATTTTATTTAAATTCAGAGAAGAAATTTGCAGTCAATATCAAATTCATTTTGTTTGCATCCATCAGTGACCACTGACTCTGCAGGATGAAAGTACAGTAAATTTCAAACTCTCAAATCACAAGGAGGTTCTGATGGACCAAAACCAAACTTGGTCAAGTTCAATGTCTTTAAGTTAAAAAAGCAAAAACTTTTCACAGTTTTAATACAGAACTCACTTCAGCATTGATGTTAATACAGCTCTTTCTCAGCTAATTACACAGCACATCAGAAGGAGTGCAGAGATATGAAAAGGAGTTGTCATTTTTTGTATTCTGTGTAATGCTTCTAGGGATAAAGGTTTGTTCCATATTGTTTGTAGAAGAAGAAATAATGGAATATAATAGATTTATTTAAAATTACAAAGACATTTTTTCAAATCAAGATATATAAAGGTCCATTGTTTTCTACTAAAATAATAGACGCCCTAGAAACTGAGAAAGTTGATAAAGAAATAATTAATTGAAGTAATTAAGGATCGTGGTGCCTCAGGCAGGCCTACTGAATTCTGCTTTTGAATTTGAAACAAAGGAGATCTTTAATGTGCCAGTTTATGAAAGCTCTAATGCTGATGGTGTCATAATTGTCTTTTACTGCAAAGTTGTTGTCTTCTTAACTTTTATGGAAAGTATTTTAAATTGAAGATCCTGGCTGTAGCTCTTCTTGAAGGACCTCAATAATGCAGTTGTTTTAAGACTTTTTAAATAACTAACATCTTTAGACCTGGGGTTAGAGTATTAAACAGGTATAATTATCTTATGTGTTTAAAGCATGAGGAAAACTGTCAATTAAAGATTCCTAGAAATCCAGGACTAAAACGTTCAGTTTTTAAATAAATAGTGGGATTCTGAAGAGCAAGAGGTGCTTTGTTCCTTCTCAGTTGTTCACTAAGAATCAGCACAATGCATCATCAGAGTACAGAAAAATGTATAGCAAAATTCTAAGAATCATAAAAGAAAAAAAGGTTAGTAAGTTGAAAATTTGTAGTGACACGACGGGGGCACTGTTCTAGAATTCTTGCATTTAGCATTTTTGTACTGAAATGGTCTTGATCATGAATTTGCAAGTGTAAAAGCATAATTAAAATACTCAATCTACTGTACAGCTGCTTGTGTCATAGGAGCTTTCATGTCATTTCTTTCATAATCTGTGTTCAAGGACTCTTACAGTACTTCCTTTCTATGACCTGGAAAGGGGGAGGATAGTGTATTAGTCTGTTTTATGCTCATACTGGGGCTTTTTAAGGCAAGATCCAAATAAACCAATCTCATCTACTGCCTTGGGAAATAAATTTTAATAATTTGGGCTCCTCTAGGTGTCGACATAGTGACGCAAGTATTCCATATCAAGAAAATGACACCCACCAACAATGCAAGCTCTGTCCCCGATAGAATCATTTGAACACATTTGGAAAAAATCCCGTTAACCTCCTGCAGGAAAAGTACGTCATCCTAATCCATATTTTATTGTGTTGTGCAAAGCAAATATAATAAAGCTAGTGCATAAAAGAACACTCAGAAAAGGTCATTTTTGTGAAGCTTATATTTTGAAAGTATAAATACTTGAACACTAGATTTTGTGATTTCCATGTAGTTGTTTTTTCCTGCCACATTAACAGTATCATGCATTTCAGTTTAAATATTTGTTGGGTTTCACAACTGATGACATTTTGTTCTTAGTGTAAGTTTTGTTTCTAATACATGTTGAGGGCTCATTCAAAATGATCATAACAGCAATTACAAAAACAGCATAACAGCATAATCTCTGAGCTGGGAGTACCAGGATTCAAACTCTGGAAGATAACTCCTAAAATTGTCTGTCAAACATACTAAAGAAAATGAGAAGCCAGGGAAAGGTAGATGGAACACAAGAACAATGTGCAGTCTCCATACAGACTACTGTAGTACCCAAGGCCAAAAGCCAGTTAACTTTGCCCTAGAGCTATGGAGCAGTATCACTATCTAGCATGTTGCCATGCTGTATTGTGCTCACTCTTCCTCAAGAACGAATCGGCAGCTCCCGGGGAATTAAAGAGACACTAATTGCACACTAAATAGTCGTGCTTTATGCACTTCAAAGACCGACTGAAATCTGTTTTTTTTTCCCATCTACTTTTCTGTTTTTGCATAGAATACATTGTAGAGAGGGAGGACTTTATTTGCCATATATACATCTACATTGGGATTTGTATTCACGCTGTTTGTCCGAGACTTGCAAAGTACAATAGACAACGCTTTCCCACAATCTGCTCAGATCTGCTCAGTACATCAATACTGACAGTACAATAAAGCACAATGACACAGAACAATAAATATCCATTGGATTGGAGAGCTTATTGGTTATGGATTTATTAGCAAGTGATTGCTATGCCCCAGTATGGTCCTCATGTCTAGTGACACTCTATTCAAAACATGTCTAACGTCTGTGAGGAAGGACAGCAAATGTCAAGTAGCCTCTTGCTTGCCTTCCAGATAAAGACTAAGAGTGAGAGATTCAGATGCAAAGCATTAGCATTTTAATTAAAAATGCCATTGTTTGTAGGATAAGTGGCACTCGCTGCATTGCTAAGACCCTCACACTTGAGCAAAGGAAGGAAATGGCTCATAGTGGGGAGTCTGCAAGTGAGACCATTAAACTCTGTACCGTTCAGAACCTGAGCCCAGGCTGCCTTCTGTACCAGGCTCTCAAGGCTAGTCTAGGGACAACCAGCATTTGTGGGCTCCTTGCTAATTCACAACCAGGGCATTCCCAATAACAAGTAAGCAGCATGAACTGATACCAGATCCCGAAATGCAAACAGTTTACATAGCAGCAAATTAAGTCTCGTTTCAAAAGCAGAACTAAAGAGTAATGATAAAAGACTCATTGTGTTTTCAATAGCCCTTGTATTCTGCTTAGTTTAGTCCAAACTCTAGGGCAGTAAAGCATGTCACACAGACTTTATACAGGTGCACAAACATCTTACATCAAGCCTAAAAATGTAATTCATGTAATTAAGATCGTTTTGTATCCCTCTTGTGATAGCTACTGAATGAGCTCTATTTGCGCCTATTGTTTTCTATTGAATGTGTATAGGTGACTAAGGTTTTTAGTATTGAATTTAGTATTGAATTTAAGACACAAAAAGTCAGTAAACAGAAGTAAAACAAAATAATTTCAGAATGTCCATTAAGTGGTTGATCTGATGCAGATTTCTTGACACTTTTTAAATGCAGTCACTTTTTATGTTAAAACAGGAATATGGACCTTGTACAGTACGTAGTTCTTCATAACTGTAAATATTGCTCTTCTGTATATCGAGTTGTTGGTTATTTCCATATAATCTACGAAATCGTGATAATCGTGAAAATTAAAATTAATTTTAAGATGATTCTGAGCAACACAGAGGAAAAAAAAGAAAATCACAATAACCTAGAGTTGAATTTAGTGTAGTGAGGATGAATGTGAAAATTGGATCGTTTTTCACAGAACTAAACATTTGTTATTGTCTTTATAATATGAAGATGAAAGAAAGGCCTGAAAGATTTTGGATCTGCAGTAGTGAGGTTGGCAATTGCTGCCAGGTACTGTATATACAGTAATCCTGCTTTTTCATGTACCTTTGTTACCCTTCAGCCTACTGTAAGACCTGATTACTGCCTGCAGCACACAATTTCACAGGACTTTAAAGTTCTGTGTGCTGCATTCAGTTCTTTAACAGTCATTTCTTATTTCAGATATGATGATCCTGCAGCATTTTTCCTTTCAAAGTGAGTGGAGACATGATGGAGAAGATCCGGCTGTTTTGCTTTTGCCTCACTACCAGTTGAAGGTATGAATAAAGAATGTGAGACTGCCTTCTGAACTAAGCAGTTTTTTCCCTTTTAGCAGTCACTTGTTGGAGGCCGGGGTGATCAGACTGATGAAGCTCAAGGAATTAATTTAATCTGCTAGATCAACAACTTCCTCTTCAAATGTGCACATTGTTGGATCTGAGTTACCTCCTGAATTAATTCTCTAGAGATAGGCTTAGAAGTGTTGCTAGGGGGAGAGGGGTTTTTAATTAATGCTACACTTGCTGGTCTTGAAGCAGAGCAGGACAATTAAAGAAAATAATAATGATGAACTGCGCACGAGCAGAGATGGATGCTTTGAAGGTTACCTCCATCTTCATGTAATTGTGAAGCTGTGATCCGAACGAGATGTAGACCAGCTTAATTAACGAGAACAAATTATTCAGGTTTGCCAATTTAAAAGTCAGTCACAGCCATCCATTTTCTAAGTGCTTTATCATTTATGCTTATGTCACGAGGCAGAATACACCATGGATGGGACACCAGTCCTTCACACAAGTCCATCATGTTTTTAATCCAATTGTTTTGTCTTCTAAAATGATTTGTGGCAAAAGAAGTTATTATCACACATCCTGTGTTTATTTTGGGGGGGAATATAAACATTTAACTGTGAAGACAACAACAAAAATGGGGCACTATTTGTGTGCCAGGAAAATGAATGCAAGCAGTCTTAATGGACGATTGCACTGCTAAATAAAATGTTGTTGAATGTTCCATCTTAATGCTTCCACCCAGCTGAATGCCTCGATGACAAGCTTGTCATTATTCTCGGTCCTGCAGTTTTAGTGGTACTAAAGAATGTGCAAAATAGCTATGAAAAACTGCAGCATTTAACTACCAAGTACTCAGCTGTGCGTGGACAAACCTGAGAAGAGAGCAGCCAATTTTCAAACGAATAAACCAGTTGTGTACCTGCAGTATGTAAATACACACTAATTGAGTGGGAAGGACATGTTAAAGGACATTGAGTTCTCTGATTTTTTTTAATCCTCTTGTTTTCCTGTGAGCCCTTTTAACTTAGGACCAGCACCCACCCCCTGTAAAGCGTAAGTGAACAACCAAGCTCAACATCTGCAGTACGTCTGGTGAGACCGAACCTGTCTTCTGAGGTTTCTGAAGCTGCTGTTAGAAAAGTACCACGTGCGATTTGGCCTGGAGGTCTCATTCAGTTCTGTACATGATAGAAAGGTACTTGGTAATTATGACTAATTGCTCTGATAAGCAGGGATCCACACAGTTAAGAAACTTTGTTTCTTGCAAAGTGTGTAGATTTTGTTTTGTGGAGGGGAGTGTAATATTTTGTAATGTTGGTATTTTTGGTGTGGTCAAGGTAGGGATGTGAATTTAAAGATTTGTGTACTGCTAAATTGCATAGCTCAATATAGAAATGATGGTATACTCCATATAATATATTTATAAACATTTAACATTTAAATTGTTATATCCTTTGTCTATATTCAGCTGACACAGGGATATGTATATGGACAAAGGGACTAATCCCAAATATTTTAAATATTTCACGAGAATAATTTGTAAAGTGCTGTAACTACCATCAGAACAGAAAATCTCATTTTGTACATTTTTTCTAAGCTCTATAGTGTTATTTGTTATTTTTGGTCTCTCGATTTTAGCCCCGGGCTGACGTAAATACAGTTCTTTTTGTTTCCAGCAGTGTAAGGTGTTGATTTGTACAACTCCATGTTGTTCAGATATTGACAATTTTAACATGAGAAAAAATTGTCATTTTAACGCCTTCATTTCTATTATATTGATAGATTTTCTACTGCTACAGCTCTACAGCAAGGTTTACATTATCTTCCATTGTGTAAAGAACACAGACATTTAATTAATCTGTTTTCTTGTATAACTTTTCATGTAGCTTTGTAGTGACAATGTATAGTTACAAATAGATGACAGAGAATGCATTTTTACCAAAGAAAATTTAAGTCTACCGAAATTACATACTGAATATTCAGGTAAGTACTACCAGTAAATCTTTAGTTATCATGAGTGGCAGCAGTAAAATTGGTACTATTCTTGTTATTACTGTGATCATTTTTTTGCCATGTTCATATATAATTATATATTCCAAGCTGAGTTTGAATGATAATTGCTATCCAGTAATTGTTTCAGTCTCCTGTCTTCTTAAGGCACTGTGAGAGTGGTCAGAATGAAAGACTGTGGTAAGGTATTACAGAGCATTCTCCGTCTTCATCTTTTCCTAGCAGGTGAGAATTATTGTTATTTATCACCTAAGGAAGTGTCAGAAAATGCTTTTATAATTGATACAGAGCAGAAAACTAGCAATACAGTATAGTATTACAACTCTGTCACTCTAGTATGAAAGAGATTGGTTGTTATTTTTGTCTGTGTGAAATAGCCCAGTTTTCATTAAAATTATGTAACTGATCAAACATTTCCCTACCTTAAGATGTGCATTTTGCTTCTTTTTTTTGTCTGGTATCTTGTTGTTTACCTTGATTTCCAATCAGTTTTTCTTAAAACAGGGTTGTATTTTTAAATGGAGAACTTTCAAAATAAATTTGATAATCTTCTTAAAGAATATTTAATATTAACAAATTAAATCCCCCTCATTATGAGGCTCCTGCATATAATGTGTGATTATAGAACATTTAAGCTCAAATTAAACATTTGAAAATTCACAGGCCATAAATTACTTTTGACAATACCAAATGTCTTAAGTTTAAACATGTTTAAACTTATGTAAAATTAACTGTAAATATTCTGTATCATCTAGATATGCCCTTCAAATATGCATATTATCACATCTGGGCTACACACCTCCTTAATTAAGTAATAGATTGGGTTAGAGGTGTAACTGTGGGAATAAAAGGTTAAATTCAGCTAATTAAGCTAATTTATAGGCAGATTGGGATATTTGCAGAAAATAAATTGAAGAAAGTTTATTTGAAGTGATCATTACAGTAGGAATAATTTAAGCAATTATTAATCACTTAATAATTATTACGCCATTCTAAAGCTCTTTTAAAATATGTTTTGAAGAATGTTGTATGATTTAAATTACTTCCCTGTCTCCTAGTGCTTTTTCAGTCCAGTTCTCAGTGTGACACAAGAAGATGTTTGGCCACCAGTCTAGTGCAAAGAAATGGAGACATATCCATTCAACCAGAGACCAAGGACTGTAAAGTCAATGTGTTTTTGAAGGACATCACATTTGAAACTCTAGAAGTGGCAAGTGTCAAAATACTCAATTTCCTTATGTGTATTTGTGCTTCCTGAGCAGTTTGTCATTCATATACCCAGGGTTATGTTCAAAATGTGAACATAATTAAACAGACATCCAAGTACAGCGGTTTATTTTGGCTGGATATGCAATGGGAACTTCAAACCAGGTATAGCACAAATCTGACCCTTTAATGTGGTGGATTTATATACTTTTGAGATCCCAGTGGACTGACATGCATGTAAAAGGCTTGCTGTACACACATTTCTCAATACTGTATCATATGAATTATCAACAACCAGTTTGTTTTAGTGTTGTCCTTTGGCTTCTACAAAGCAGTACAGTAAAACATAAACATGTCAAAAAATAATTTAGCTTAAATCTGCATTTGTGTTTGATTTGTATTTCATTTGTTTCTGATTTTTTCTCCCCAGAATACACAGAATCTGTATTTTTCAAGCCTGCTAAGAATAAACATGGTGAGTCCGATTCAGATTTAATTATGTTTATTAGAAAAATATTTCAATATTTATTATCTGTCCTTTTCTATATTTCTTTCAGATACATTTCTGTCTCTTTTCATTATTTTTTCCATTAGAAAATGTTGGAAAAAGTCAATAGAGTATTTCTTTGTACCTTTAATGGAGAGGTGAATGGTTAATTGAAATTCCATCAGGTTTTTAACTTCTTAAAAAAATGAAGTGACATTTTTTAGATATTTGTCATGGACGTCCAAAGGGACTAACCGTGGAGAGCAGGAGAGCGGAAAAAGACCCATATGTGTGGTGGCAGAACGGGAGAAAGGCCCGGGCTCAGCAGGTCAGGAGTCCGATAGAAACCAATGCCCTCAGGCAGCAGACGTGGGGCGACCTGGGTGGTTAGGTGGGTTTCAGGACAGCCGAACGTCAATGCTGAGCGAGGGCAGAGTGCAAGACCCAAGGGAAATATAGCCCAAGGGAAAGAGAGGGACTGGAAGGACAGCAGACAGGAAACTAGGGACAGGACAGAGTAGGAGCGCCCCCTGGCTGCAGAGGGCGTGACAATATTACCCAATTTGGAATCGCCGATTATTTAATACTCAGTTTTGTGCAGCAATGACTCTCGTAAGCCCGTGTAGAAAGAATAAGGACCTGCAGACATGTTCATCTGTCACTCCCACCTGTCAGTCACTCTGCATACTGTTATTCTATCCATGTACCACAGTTCCCAACAGGAGAGTTAGCAGTGACTGGAGGCAGTGTATCACTGACACACTGCAAACCTGTAGGCAACCAAAGACTCACAGATGCCACTGTTGCACTGAGAACTGAGGGGAGCCCTAGCAGAGCTCATCTTGTGATTCCCAGTTATAGCTACTAGCAATATGCCCCAGGTTCGAACCAGTGCCAACACAGCTTAGGACACTCGGCAATTAGTGATGTTGTCTGGCTGTAATTAGTGACCTTCACATTTTCAAACTAGGAGTTTAATAATGAGCCCAACGCAGCTTTCGAATGTCCTTTTTTACATCCCTTCCCAATGACATTGAGAGTCGGACATACACAGGAATATTTCAGATTGCGGATTTCCTCATGTTTAAAACCATTCACTTTCGAGGATTGTGTGTTATTCTGCCAATGTCTTGTATTGTCTTGGTTGTTATTTTAATTGTAAAGCACGTTGAGAATCTTGTCACATGAAAGGGACTTCAATCAGAATATAAGAAATATAAGAACATAAAAAAACTTGCAAAAGAGAGGAGGGGATGAGGCACATTTTACACATTAGTACTTTAAAATTGTATCCAAATACGTCTAAGGTGCCCAGAGTTCTAACTAGGAAGCTTGTTCCAGATACCCACATCTCTTTGTGTAAAGAAGCATTCCAATTCTACTTTTCAAGCTTAATTCTATTTTAGCTTTTAGCTTTGATCCTGGGCTAATCCTGTCTTTACTCCTTAGGATTGTACTTGTATACACATGAATCAAATATCCACTCCTGTGGTCTCGACTTAGACTTATAGTTTTTTAAGTTAGATGGTGACCAAAATTGCATGCAGTACTGCCAGTGAGGACTTAAAGATAAATCCTATTTAGTTTATTTTTCTTACATTGCTTCCACAACATAGAAAAATCTACATAAAACCCCACAACCCTTCCATGTCTACCTTCCTGCAGCTCCAAATCACCCTGTGATATATATTGCACACTGTATAATCTAACTACTAGTATGGCTTTCTTCACTCTTACTTATGTTGAATTTCATTTGTCTTTTGTTTTTCCAGTCTATGATACTGTATTTTTAGTTCCTTTGCCACATTATCTGATCACTTTTTCCACTATTTGTATATCTTCTGCAAACCTCACTAGTTTTCAATATAATAATAATAATAATAATAATAATAATAATAATAATATAATCAGGTATATTCATCAAGAAAAGTCTAATTATTTTTTACTACTACTATAGTATATATAGAGTAGCTCCTGAAATCACTGTGATCTAAAAGGTGTTTGCGATTCCAGGTCTGGAATGATTCATCTCTTTCCTGGGACTCCACATACCCCTATGAGGAGGTTGTGCTGCCAGTGAGTGATGTCTGGATTCCTAGTCTCTCTGTGAAAAATGCGTGAGTCTCTCAAAGCTGTTGTTGTTGTGTTGTTGTTTTTTGTTTAAGTAGTCAGTAGGTGACAAAGGGCGTTTTCATCCATTGTTCTAATTTCTAATGTTGTATCCATTCCTTCTATGTCAAAACTGGCTAACATATATTGACACATATACTGAACATTTCCACCCGTTTTGAATTAGTACTTGTGTGTTCCAAAAGTTTTTCATTCTTGTAAATAATGCTCTTTTTGCAAATCACTTTTGCAAAGCTATGACTGCTTTAGGAGCAGCTACTGTAGTAGGAGACAGCTGGCTTTATAAAATTCTGTTGCCTTGGAAGGTGAAGGAAAGCTTATTATTATATGGTTGGTAATTTGATTTAGGGTTTTTTTCCAAAATAGTTTCCCTAATTTTTAAAACATTTTTCACTTTTCAGGCTGAAAGTGGAAACACAGCCTGAATCGTCTCACTTACTGGTCTTCAGAAATGGCACTGTGTACCACAAAGAACTGATGTGGATTACAGTTGGATGTGATTTCAACCTGTACCTCTATCCCTTTACAAATGACTGGTGTGTCATCGCTCTTGATGGCTGGAATTCAGAGGGTGAGGAAGGAAGCAGCTCTCCTGTCTATTTCCCAACCTTCTGCTTTTTCTGCTTTTCTTTCTGCTTTTTCTGAAGCTACATCAGAACTCTATTCAGAACTGTGATGGCAAAACAAAGGGAATTTTCCTTCTCATTGCTTTTCTTGGCATGTTCATGCCTAAACATGAGATGAAAAAGATTTTTTTGGTTGTGGAGCTTTCCTCACCTGTGTAAAGCCTGGTGCTGTGTCCCATTGAGCCTTAAAGGCCCTGGCAAACACGGCATGCCTTGTACCACAAGGCCTAGCTACTAAATTATCCATACATTTTTTCTGCATGAGTCTGTTCCTGGGGAAATCTCAGAATTTAACTAAGGCAGCCATCATTACTAAAATCTGACCCATCAGACATAATTCACTCCAAAGTAAATGAGTGTTGCCTTTATCTGCTAGATGTGTCTTGTGGATCAAAGGGATATACTGTACGAAGAGGTATAAAACCACATGACTTACAGACAAGGATGTTTTCATGGGCTGCAATCTAGTGCACTATGTATGGCTCACAGGCAGTGATTGCATTGCATGAGTTTGGATGATGGTAATGGATACAGAAATGCACAGGACTCCATTTTAGCCAACCTTTCACTTACAGGTCAGTTGTTTCATGTGTAGAGAGACTAAAAAGCAGAATTAGTAGTGAGCTACCTCCTCCTTTGTGCACATAATCTTGCAACTGAGTAAATGATGTTGTGTGCCCACACTGAAAGCAAGTCAGCCCTTTGTTGTGTGGGTAAGCAAAGCAGGCACAGCAGTAAACCGTGTGTCTCATGTTTCCCCATGATGTCCTGTGTTGGCTTTGCTCCTCACTCTCTGATTTTACATTTGCTTCCCTATGGTTTTATTCCCTCTTACAATCTATCAACACAAGACATTTAAATTGGACAATAAGGCTGTAAAGGTGATGGGTGTGGTTCACAGATTTATAACTAACTCCAGATGACAGAAAACATTTAACATGCCACATGGCCCCTTCAAATGAAATTGGGAATTAAAATGGTGTATTTGACAGATCTCCAGTCACCCTTCAGTGATGTGAATTTTTTTCTCAGGCTGTGGTGAAAAGGTGACATTTGGAAGAATCAGCTTGATCGGTAAAACAAGAGGAGACTGGAGAGCTGTGGATGTCAGAAAGGATGAAGTGAGAAACGCTTCGGTCTTTCTGGTAAATCCTGTCTTCACATTCTACCCATATGTATAGGAGATAAGAAGCTCTATCCCATCAAATCAAATTGAGAACTGTTGGTGACAGCTACCAGTTTTGACAATTTTTCACCTATTTCCATCAAGCCCACTGTGTGCTCTTCTGCACGTCCACCATTTCTCAACTGCCTCCTCTCCTTGTCCACCTCAGGTCTCCCTGTCTACACGGGGCTTCAATGTGATTGTGAGTTTGATCATACCCACTTTTCTCATCATGCTGGCCGACATAGTGAGCTTCATTCTACCTCTGGTTGAAGGGGAGCGCATCTCCTTCAAAGTCACGCTGGTCCTTGGCTTCGTCATGTTCCTCCTCATCCTCTCCGACATGCTCCCTGGTACAAGCCAGTGTGCGCCTCTGATCCGTGAGTAGACAAGCCATCACTGGATGAGCAAAACCTATTTGGCAGTTTAGTGCAAACAAGCATCTACAGTATGAACTGCTTGAATTGGAACACCTTCGCCATTGTGTACACAGTATGCCATAGCAAAGTCTGTCCTTAATAAGGATCATGTACCCAAACCCTCCATTTTCTCTTTAGGGGATGAATAACACACACAGCAGAGCCTGACCTAAACACAGGCCAGTGCTGAAAAGAAAACATAAGCAAGCCAAAGCTGTTTGCTCATGTTTGCCATTTTGAAGTATGAAGTACTACGTTCACTTGATTCCAGCAGATAAAGCTTCACAGACAGAAAAGAGTATTTCTCAATCTGTAGATCATGTATTATAATATTGGAAAATAACAAGTGGGTTGCCGGCAAGATCACAGAACCCAGCAGATACCTAAATATCCTTCCATTGCTCGATTTGGAACACCTGCTCCATTGTGAAAGATATGCAAAGCAGTATCTTTAAATAAAGAAACAAAACAAATTAACAAAACACGTTCTGTATCTGTATGTACAATGTGTTTTATCTGAGACAGCACTGTTTTTTTTGTTCTCCCATTTTGTGAGAATGCTTGATCTTGATACATTGTGTACTGTTGGTCTGACTCACAAGAATACCTCCATGGATAGGACCGTAAGCTAAAGATTCCACTCTACAAGCTAGATGTTACTACATCATGCCTAAAAATGGATCTTTATTTAATCCTTACTTAATTAACTTTAACACCTTACATAGTCATGAATCATAATATAAGCAATAGAAGTTTAGGAGGGCTTTGGGAACAAGATGCACATTCTGTGATATCACACACGACAGACAAGTGTGCTTCCCTCTGTTGTCCTAGGTTATCACTTCTGCGTGTGCCTCTTTTTCCTGGTGCTCAGTATGATCGAGTCAATGGTGGTCACACAACTGGCAGTGGATGGCTCACTCTTCTCCTTTCACGCAAGTGGGTGCAGCACATTCAGGGACACAAATGCAAAATCCAGAAGAGAATCCCAGGACAATAAAAATGAAATGCAAGGTAAAGTCAGGAATTTCTTTGATCATTAAGGTTTGCCAACAACCACACAATGGCCAAAGAATATGAAGAGGCTTAGCTTCTTTTTTTTTTAGTCCCTTGCTTGGATTGTGCTGATGTGCATTGTATGCAAGAAGAGAAAACCCCAATAGTGACATTTTGCACCAAAAACCGGAAGCAGTTTAGTATACGATTATGCGGTTTCTCTTTCCTGTTGTATACAAAAAGATTATGCAGATGAAGATAGCTTGTTAAGGGAAGCTAAAGCTTATAACGTCTATAGAAGAAATAGCATAGAAATTGCTTTTGATGGGAGATTAATTATCTTATCGATAGGAAAAATAATTATAATAATAATACATTGGTCATGAAGCCAAATAATCACTATTGTGTGAAAAATAAAATGACAATGTTTATTACAGAATTCTGATAAAGAAACTTAACTGCAAAATACTTAGCTTTTCCTAGGCTGTGTTAAGGAGAGAGGGGTGTTTATTTTGTTTTTAAGGCTATGGTCCTGAACTGCTTCGCTGCGTTACTGAACCCCATCTGGATAATCGTTCGCTGCAAAGGATTGTCAAAGTCCTTGAAAACATGCAGGAGAAAGAGCAGGACACACAGAAGTCAAAGTGCTTTGCCAACAAGGTGGATAAAATCTGTTTTTTGGTTTACTTGGGCTCCTTTATCCTTTACGTAGTAGTAATGCTCTATTTTATTTGTGACGTTCCATGTGAAATAAACCACTTTGACTTCTAGCTTCTTGTAGTCCGATACAGAAACACCTATTTTCACTCAGGCAATGGAAACTTCCCGATACATCTATTTTGACTCGGAGTTATCGTAGGAGCCCATATGGTAAATTACAACATTAGATTCTGTTCTTTTCTCGCATAACTGGACAAAAGCTGTTTGTCTGAATATAGAAACGCTAGTAACAAAATTGTAAAACTGAAGACCACATTTGTTGAACCCCATAACTGTGTTTAAGAGAAGCCTTAATTATTCACCATTCTTTTGTATAATCCTTGTTATTCCATTGCTAATTATGCACACAAAAAATTGCTATATGGTAGATCAAGCTTTTACACAGAAAAGGTTTTGGAGACTTTTTAATTGATCCTTACGAGTGCCTCAAAAAAAAGAGGGTGATATATACACTTATTTTTACAAAACAAACCATGGCATTCAACACGCGTTTAGTGTCTCAAGAGAAGCAGGAATCTGAGCTGCACAGGACTACAAAAGGAACAATGATGTGGGCAGAGCTGGGATTTATGCCGATGTGTCGAACAGTTTCTCTATCATCTCTTCCACTTGCTCGGGTTTGTATTTGTGGTACTTCTCTGGGTTTTTCGTGAATGCAATGTTAGCATATCTGTGTAGAGAACAGAAAATAATGATTTTATAAAAGTTAGTAGATACACAGATGGTATACTAATAAACTAAAACATGCATTTATGTTGTAGTAGTATTGTCCTGTTAGTGTGAAATGAAAAATATCCATAGTTTTAGCAGATATTTGAAAATAAACCTTTCTGATTGCTTATTAGATGAGATCCTAATAATCTGTGAATGATTATGTAAAGACTAAGTTAATTATTTTGTACTCTGAGTTAGTATTCATTTTAATCATTTATTTTCAGGGATGTGGTTTACAGTGCACAATTGTAAACATGATGTTTGCATTGATATAATTAGTGGCCACACTGGATTTAAATAAAATGGTGGAGATTAGGTGGTACAATGCTTAAGATTAAGTGCTAGTTATTGCACTGATTGAAGTCCTGGTTAAAGTCTGTACTCTGCTACTATCTTGCTATGTGCAGGCAAGTTAATTAACGTACTGTGTTCTGTTCATTGAAAGAAAAAAAATATTTGGTTCAAACCCTGTCTTCTGTAAATTGATTTGATTGAAAGTATCAGTTCCTATATTAATTTACCTGCATCATTCTGCTTTTATAATGCACATTACTTTGCACTTCCCGTTTAGAGATGAGCAGAACAGACCCACAGTATTACCTCTGCAGGAAAGTTTTGTAGGCCTCTGACACCATCCTTTTCTGTGCCTGTCGAATAGCATCTCTCTGCTCTTTATCAGGAATGGCCCAGATCTTCTGGATTTTACACAACTCCTCCAAACCATCATTAAACCCCTAGAAACCAAGCAACCACTGATTATGAGAGTGATAATTTCTGAGTTTCCAGTGACTCACTTGTGAAATGCCCATTACAAAACACAGAAGTCAGACAAGCCTAGGTTAACAGCTGATGATTGTCAAGTGTATACAAAGATTAACATATTCACATTTAAAAACACATTACACAGCAAAAATATGTTTTATGAGCCTTACCAATTTACAGGCACCATAAAAAAAAATACAACAAGCTCACCTTAAATTTGTCTTTAATCATCTGACGTTCTTTATCTTTCAGCTGGAGGAAGAAAACAGTGATAATGAGAACATTTTATAAGAGTGAGACAGACCAGGATAGCTAATCACAAATAATCAGATTGAAAGAGAACAGAATACCTTCTCATGCCATCTTGTAATAGGGCATACCAGTTAGTCATTAACCTCCACATCAGTCACCGATATCAGGGAAAAACCTAACTTATAACACTGCACTTCCCCCTGCTGTACAACATCAGTAGTGCCTGAATAATATATTACAATATTCAAACCCGCAAGCACCAAAGACAACACAGGAGTGAGACTTTCAGCACCACTGAAAATATATAATGGGACAACAACAAAGAAACAGTTGGCGATGCCACTCGGTACTGATTCAAAAAAAAAATATGTAAAAACATGCTTTCAACTACATTCGGGAAATGGAATGTTTCAGTGCATGAAGCATTGGATGTAATTTACCTTAGCACCAGGCTGAAAAACAGGAATATTCCGGTCTGTCAGGTTCTCAATTACTTTCAGCCAGCTGGAAAACAGAACGGGTCCAACATGAACTCCATTATTACCTTCACTAGTATAAATAATAATTCCCCATCTTGAGAAGGGTGGATTTAGTACAGGGTTAGTCCATCCTGGCATCCTGGATTCTATGCCATAACAAGACTTTGAACTTTCCAGTAAGTGATATTAAATTGAGCTTTAATTATTTAATTCAAGTGATGTAGACAGACATGATAATTAAGGACTACCTGGACTTGCAATGGCATGGAATCATGACTATTCCCGATTAAAACTTAATAAATTGCCAAAATGCTGCATTACAGGTGTAACTTTCACTTATAATCAAAAAGGTGTCTTTCACCAACTCTCGGAATATTACTAAATAAGCCTATACTGAAGAGTAGAAAACTCAGTTTTGTACAGATTAAATCTCTGTATTCTCCTTGTGTTCAATAAGCCATTTTGCTCAGCTCCATATCTTAAAAGATACACAATCAAAGAAGACATTTAATACGGAGCCAGTGTACACAAAGAACAGACCAATAGAGGTCTGGACATGGTCTTCTACCTGCGCTGATAATTTTGAATCTGCTGCTCAATGAGCTCTCTGTATGAAGCTTCTGCTTTCTTCTGAGTCACTGCCACCAGCTGGATCAGTTCAGACCTGCAGGCAACAGGAATCATACAAATCAGTGCCACAGTACCAGGAAGGGTCCACCATGTTCTCACCTACATTAACAGTTTATGAGCAGGGAAAACAAACTCTACTCCACGAACATATTTAAAGGAACAGGTTACAATCATGATCCTAGAGGACACAAGTGTCTTCTGACTTTCTTCTGATATCTTAGGCTGTGATCTCCAGTGGAAGCTGGATGGGGATCTTAACAAACAGTGAACCAATACCTGGATTTTACACCTACGCTCATTAAGGTGTGTGGGCTTCCATGTGCTAAATTTCTTTACTACCTAAAATCAGCCTCAGAGTATTTCTGAAATCAAAGACTTCGTGCAGAAACAGGTTAAAGTTAAGCTCTGGTTAAGCAAGGTCAGTTGCAGATATCAATTAGTTTTACATGGAACAAAAGACACATGGGGTCCCCAAGCACTGGAACTGAGAACAAAAGATCCAACACATCAGAAATATTCAAAACCACCACCTATCTTATGGTCACACCAAGCAGACTGTGGAAACTATTTGTAAAACATCTTAATGTATTAGTATGGGACATCTTTTTTTTCCTCAGTTATAACAATGAAATACACACAGGGGGCAGATTAAATAAAAAAATCAAAAGGATCTCCATTGTTAGAAAGCCACTTATTCCTGGGGGTCTTGGTAGCCTGGTTCTTATCCTGAAAACACAGGGCACAGGGGGAGACTGCACCCTGGAGGGGAAACCAGTCCAAACCAGGAACAACTTAAAAATGGAAAATGAACTCATCAGACTGGGGGAGAGCATGCATACTCCACCCAGACTGTCCCCCAGCCCAGAATCAGACCCAGGATCCAAGAAACTGTATCAAGAATACTTGGGAAAGCACATTACTAAATAAAACAAATGTGTTCAAAATTGTCCAGGGCACATACTTTTCCAGTGACTTGAGAATGTAGTTGTAGTTGTTGTGGAGGAAGATGGCGCTCAGCGCTTGATCCTCGTACACTTTCGACTTGCTCAGCAGGTTCAGCTGCAGGTTTCCGAGCACCTTGCCTTTGAAACACAATGAAGCTTCACGTTATTGCGGTCACCTTTCGCTTGGTGTTTCTGTGCAACACAGATATAAAAAGCTATGCGTTTCTATATTTGTAACCCACAAGCTCCTCAAGCGAGGAATCATCTGATTATTTTGTGGAATTGCATGGGTTCATTTTTACAATTGCAATTTTGGAGCTGCCAATTTCAACTCAACCTGGCTCACCGCCATTCGTGCCCATGAAGGAGAAATGATGACAATGTCAGAGCAACTGTCAGGGCAATTTCTAACACTGGGTCTCCCCATGCTAGTTACTGAAGAAGAGAGGAACAATGCAACTCCCCATACTAACCCTTTCAAGATCCTAGGAACCTGGCAGGCCACTGGGGTGACCATAGCCTGGCCAGCTAAAATGGGCCAACCATGCACTGCCACTTGGGAAACTCCTTGCCCTTGGCGTGTCACAGGCAAGAACTAGTGATGTCCAGAATACAGAGCTGCAGCCAGCACTGTGAATAAGCTAAGCCACTCAGGAGCTGACAAAAAGCAAAATAGCTTGTGTGCTCTCAAAAGCTTGTTTTGCTTAGCAAATTACTAATATTTCAGGTTTAACATTATAACAAAAAATATAGTCCTGTCATTCATACACACTAATCCCAGATCCACCTAAAACTTTAGTATTGCTTTAACTGGAAATATTACTCTTACTTTTTATGAATGCTGACCCCACTGCACACATAAAAGTGCCATAGCTGATGCAGCCGAGAATTATATTAAACAATAATTCAGACAACTAAATGTCTCCCACTTCTGTTTTTCTGGAGCTGACCACTGCTCATAATCTGTACAAGTGGGAACATCCATTTTTTTCCTTTATATTTTTTCCCAATTTTAAAGAAGGAATCGATTGTCAAATTAACGTGCTCGCTGTTTCCTCCGTTCTAGAGAAACTCACAGATGTAGGTGCTGAGGAGCCGCCGGCTGAATTCTGAGCTGTAGCTGCTTGCAGAAGAACTGGTTTCTGCAAACGAATAGGACAAATAAGTGAGAAAACAAAAACAACATTTGCACAGATATTCTATTTCATTTGTTCTCTGAAATGCTAACAATTAACTGCAGTAAATAGTCCTATGACGTACATTACTTCTTTAAATGGCAAATTTTCATGCAGGAATTACTGAGTATGACTTGCAGAGGCAGCCGACATTACCCAACACCACAGCAACACGGTACACTGGAATTATTCCATAGAATTAAATCGCTATGTTTTTTACTTAATATTTAAATTGGATTCATTAAGAACTGACAATTAGTTTGTTTTTGGATCCACCAGATGTGTGTTTTTCCATGTCGGGGCTCAAGGCTTGATGCTGCCCAGGGAAGAATGAGGAAGCGCAGGCAGGCTCCTCTGACTTGCCCATCTTGGAGTTGCTGGTCGCAGGCGGCACAGCCCCGAGGGTCGGCACACATTGGAGAAGAGGAAGCTCCTCTAGGGGTTTGACAGAAGTGCCATCCTGAAAGTGCCCGGGGGCCGAGAGGGTCCTGACCTCCTACTCCCACCCTACTAACCTCAGCAGTGCCCATCCCTTGAACCCACTCTCACTCTGTGTTCATCATCATGGTCTTTTATAACATGTAACAGAACAGTCTTCACTGAAAACCTCAATTTATTTTCTTCACCTGCAGAGGGACTTCACTACTAATCGGTCTTTAATCTGGATAATGTAATGCCACTGAAAAAGAGGTGAATGGCTTTAACACATCACACAATTTTAAGGAAAACGACTTGCTACGGGTCAGTCTAGAAGTAAGAGGGTACACTCTGCTCTGAAGGTTTATAGCGAGTGATCCCTTGTCCATTGGTGAAAAAGTTATGGGGAAAGAGATGTCAATCTGCCATTTTCTGTGCTTACCTCGGGGGTCTAAAGGTATATTGTAAGTGTCCCCAAGGACTACAGGGTACAGGCAGAGGCGAGAGAAAGAGAAAGAGAGGCAAAGTGCAACAAGTTAGAGAGTCTCATTAGTACAGAGTAAGCAAACCCAACACAGCCAGATAGCAAGGATTAGACAGAATGCAGTGTTAACCCTTTGAGCACTGGGACTTCACAACGCAGAGATCCCAATGACACATGTTTCCATGTTTGCGGTGGTAAAAATCAAGTGGCTATTTTGGATCACAAATTGACTCACTTGTAAAGTCCTGAATTTTCTAATGTTATAAAGTAATTTCTGATAATTTAACTTTTAATCCCATTCAATGCCAACATCCCCGAAAATAACGTTCGCAATGTGCAAATAAAATCACTTTAGAAATGAAATGATTAATGAAAATCAATAATTCACCTCCTTACTTCTGGAGCAGGTATACTGGCTTCAAAGCGCAAACTGATGTTGGCAGCTATCATGGCTTATACAAGTGGTCAATAATACATGGTTAGTAACATTGCAGGTTTGAGACCGGAGCACAGAAGAGCTTGTACTAGCAGTGCATCGAAGGGCTAAACCGCAGGATCCAGAAGGAGAGGCAGTGTTGGAAACAGATGGATGAAAGGAGCAGGAAACGAATGAAAGAGTGCTCACAGCAGCAGGACAGGACAGCCAAGAGGGACACACAGATGGGACACTGACTTGGGAAGCTTCATTTGCCATTGACACAGGTGAGGAATTTTTCAACTGCTGTTAATGGAAAAGGCTGCTGCCGGCTGAATCACGGACAAAATGGGACAAAATGTATGTTTGCCAGCACAGCTGTTCACGTTCACTGGAGCTGCACAGTACTTGATCTCTGCAAGCCAAGATTCCCCACAATGGGTTTAGAAAAAAAAGCAACTAAATTCAAAAGTAATGCTTTCAGTGTAGTGCTCGGAGGCACTGTAGAGATAAAGATATATTTAATAAAGTGAATGATGTGAGTAATGAAATCTAAAAGGCCTTAAGAAATGCTCTATGTTTAAGACAAGAATAAAGTTACTGTAATTACATTCTACTAAGGAAGACATTAGTTTCTCTGGGAACCGAGTCTGAAACTCTTGCTATATGATTTCTGATCTAGGTTTTCCCAAGTTAGTCAATATAATGGCACTTTTTATCAGGCATGTGTAGCACTAAGATGTCTCATCTCTTTCTACTGTGTTATTCCCTGGCTCCAGTAATTATTCAAATGGAAAAAAAATCCAGCTCAAGAATTCAGTTAAAAATGAGTAACATCTCTGGACCTGCACCGTGTCTGAGCAAGTGTACGTGGCGGCCGTCGCTTTTTGTGTGAGCTCAGCGCTTCACCACTCCTACCTTGGGATGCGAGCATGGCCCCAGCTGTCTCCTGGAAATCCAGCAGCTGCTGGAGAAACAGGATCGCCTGCAAGACAAGGGACACCGCAGTCAATACGTCACCGGCAAGGACCTGGCTCATCCCTGACCAGTGCCAGTCTGAGTGTCAGAAGATTGCAAAAGTGTATTCCCTGCCTCCCTGCCCTTCTTTAAAGAACAAACACAGAGGCTGCAAATGATAGGAAGCCATTCAGCTAATCTACCCCATTTGTTAGTTTGTAGCTTGATAATGGTTGAAATAGCTAATTCGATTTTGAAATGCTATGCAAAACTGATGTCTCGGGATGAATGTTTTTAAGAGAGAAAATAAAAGCTTGAGGCCCTTTTGAGATTGTGTTTTGTGCTGGGTGCGAGACGGTTAATGTGTACTGCTTCTTTTATCTAGAAGTGAAACAGAACTTACGTTACTTGTGAGTTCATGGACAGTTCCATCCTTGGGCATGTTATACTCCTTATCTGGGTCATTCTGTTGAAAGAATCAGAGGCTCTTTAAAGGGCACTTGACAATCAACACAACTGTTTCAACCTCGTGATCTAAGTGAACTTTAATTGCTCTCAATCAATTTTAAACATTAAAAGTATGGATTGTGTGTTACAGGAATGTGTATTTAGAATAGCGTTCAATATTTCACAACCCATACTGTCAAAAAAATCAATATGGTCAGCAACACAAGAAAATAACTAATAACTAATAAAGATGGGGTTATAGAAAATGCATGTCTAAAGTGAAAATGAAATGAAGACTACAATATTAAGCAAAGGCTGTCCAATTGTGCACAAGTTTTTCAATTTATATCGAATCAGTTAATCATTTCTATTCATTCTCTTGGAGGTAACGGCTTAGTCTTTTAAAACATAAAAATTATAATCAGGCATCCCCTGAAGGACATTCAAGAGAGCCAGAGAACGCATAATCAGACCTTTACTCAGAGAAATACAATCAAGCTACAATTCCATAAAGTGATTTATCAGGCAATAGAGCAAAAGATTTCAGTGTAATTTCTTCAGTGGAAATATTAAAATGAGCTGGATAATTGCTTTCCACAGAAATAACTGATTATCGCTTTCCACTCCTAACATGAATTCATTTGGCCTAAAACATTTCAGGTTGGGGGGTTTGGTCTATTTGTGAACAGGACTTGCTCATACCTTAATGCTGTCTGCAAATTCCTCCAGCGCTTTGGCTCCGGTGGTTTCCATGGAGGTGATGAGTGTGGGCAGCTTGTTCTTGGTGCTGGCTGCCGTCCCCTGAAAAGAAGCACATAGCTGCAGTGAAGCACAGGAGAGCCCAGCCTTGACATTCTCATTTCCTTTTATTTACCTGGGAGACAGCTGGATGGAAAAAGCAGAATGGGAAAAAAAAATCAGTAGTAAGTGCTAAGGAGCAGCTAGAGTTCTGAATAAAGTACTCGAGGTGGGTGAACTAATAGATTTTTTTATTCTACACAAAAGCCGCTTGTTAAATCTAAAGCTCCGGAACTCATTCAGAATAGCCAAAGAATCAGAAGAATAACATGATGACACAAGATAAGTCAAGTTAAGCGCAGGATGACGTGTTTGTCGCAAGGATAAATCTGTTGCAGAAAAGCAATGCATGACCTTAATCGCATAAACCCTTTACCTGCAGGACCTGGTCGAACTCCGGTTTGGTCTGCTTCAGGTGCTTGAGAATGGGGAAGATGGTGAGCACGGCCGAGTAGTCATGCCTCATGATGGCCCTTCGTGCAGCAGAAACAATATTGTCCCCTTCCAGCATCAGGTTATCCAGAGCTTCCTGTTTCACAACAATGTCTTCTTTCATTAAAATAAAATGCCTTAACCTAAAGGGCTGCAATCTCAGCATTGCAGACATGCCCCCCACCAAAACTGAATGGAACACAAAGCCTTATTATGTGATCAATTACTCGGGGAGACAAATTTCACAAATTAAGTCATGCTTTCGAATAAAAATGAATTCCACACACAGAGTCAGACGTGGAATTGGGAATTGTGTTATACCTCACCTTCATTTCTCACTTTCTGTATAAAAAACAATGAATACATGAGGATGCTGTTTGAAACCCAATTCACTCAAGATGCAAAAATCTTGAGAAACATTTTTACACAAAAACAAAGTTCTGAAATGGTGACCTCCAGCTGTTCCAATCCACAGCCTAATTTAAGAAGATGGAAATAAGGAAATCAGACCTGGATCAGGGAGTCGAAGGTCTTCTTCTGATGGTGTTCAGGGATGATGTCTGTGAGCAGCTGGTATTCACTCTGAGCTAGCCTGACAAAGGCACTGATGCAGTGCATGTAGGAGTCGATCTCAATGTCCAGAACGTCATCTTTGCCTATTAACAGAAAATTCATAGATCAGTCAGTTCTGTAATCAAACTGTTCCTGATCTGCAGCACATTAACAATGTATAAGGAAAACTCCCAAAGGATTAAAGATTTAAACTCTGCCTTACTAAGACATTCTCATTTGGTTATGGTTTAAATAGCTTTTAATATGAGATATTTTTCTAAAACATTCTCTAAAAAATCTAGACAAAGACATTTGAAACACAGAACAATGAAAAGACTAAAAATAAGTATAATGTGACTGCTGGGCTTTAGGTAAGATATATTTTAACTAAAGGAGGAGGAGGATATTGTTCTTAACAGTATTAAAAAACAATTATGTAACAAAATGTCTGGATACACTAATTATACACAGATATCTTCAAAAACAATAAAATAAGGTGTATACATTTCATCTTTTTATCTGCATCAGTAAACATTAGTCTAACTGTCTAGTCTCTTTATTTTTCAAAGAAAAATGCTTTAACTTGGTCTCAAGGTGAAACATGGGATAGCAATGTTTTAAAGAGGAGTTTTCGAGACCTTCATAAAGTGAAAGGCTACTTCCGAAGAGAACAGTAAGTGGAAAATATACCACTTATGAGAAGAAAGATTGTTTTAATTTACCAACCTCAAATACTTCTCCCAGTTGATAAAACTACCCTTTTACCTTTTTTATCCAGTGGTGTAATAAACCTTAGTCTTTTTGCACAGTGCTTGTCCATACAGTACATATTGCTAAACCATGACAAATTACACAAAACATCATATTAAACTGAGTATTTCTGCTGAATGGGTTAGCAAATCAATACTCAAATGACTGATATTGTAGCAAGTTATGAACACTGCGAATATTGTACACAGGGCTCTCCTTAAAGTAAGTAATGGCCTAGGTTGTACAGACTGAAAATGTCTTCCACTTTGAGCCACATTTGAGACCATATAAGATCAGGAAGTTCTTTATGCTGTTTGTGGGGCTTTGTTACATGTTTGATGATTGACAAAGTCTAAAGTTCTTAACAGAATAAGCTTAAACGTGTTTTAAGGAATTCGTAATATTTCAAAAACATCGTATGGTCCAGCAATACCAAGGACTTGGTCTACAGATAATGTGCACTCTGATGCCCATACTTACCCACCACAGCCCCGTGCTTCTCATTCAGGGCGTCAGAGAGATGTTTGACCCTCAGGTCGTGATCATGACCTAGCAGGGTGCCAGAGTAGTGGAGATATTGCCGTTATCCTTGGCCTACTCCTGGGGCAATTTGGTGGGACCTGAGACTATTTACAGACACACACCGACTACCGTCACCCAGCAAGAAAAGCAAAGGAGGCCTCTGAGCCAGAGTGCGGAGATTTTGAGTGCAGAGGGGTGTGCTCTTGGGGTTTTCTCTCTTATCACCGATATTTATACCGATGCATCAATACGTAAGGAGAGTTTGGTACAGGCCAAGTCTAGAGGCTGTGAATTTGGACTGCATACTATGACGTGGGTCTGAAGACAAGAACATCCAGTTGTCACAGGAGCTTTTACCCTCAGTAGCAAATAGCTTCTCTAAAATCCTTCATTTTACACACTGAAATTGAACACTGACATACCCAGTATTTGTCAGATAGGTTTGAAAACTGCCTGTAATATTTGTAGAGCAATTAAGGATGGAAATACAATACACTAACAATGTCACTCATAAATCTTGTATCCAAACCTTAGACAGGGTCATTTAAAAGAGATGCCAATGGAGTTTTGCTATAGCCCTGTATTTTTTTTCCCCAAAGTTAAGAAGTCTTTACATCAAAGCTCTTTAGAATCATTGTAATTATTAATATCAAGGATCACACTTTACAATGTAACCTGAATCAGAATTAAAAGTGAGCTTGGTGTCACACCTGTATCTTAAGAACAATTTCTAAACAACGCCAATTTGGGAAACGGACTGCTAAAATTGTTCATTTTCCATAAGGCACGCAAAACCAAAGCATGCGTACACTGCGAAATAACTTCACTCAATTTCAGTCTATCCTCCAAAGCTCCTGTGAGACTGCAGGGAATCCCTGTCACCCCTCTGGCTGTGTAAAGCAAGATAAAGGGCCTCCTGTGAGCGAGAGAGACCCTGGATTGTTTGAGAAGAACTCTGACACCGAAAGACAAGATTCATTACCTTCCAAAGGAGTGAGGTTAGAGCCCCCCCTTTTCCCATCGAGCCCATGCTGAGAGTACTGTTTCAGAAGGTTCTGAGCCTTACGGATTGTGCCTGTTCCCATAGAAAAAAAACAGAGAAAGGGACACCAAAGGGAGGAAGGGAAAAGACAGAGAGATGGATAGGAGAGGGCAAACGAGGGAAGAGAAGAAAGGAGATCTAGAGAGTGATGAAACACTGCCACACCCCTCCACCAACACCAATGTTCAGTTAGAAAAGCATTAGAACCACTGCCTTAGCAAGGCAAACAACCACAGACTGAGTGTTTAAGGGAACATCTTTAGATGTAAAGTAAAAAAATATACTGTTAAACATGAACACAAAAGCAGCATACACAGAAATATTGATATTTAGAAGATAGGCAGCATTTTAAAGATTCCGGTTTAGTTTCAAAGTACTTCATAGTATTCCATCAAGCAAAATTCAACAGTTAAACTGGTTTATTTAAACTACATTAAGCTGATTATTAATTTATTAGTATCTTCAAAAGTATTAATATCATAAAGATCTGTACACAAAAAAGAAAAGGTAACCATTTGCACATTTAGTATGTTAGTAAGCACACAGACATGAAAATTAGTAAATTGGATTGTTAAATTATATGCCTTTCATTGATGCTCTAATCCCCCCATTTATATATGCTAAAATGCAATGTAACTACAGTATTCTAACCAAAGGTTTGGTCTATTGTAGGCATCTAACATTGTGAGCATAAATCAATGCAGCTTGGTTTACAGTCTCGGGTCTTTGTAAAAAGAACAAAAACACATGCAAGTGGGTTGCAAAGACTGATTAAGTTCTATGAAGGTAATGATTACAACACAAATCTTCCAACTCTAGGTAACAGATCACTGAAATGTCATAAATGTTTTGGAATAAAGTAAACTAGAAGCACAAAACCCCACGAAATAAACAAGAGAAGAGCACAGGTTTGCTATATATAGCTTTTGATTGCTTGAACTATGGCAGGAGAAAATTATCATGGAGGTGTTTGCAATCTCCCATGAGTTTAATGCGTGTACAACCAAAACAACAGAAAACAGAAAAACGGTTTCAACTCCTCTGGAAGGACACAAGCCTTTTGTTCAGTTTCCCACTCCCCACAACCGAGAATCAATACACAGGACCACACAGAACACGGAAGAAAACTTTTGTAACTTCCAAGGAAATCCAAGAAAAATGCCATGTTTGAGAATTTATAAAGCTGGTCCAATATACCTCTACAACAGATCTTTCTTGAACAAACAAACTGAGAGATAATTTAAGGTTAAGAATATTTTTTGGTGATTTCTACATGGTACTTCAACCTAATGTTATGACTATGATATCTGTTACACTATTGCATGGATCTAATGCCACATTTTTTGAACAATTAAGATAATAATGTTCCGGCTACACTTTCTGTGTTCAAGTGCTCTTAAAACAGTTTGATCTGAAGTACAATCAAGAGTACAAGCAGTAAATGTGTTATATGTAATACATTTCCTCAGTGTTGTGATGTTCTGCAATTTTAAAGAAAAGGGTACACAATACCTCAGTCCACAAACTTCCTTGTTTTATTTTTGTATAATTCTTCATTTGTCATTTGGGAGTTGGGGAATGTGAATCTGAACTGTTTATACTACGGACTCTCTGGTATTTGAAGTTAAATGCAGTGCTCAGTTAAACACAAGCAAGCAATGAGAGCATAGCACATTGAAGCTTTTTATTTTTTTACCTGGGATGTAGACTGTAAATAATCAAACAAAAGGGGAAAATAAGTTAATAAAATATCTAAGGAAAGAAAAAACAAGCACGAGCACTGATGAGACTGATGGATACCAGGAAAACGGAATTCCACTTTCCAAAACCGAAAGTAAGAAATCAACAGAATAATTCAGGGTACATCTGCCAGAAGCAAATGGAAGGGGGATTTTTAAACAAACAAACCTTAATGCAAGTCAGAGCAGGACTTCCAAGTCTCTGTTTTCATTCCAGATGAGCCTTCTGGCACTTGTCAAGCCACTAAATAAACTAATTAAATTCTTAATTCAATAGTTCTCTATTTCTGCTGATAAAAACTAGCAGGATTAAAGTTACTTATAAGATCTAATTGTTTTGTTGATCCATTATCAGAAAGCCACAGATCCAGGTGAAGATGGTGGCAAGCCAGAGCCTGTCCAGAAAGCACAGACCCAGCGTGAGAATGAGAGTGTATATCTGCCTTCTCCCCGGATGTTAGGTCACTAAGAACGGGGACAACTTCAAATAGCCAATCAGAACTAGCTAGCAGGCCTCTGGCTGGTGAGAGAAAAGTGGAGCACTATGGCAAAAACCACATGTGAACATGACTAAAAACACTCCCTACAAACAGATGCCCGAAAGTCAGAAACCCTAGAGCTGCGAGACAAAACCACTAAGCCCCTCGCTCAACCCACCCCCATAACAGCTTGAGTTATTCAAATGATTAGTTCGATAAAGGGATCAGTGAAATAAATGAGACCTCAGCAGGAATGAAAACAAAACAAAACAGAGGCAATGAGCTGGACGATGATCCCACAGCCAAACAACAAAAGAAAAAACTGGATTAAAAAAAAAGGCAAATTAAGGTTTAAACTGCTGTTAAACACTATTGATCTCATGCCATCCACAATACGACAAAAGCCAAACTACAGCTTATTAAGGAGCTGAATATATGAATAACCTGGTGATGTTTTTTGGGGGGGAGGAGGGAAGTTATTGATAAAAAAGAACTGAAAAATAACAGTGCACAGCTTTAAAGAAACTAAAAAGAGAGGAATCAACATGTTGGTGGTTGAGATTGAGGCCAGCCAGGTGAGATGCAAGATGGTGAAGCAAACGACCCGTCAGGTGAAGGCTCTGACTGTGAAAGGGGTGCTGGGAGGTTCCCACACTGACCTGGTCTCTTGGGGGGCTTCTTCGTGGGCGTGTCCTTGCGCTTGTTCTGCACTGCAGGCGAGTACAGCACGCCTGAGGAGGAGCTGTTCTTGCGGAAATGCTCTTTCAAGCCCTTTATGGAGCGGTCAAGCTGACTGGACCGAATCTGGAAGTACACATTCATGAAGTCTGGAAATACAAAAACAAGAAGAAATGCACTAGAAAAACCATTTTAAACTAGCCGATTAAAAAAAACCCCATGTACTCTCCAACCTTAAATCCCCTCAAATCTCAGAATCTTAAA
Organism: Lepisosteus platostomus; assembly: GCF_059453375.1. Taxonomy (NCBI): domain Eukaryota; kingdom Metazoa; phylum Chordata; class Actinopteri; order Semionotiformes; family Lepisosteidae; genus Lepisosteus; species Lepisosteus platostomus. The sequence continues at coordinate 44,565,024 of NC_142621.1, forward strand.
TGAGAAAACTATTCTCAACTCCAGTTTTGTATGTCTCAATTATTTTGACACTTCACACCACTTACCAAAAGGCATGGCAGGGCTGCTGCAACCATCAGCTGGTGTGGTGGACTGTAAGGATGCCTCTCTACCTAACGATCCTGCTCTCAGCCTGCCCTCCCTTTTCAGAGATCCTTTCTTCCTTCCTTTAAACACCTCCTGCCTGCAGTTTTCTAAACCTGGATCACAGTTAAATACAGCCTTCTTTCTTGGCTAGCAACCCTCTAAGTCTATAAAGGTATCTACTTTTGATTAAAAAAAATAGATGCTTATTATGTAAGGCAGCAACCAGAACTTTTAGTTACCTAGGGCTCAGAAATGTGAGGCAGGGTTCAAATGGTCTACACAAGAGCTCTGTGAAGTTGGCACGCCTATAAACTGCAAACAAAGTCACGTGACCCCTGTCGCTGCTGTAGGGGGCTAAGTGACATCACAACCCGAAAACAGAAGGTGCTATTTCTCAGGAATGAAAGAACTTCAAATGGTACTTTCAATGGCACAAACCAGCACACACTGAGCACAAACAAAAAAGACTGGTTCAGTTCTCCCACACCGTTATGGGGATGGGGTTGAGTGACCTCACATCCCTGAAGAATTAAGGTGCTATATCTCAGCAAATACAGCAGCACAAACACAACTTTCAATGACACAAACAGAGCACAAACAACGGCTGTGGGTTTAACTGTATGTCCTATTCGTAGGGGTGCCAACTTCACTGCGCTCTAAACAAGGCACAACTAGACCAATAAAAATTCTTCATGGGCCTTAAAAAGCCAATGAATTGAAAACATGCTGGACTGATGATGCCTTTTAAAGAGTTTAAAAGGCATCATTTAAAAAAAGTTTAAAGTCCTAGGCCATAAGGAATATACATTTTAATTACAACATATGCAAGATTTTTTTTTTTAGGGAAAAGGCTTTTCTTATCATTTGCTTTTTAAGATAAAAGTAAATGAGTTAACAGAATTGCAACCTTAATGACTACAACCCCTCACCACACATTCCCTCCATACAGTGCAAACTCAATACTGAAGCTGCATGCAGTGAAAGAGTTCCAGGACAAACGTGGGGTACCCTGGTTGCGGCCGTATTCTACCAGCCAGCCAGAGATGCAGATGATATCCTGCTGTGTGGCCTCAGGCAGGTGCTCCAGTGTGACCTCTTCCTGCACATCCAGGTCCTCATCGGTCCCAATCAGATCCAAGATCAAGATGGGCGGCACAGGTTTGCTGTAGCGGGTCAACAAACTCCGGAACTCAGCCTCCAACAGCTCCTTCCCCTTCTCAAATCTCGCTTTCTGGGGAAGGGAAATTCATCAATTTCCCTACGGGATTAATAAAGTATTATCTATCTATCTATCTATGACAGGGTAAAACCAAACTCCTTCTTTAACAAAGGTCCTTTTAAGAATGTGCATCAGTCTATCAGGACAGTTGAGCTTAGGAGGTACTGCCATTGAAAAGCTTCATCCTCACATTCTTAAAATCATGACCTCATGTAACAGAGCTGGCAAAGATGAGCAACGGACAAAATAGGTGTTGCATTAAAATACAAATTTGTCTTTTTCAGTACAGTACAGAAATCACTCAGATTCAAAAGAGACATGAACAAATTGTAATATTAAACGCATAAAAACAGTGTTTAGATTCAAAAAAGGGGCAGGACTTACAACTGTGTTGAGCTCTGGGCTATCAGGGTTATTGTCCTGAAAATATTCCACTGCTTTCTGGATTTTCGCAATACAAGCAAGGTACTCATCCAGTCGGCCTGTAGGGCTGAAACACACACTTAACTGAGTATAATAAACTGGCGGTCTCAAAACGTGCACCTGTTTTGCATCGATTTAAGTCAAATCAACACTATTTTCACACTCTTCCAGCATTCAGATTTATTAAAAGTTTTTGCAAGCAGACTAAGACCTAGATTAAATTAAATCGCATTATCTGGTGATTTCTTGCAAACTGCAAATAACTACCCAGGTAGTAGACTACCGCTTTTTAATGAAGTTAAAGGCTTCTTCTTTCCATTCAAACGAAAGAATTACTCATCTTGGAACGCTGGGTTTAGTTCACCCAGGACACTCCCAGCCCCTCCTCATGCTGGGCACCACGCCTTACCCCTCTTTGATGATCTTGTCTGTGTCCTTGGCCACATGGTAGTAGCTGATGACGTGGTCCAGGCAGGAGAGAGTCTTCTCCACGTTGTCCTGCAGCCGCTGCAGATTCTCTGTCTGCTTGTGCACTGGTATGATGGAGTTCTCCAGCTGCATGAGGCGGCTCTCAAAGGAGGACAAGATGGAAACCTGCAGAACAGCGAGGCAGTGTAGGGAGAGGGTTGAGGTCTTTAACCAGAGTCGAAGCTCCAAAAGCAGTCGCATTCATTTTTTTTTTTATTCTACCCACTCTTATTCGGAGACAAATCAAAAGAACTATGAAACCTGAAAGATCCAGTGGACCACAGGATCGTGAATACTATGGACACCCCCAGTATACTATAATCCAACAAATTATTTCAGTGCTGCTTTGTTTCCAAAAGACAATTCCACGCCAAACCAGAAAATCAGACTGTATAACCTTGGGATAACCACATAAATCTAAGTTAAAAACAAACATATAAGGCACTGGAGAGCCTCATTGTTGTTTGGCTTTACGTCCATCTGTATAGCCACTGTTTCTACATTTTTACTATTTCAGGATTACAAGTTAAAACCTGGTGCCCTGCAGCCCTCCACAACCAGGAGAGAACATCACTGATCTAAACGGTTTTCTTACCATTCCTTTCGTCAGCTGATCACTTTTCTCCAGGTTTTCACGGATGAATGACAACGTGTCCTGCTCCTGTCGAAGGGTAAAAATATAACAGAGGTGCTGGAAAGCATGTTAATCACCCCTTATATTCTGTACCTAGAGGGCTCCAGCCCTGGCCGTTAGGAACCAATGGGTATTCTTGTTTGAACTGCAACCATTCTCTCTCAATTGCTTAATTAGGCCAACTAACAGTCAAAATGAACATGATCTTTAACCACTGACTGAAACCATCTAAAAAGCCCCCATTGTACAGGGGTGTGGCCGCCTCCGAGCTCAAGCGTTAGAGATCACTCTGCTTTTGACAGTAGAAATCTCCACATACTGTACTACCATTAACAACAATGAACTTTTGCAATTAATACAACTTGGAATGCACACAGATGCGTAAACTAATGTCGGCAAAGAATGTTTTTTTTTATATCCAAAAAGGAAAATGAATCACAGTCCTTCAAGATGACTGTGAACAGATGAAAATACTCTATAAGTGCCGCTGATCCTCTACAAACCTGTTTGAGTTTCTCTTCTATTTCTCTCTTCCTAGCGGATGCGTCCTCCGTTGGAATCATCCTGCTAAATGACTGGTTAATGTCCTAATTAAAGTAAAGTATTAGTGTTTATATTTTTGATTCTAACAATTAAATGCACTTGAACCCCTACTCATACTAACGGGTTTTGCTTCCTGTTTTTCTCTTTCGACCTTCTTCCGTTTCCGGTTGGCAGCAAGGCAGTACAGAACCTCTCCGTACGGTCCGGTGTTTCCTTCATTTTGGTTGTGGCAAGAATTGCATTTGAAAAGGATTTTTTGTTATTTCTAAATTGTTGCGTGCGAAACATTTTTGTTAGGGGATTAGTGAATGCTGCAATAAAAAGAGTCTCACTTCATTAATATTTTGAACTGAAGTCATTTAAATCACTTTGAATTAATGATTATGGACATACCATTTGGTTGTTGTTTTTTTCTGTTTAAACACAAATACATTATTCCGTGTACAGTTGTCGTCTTATATAATATAAATTCTAATTTTCCAAGGTGATTTTATCGTGTTGGGGTTTACCACAAAATAAACCTAATGCAATTCTTGTTCCCCTCACATCGTGTCGCTGTAGGATGGCCATTAATACGAGAACTTAAAAGTACAGCGCTTAATTTTTTTAAGATAATCCTTTATTTTGTTAGGAACTAGAGTACAACAATCACAGCTGTCCAATTACCGAATAGCCTGATAATATCGATTGTGATAAATGGGAAAAGAATGTTATTGTGCTCTTTTTTAAAGGGCGATTATAAACCTTTGGTAAGGCTATTCCTGGTAAATTCTAATTATGCAGTGCCTTACACTACAGAAGCATCTGTCTTGATGACTCTCTCAAAGTTTGAGTGCCCAGGAAGTATTTAATTTTAACAAGCGCCCATAGGTTGCTCACGGAATTACAGCGTTTTTTAAACGGACATCAACTTTTATGTATAGGTATACAGATACTGTTGGCACAAATAATATGTAAGAATAAACGGTTTAAATATGAATCTATCTGGTAATCGAATTAAACTGAATTTTGGGAAAACTTGGGTATTACCTACATAGTCCTGTGTTTTACACTTCCATGGCATATAATAACTCAGTGTTATGATTAATAATCTGAAAAGTATCTAATGTTTAATTTTACTGTTTACTCAAAGTGTAACATTTCTTTTTTAATAATAATAATTGCTTATATAGCGCTTTTCTGGACACTCCACTCAAAGTGCTTTACAGGTAAAGGGGACTCGCCATTGTACTGGGGCATTACGACCCACGTTGACCGCAGGGTGAGCGCCCCCTGCTGGCCCCACTAACACCTCTTCCAGCAGCAACCTTAGTTTTTCCCAGGAGGTCTCCCACCCAGGTACTGACCAGGCTCACAGGCTCAAAATCTTCTTGTAGCTTCAGAAGAACAGAAAGAGAAATCGTATCATTATAGTTCTGAGAGAAAACTATACACCCAGATTTTAGAATTGTTTGTTTGCGCCCCATGCGAAGGTAAAAGAATGCTTCAGCTACAGGTAGTGCCCTGGCACGTGGTAAACTGAGTGCCCAAGATGTGGAATACAAGAGTCACGAGCTTGTTGACTTAATGATGTCATTAATGATAAGGCATCATCCAGGTGGGGGCTCCACATTGGTGGTGGTGGTGGAGGGGAGGCCCCATTACATATAACGCGCTTTGACTGAAGTGTCCAGAAAAGCGCTATATATCAGTGTAAGGAATTATTTTTGTGATATGAAGGATGAGAGATTTTAGTCGCGGGCGACTGAGCAGTAATTTTGCACGTATATCATTTATACTATTGAAGTTACTGTTGCATAATTTAAACGCCTACAGTAGTCAGTGGATTAAGTGGGTCATTTCCATCGCAATGCGTTAAAAAAAAATTCGCACTCAGCCTTAGCGCATTTTATCAAAGTAACCGGAGAGAGGCTCTCCAGGACATGGGGGCGGGCGGGAACCGCTTGCTGTATTCCAAAAACATGTCAAAGGGCGTCTAGTGTCATTAAAATGTATCGATACAGTCGGTAAGGTGGGGGGTAATAATATGATAATTGATAAAAAGTAATCTAACATGACAGGTTGACCCAGCGAGGATTATACACTTCACAACGACCGGATTCTATACCCATATGTGTATTTATTTTGAATTGCGGTAGATAAATTGATGTTAACTTGCACTTGTTGACACAGCAATGAGAGTAGGATCTGAAGGGGCGTCCTGGGGTCCCGCAGTGGAGGTTGATACGCCCGGAGCGCCGAGCGTGCACATGAAAGCCTGGAACCCGGAAGTCCCTCATCCTGGATCCTGCTCCCACCTCATTCATCGCCTTGGCAGCGAGAGAGCCGGAGGAGGAGGAGGGAGGGTGGTGAGAGAGAGAGATTATTTAGGGATCAAAACAGGCAGGCTTGTCTTGACACCCGAGGGGAGGAAAAAAAAATGGGGAACTCCGACACCAAGCTGAACTTCAGGAAAGCCGTAATACAGCTTACAACTAAAACGCAGGTAAAGGACACGGGAAACGATGCGTTTAAAAAGGGAGGCAGCGTTGTCGGCTCACATATGCAGCCTGAAACGCTGGGTTGATGGAAAGCACTGAGGAAAACGGGACCAGATGGTACACGAACATCAGAGAAAGGATGGATCAGACAAGCCCAGCAGACGGATTTCTTTAAAGAAAATAAATAAATGACGCGTTTTCACAGTAATCGGGCGCGTTAAACATAACGTGAAATAAAAACTGTGGCGTTTTCTGTTAAATTATGTGCGTTTTCTGCTTTCATATTGCAAACGGTATCGGTTATTATAAATGCAGTTTGACATGGGTTGTAAAAAGATGTAAATAACAGATTTTACCGTTGTATACAATCTGTTATAATTGTCGCTCTGCAAAATCTGGATTTTGCATGCGTTGTGTGTGGGTGAAAATGAATTAAAAAATCCCGCACCCCCATCGGTAAATAAAAGAGGTAGCTAGTTACTGTTTCTAGGTAGCTAGTAGTAGCCTATTCCTAAGAGCTTGATAGGCCTGGGAAATCATTTTCGATAAACGATGGAGATTGGTCTTTTTTTCCCACTTCGTATGCGGGTTTCTACTAGTAAATCACCGATTGATCGCGTAAATTTATTAATTTTCATATACCGAGGTTTTTCTGTTAAGCGAGCGCACACCTGGTGAAGGTGTTTTAAGGTGGACTCTGAGACAGGGGTTCGTGGATTTACGATAAATAGGAAATTAGAACAGCACTGAAGTCAGCCAGTAAAGAGGGTAGTGTGTTGATATTTGTTTAAATTAAATCTGTAATTTCAAAGACAGTCGTGTATGCTTCTGAGGTCTACTGTACTGATGACGTGTTTTAATCTCGCAAACCTGAGCGGCAGGTGCTTGGTTAAGGTGGACTGAGTGAGATAAGAGAATAAGCAATGACATACTGTTAATAGATGTTATGGCGGCTACAATATTCGGACAAGTAGGTTAGTTTGCTGTTCGATTGTTTTTATATCGTCTCATGCAAATGTATGTACAAACTGAGTGATACAACTCAGGCTTATTATTTGAGTAGTCTACATTTTTTTTCTTATTTGAATCTCCATTTGACTGTCAACGCTTTCACCTCGGGGGGGGGGGGGGGGACTCGGTTCAGATCATTGTACGCGAAATGAAACTCAGAAGCTCAAGACACGATTCACCGTTTCTAGAGACGAATATCTTAGCTTGTTGTTCGCTATTCTGATGTGGACACACACAAAAAATAAATGATTTAATTTCGTTAATCTGTGCTTTTCAAGATTGTTACGTGAACAACTATTTGTACGTTCTTGTATCTTACCGAATCAAAAATGCATAAATCGGTATCTATATCAAAGTTTTTCTTAGTGTAAAACTCATCGTGTGGTGTCGTTACTGGTGAGTGAAGCCAACCAACTATCTGTATGGTATGTTTCAGTGGAGATCGGCGTCACCATGCGTTGGCTGCAAAGGAATAATTAAAGGTTAAGAAAAGAGAAACAGACATTTCATCTGTAGAGACTTAGACTTCCTCAGGTCATACAGATTGTGTTTCTGCTTTCCATTTTCCAGCGTACTTCTTCCCCTGTGTGTTTTAGTTCTCAGATCCAGAGATGGGCCTTTCCCTTAGAAATTGCTTATGTTTTTGTATTGGTACTTTAACTGGCTTCTAGGATAATTGGCTCTAGGTGTGAGCGGGTATGTCTGTGTTCTTGTCTTTCTGTCTGCTTTGCTGTAGACTGGCATCCCATCGGGGGGTGTCCTTATGGTGTATGCAGTCATACTTTTGCCACTTGCATTGGTTAGCATCTTGGTAAAAAGGGGTAATTCTTTCTTTTGGTTTACTTTCTATGTAAAAGCACATTTTCTTTTTGGGGAGTGTAATTCATGTTCTCTTCTTTTTTTGGGGGGGATCTTTTACTCCAGCCTGTGGAGGCAACCGACGACGCCTTCTGGGACCAGTTTTGGGCTGACACGGCTACCTCAGTGCAGGATGTGTTTGCCCTGGTGCCAGCAGCGGAGATCCGAGCGGTTCGCGAGGAGTCTCCCTCAAACCTGGCAACCCTCTGCTACAAGGTACTGAATGTCTGGGGGCATCTGTCTGCATTCTACCTGGGTACAGGTGGCAACAATCAACGAGCCCCGATGTCCATGGTTTAGATCATTGATTTGCACTGAGATGTAGTGGTGCTGGGTTTCACCCGGGCTGGCAGAGAAGTGTGTCTGAGTTTGGGCTGTGGAAAGGGAGGCTGTCTGTTCCCTGCAAGGCAGTGAAAGGCTTTCTCACAAACACTTTTGGAGTGCAGGAAATGAACCGAAGCAGACTTTATAGTAGTCAATGGCCTATGTTAGTCGGCACTGGATGGGTTTTATTTACGTTTATAGGTTTTGTTTTATTGATTTTCAAACTGCAGTTTAAAAGTAGAGCATGAGCAGCTTGTCCGGCACTTTTTGAAGCTCCTTGCTTGGTGAGAATGCTGTGTAGTTTCACTTTTTTTTTTAATGCTTCGAAAAAGAACACACGTTGACAGTCCACAAAGAGCAATGCGTCTGTTGTTAAAAGAAGCAGGAAAAGGGCTGGTACACTTTGTTTCCCTTTGAGGGCCCTGCTAATTAGCTGTTCCCTCTGAGCTGCCAAAGTTGCACATCAGAAAAAAAAACACTGCTTTGGAATGCCTGCGTTTTGGTCACCCCTTGCTTGCACGGCAGTAGTACCGACAGCAAAATCTTATGGATGTCTCTGTTATAAGCCCATTTACTCTGTTCCTAAAGTGTCAAGAGTTGCTCCTGTACTTTAGGTAAGGATTACAAGATTTCTAGGCTATTGCAATGAATGTGGGGCCACCTAGTCACAGGACCTCTTTCAAGTCCAGCAATATGTCATGCTGTGTTTTTTGGTAGCAACGTCTGATTATGATCATTTCTGATTTAATGGATGACCGTAATACTTAAATACAGGACCATCTGCATTTGTCCAGCTTTCCGAATCAGCGAGCTTGATAGTGAAGCTTTGGGTGTTACTTATGATTATTAAGGCAGCAGGAATGTCCTTATTGAGTGAGTACTTGTGCCTGTGGGATAGAGAAGAAGTGGTAAACTCTTAATTATGTCATTTAAAGTGCAACTAGAAGAGAACTGCAGTCAACAGCCGATTGAAAGTTTGCCTTAAGAAAATAGATTATCGAAGAATATGTTTTTCCTAGTGCTTTTTATCACTGTTTTTGATTGTTTTACACTCATATTTTTTAGTTTGAGGAACGTTTCAAATCTGATGAGAGACTGCATGCGGAAGTGCTCAGTTTAAACCCCAGCTTAGGGTTAAGATTAGGGTTAGCATTCCCACACTACCTAGATATTTGTACACCCAGTGCTGGATTTTGGGGCCAAATTCAGCATTAGGACGAGTGATAATTTGCTCCCATCTTCCAATTTTTTTTTTCGGAGACTTTTGGTTGCTTGTATTGCACTGTTCAGTAACTGTATCGCAAAGTTGAGTCAGATGAAAAGTTTTTAGAAAAACATGACTTGATTTTGTGCCAATGATAATGGCAGCAGGCATGTCCTCATTGAGCAAGTAAGTACTTGTGCCTGAGGGACAGAGAAGATGTGGTCAGGGTCAGTCAGTGAGGAGAGCTATGTGATCGGAGGACGGTGGCAGGCTGGTATTGTGGAAGGTGCCTGACTGTTTCCCTGGCAGGCAGTGGAGAAGCTGGTCCAGGGGGCAGACTCGGGCTGCCCCTCTGAGAAGGAGAAGCAGATCGCGCTCAACTGCACCCGCCTGCTCACCCGCATTCTGCCCTACATCTTCGAGGACCCAGACTGGAGGGGCTTCTTCTGGTCCACTGTGCCAGGGGCTGGCCGAGCTGGGGTGAGTTTCCACACAGGGGCTAATGTACAGCCCCTGGAAATGACTTAGAATGATTCAGGATCTTGTTGGTTCTCTAGTGAACATAATTTCCTGCTTTTGTCCAACCTGCGACATTGCACATTTGAGACTTCACATGCAGAGATATGCTCATCTGGACCATGCTGAATGGGTATATAATTTTAGCAAATAAATGCAATATTCTGGGTTATTTGGTCCCATGAATGAATTTTTCACCTGCAACACTCACACAGCAATTAAACACAGAGCACAGATATTTACTGAATCGTCTTAAAAGTGTTTTTGTTGACCCTTCTTATTAAAGAATGTTATCATTTTGGGGTGGATTATGAGAATCCATATTTCAGAGCTTGTGAGCAGGGTGTGAGTAGCGATATGGGATTAGGCAGCTTCCATGAGTTGCTTTTGTAGAAAACAAGTGGAAGCATGCGTGTAAAAGTCTAGTGATGGTGAGAAAAGCTAACAACTGATTTACTAGCAAATTATAGTTGAATCGTCTTTCATTTGCCTTTTCAAAAGCAAACTTACCAAAAACAAGTACAGCAAATATGTTGATACCCTAGGTTTACATGTACTGTATGCTTTTCTTTTCCAGTTGTGTGCAGAAATCACTTTTTAAGGGACAGAGAGCATTACGTTTCTTCAGAACCTTAATAGGCCATGCTATATTCACCTCGCTCTCTGAGAGGATGCCAAATTAGATCAATCTGAAGAGGCAAGAGCAGTCTTCAGATGTGGGACTTAAAAAGCCTGTTTACAATTAGTGTTTATCCCTGCCACTACCTCCAGTGCACAGTTTCATCTTAGGTTTCAGTTAATCTAAACCTAGAAATTGATGTCAGTGAAATTGCATGACACTAGGGAAACATTGACAACATTATCAGAGGCATTGACTAGATCATTTTAATGCAACTGGTTCAGGTTTACCTTGAAATTCAAAGTGTGTTTTTGAAGTAACTAACTGATATGGGACAATCTCCTTTTTATACAGACTACAGTGTGGGATATTTTCATTTCAGATCCTGTAACACTAGCACATTTACAGTCCTACTTGAATCTAATCTGTCATTCCTTAATAAGCACTTACTGTTAATTTATTCAAGCCATAAATTCCTTAACTACAATTATAGCAGCTTTGAGCTGTGGTGGAAATTGGCTGGTAATGGGCTGAAATTCAGTGCATTACCCACGGGCAGTAAGAGTCGTAATACTCCATTTTGAAAGGAAATGTCCTGCATGAGTGATGAAGCAGAGCACTTCAGTAGCAAATAAAACAGGGAGATGCTTGCATAATAGTGCTTGGCATGAAAAGCTCCATCTCATGTGTCGTTTACTGCAGTACAGAACTAAATACTCAAGACAGTAAATTTCCCTTTTGGAAAACCGTGCTGTTGGGTGCAGCAGAGCGCATGAGACTGCTGTAGAATACAGCATACTGTATATGATTGAAAGGGCTTATAATAAAGACAATACATTTAGACTGTATATCACATTTATGGTAGTTTAACTACTGATTGACCATAATAAAGTACTGATAAGACTCACACTATCATAATTACATGTGGATATCAGAATGTAGTTTGTTTTTTGTTACTGCTCCATGTCCTGGTTATTCATTAATAAACCATTTCTTTTCATATCAGTGTCTTGCTGCTTTTCTCTTCAAAACAGCCTGGCATATGCTTATTGCTGTTTCTCAAATGTTTATCCTGTACCGTAACCTGAAGCCAGAATCTGGGTTCAGGTGCCTGTTCACAGTGAAGCAGCTTATGTTGAGGAAAAAAGAAGTCTTCATTTTTTATTGTGAGCCAGGCCTCTTGTGTAGGTGACACACAGTGGCACAAACTCGATTTAGATCATTTTGTTAGAACTCCCCCCCACCACCACTACCTTAAAATTCCACCATTCTTTTTTTGTCCCAGTGAGCTTTAAAAAATTAATGCCAATATATATATTTTTAATTTATTGCTCAATGTCTTCCTTTCTTACTAAGATTCCTTTAGGAATTTTAGCATGCTCATGAGATATAACATTATATAGTCTACATGGTTGCATACCTGTAATGCAGTAACACCAGTGAGTAAGTACTTTAAATATGAATGTATTGAAATTAATCAGTCCTTACATACAGTTGTGTTAACTAAGTTTAATATTATACATAAAAATAACTGAAGTAGGTAGCTGCATCAGCATGCATAAGCTGCAAAGGGACAAGTAAAGGTTTATTCCATGCACAACGTTGACACACTTGAAGAAGGCTCCACAGCCAAAACATTATTTCTTTTCTTCTCTTTTCAGCATGGAATAAACCTTTACATGTTCCACAAATTAATTGAGACGCGCTTAAATTGCTGGGCTTATGTACTCAATTTGCTTGAGGCACTTATTTCTATAATAAAAATAAACATACTCCCTCAAAGGGCCTGTTTTCAGTTCCCTTTACCTTCCTCTGTCCTTGACTAAATTGCACTCTAAATTTGTGAGGAAGAGGAAGTGGCCATGTGACAAATCCCAGACCTTGTAAAGTCCTGGATTATCGGGACTGAACTTTGGACTCGACTTTTGGTCATTGGTATTGTGACCAGTCAGGGTTTGATTTGAGGATGATGCTTGTGTTTCCTGGCAGCTATTAGGACACTTAGCCTTTCCTTCTTTTTTACTCCAGAATTTCCCTTTCTGCAAATTACAGTTTGGTTGCAATATTTCCTATCTGATCACCTTATGGAGAGCAGTGAAGAAAAGCACTAAAATGTGAGCAAAGATGCTCTTGAATTTGCTTTTCATTATGGTGTCCTTCTGTATGGTGCTGGTGCTTTTACTTCTGTGATCTGGAATTCACACTGTGGCAAAATACAACTTTTTACATTCTGGGGAAGTTTGGTCACACTGTAATTTACCAGGTACAGAACAGAGCACTGATATATGTGCTGCATCACCACTTGTTGAGACCTTTATTTAGACTGGCAAGCAATACCATCTAGAACAGGGGTAAGCAGCTGATTGATAATGATCTCTTTTGGGATACTCATAATTTGTACCTGGCCCTTATAAAGCCCCTGTCCAACCATTCATTTTAACTTGATTCACATAGCTAGACTAAAAAAAGACGTTTCTTACATTTTACAGTCTTGCAGTAGTACAGTCAAGACTGTGCAAGACTGTAGGAGATGATGGGATTGCGTTTTGTTACATTGTTGTATTCAACTATTGCATTGCTTCCTCCCTCTTAATAGTGCTTCGCCTTGCATCATCTTCCCTAGTGCAGACTGGTGGTTAGGCCAGTAGACTTCCAACTGGGGTTCTGAAGGTTTGAATTGAAGCTGTGTACTTTACCTAGTACTCCTGTGACTCCTGCAAACCCAGTTTTATCAAAGGGTACCAACACCTGCATGTAAGAAAAATAGGTCCTGTATGTGTTTTTTCTTTGGAGTCACTTTGGAGGAAAGTCTCAGCTAATAAACGTATAAATAACACAGTTAAGTCTCCGTTGTGTCATCTTCTTAGCAATATCGGTAAGTTTGCACAGAAAGAGTAATCTTTCTTGTCTGTATTACAGACAGCTTGGAAAAACGAGTCATAACTGTAGTTCTCATGGGCTTTGCTGCTTGTAGACAATGCTTCAAATCTTAGGACTATTTGTGGAGCCTCATGTGCCATTCATACGTTTTCAGCTGTTTAGTCTGCATGTGCACAAGGGAATTGAGTGGATAGCATTGGGCCACTGATGGCAGAGGTCATTGTAGATGGCAGAGGGACGTGCAGAATCTTAATCCTTTATCACTGAGAACTTGTTCCCTTATTTGTGCAACAGGTATTTTATACTTGACCTCTCTAGATCTCTGGTGAGTTCACTTCTCGATTATTCTTTAGAGACTGGAATCCTCTTGGTTTTCTCTGAAGCTAAATACATGGAGGAGAACAAAGTCAGCAGTCTTCTGTTCTTTCTCTGAGACCTTACCTTTTCAGGCCGCAGTGCTGTTAGCATCTATATGCAGTTCTGAGTTTTTCATAACAAAGCAGTGCCTTTCGCATTATGAAAGCTTGTGGAGTAGTTTACCATTGAGTCTTTGCAGGACTGTGGGCCTGTGTTAGTAGTTTTCTTTCTGGGGTTCCCATTACCTGTCTTGCTGAGTCATTCGGAATGAGGAGTCACTCTCCCTGCTTTCGGCAGAACACTAGCAATATTGTATTTGTTCTCTACAGCTTTATGGCCCTCTGTGGGTTTGGAAGGTATTAAATCTCATTTAATCAAAGTGCAAGGCCGTTCTGATGCAGGTCTGCTGCTGGCTTTCCTAAATCAGAGGCACTGAACCACAGTTTGGACAGCAATTTTAACTGTTTTGTCGTTTTCTACATCATTTAATGATCAAAAGCACATTATCTCGTGGAAAAATGTGAGATAAACATTTGAGTCTCTTTTTTAATTAAATGATTTATTGGCTCCTGTTTGCTGTCATATTATTTTAATGTGAATATATTGCTCTATTTTAAAACATTATCTCTTTAATCTTACTATAATGTAGGGCTTAATGTTTCATTTCATGTTTTGATTTTAATTTTGTTTTTATTTTAGAGGTTTGTGAAGAAGAAAACATCTATGCTCTTAGCATTAGAGGTTTTGAATGTGCAGTAGTTGCAAGATGGTCATGACAGAAGTGTGGCCTGACTATAGATCCTCTTTTCTCCCACCAGGCAGATGAAGGAGATGATGATAATGCCCGGCCTCTGGCAGAGTCCCTCCTGCTGGCCATCGCCGATCTTCTCTTCTGCCCAGACTTCACTGTCCAGAGCCACAGGAAGGGAGGTCCAGTGAGTACAATACTAAATATTTCTCATGCCACTGTAGCCAGAGTGCTGGGGACTGTTAATACAGTTTATCCAGGCTTCACTGTTATTTAACCATGGCAATGTCAATCTCAGTATGTTCTTTCAGTGAGATCAAACTGAAACTCCCAAATCTTTGTTTGGGGTGGAGTTTGGGGCGGAGCAGTGGCTCTGTGGCTAAGGATCTGCTCCTGTGGCTGGAAGGTTGCCGGTTCAAATCCCGCGGCTGGCAGAGGAATCCTTCTCCGTTGGGCCCCTGAGCAAGACCGTTAACCCCAACTGCTCCAGGGGCACTGTACAATGGCTGACCCTGCGCTCTGACCCCAAGCTTCTCTGCCTGTCTGTGTGTGTGGTATGCGAAAAAGACAAATTCCTAATGCAAGAAATTTTATATGGCTAATAAAGTGATCTTATCTCATCTTATCACTTTATTGGCCATATACAATCTCTTGTATTAGGAATTTGTCTTTTCGCATATCCCACCTTGCTCTCCATGAGACACACAGACAGGGAGAGAAGCTTGGGGTCAGAGCGCAGGGTCAGCCATTGTACAGTGCCCCTGGAGCAGCTGGGGTTAAGGGCCTTGCTCGGGGGCCCAACGGAGTAGGATTCCTTCCAGCCACAGGCGCAAATCCTTAGCCACGGTGCCACCCCTCCGCCTAGTGTGGGATAAAAACACAATGTTCATCCTAGAAATTAAAAACAAGGTGAGATTATGCAATGCTTTATCAGCAAAGGGAACAAAACTCCCTTTGTAATACCACTTAAAGCTAAAGGCTTTGCACGAAAATGGACAGGATAGGTAAGTAAATACTGGTCTGTGCAATTAAATGTATTGCAAAACCCACAGGGGTGTGAGTGCTTTCTCATTCACGTCCAGATTTAATTGCTTTAAAGATTTTTTTGCTCATATAATCCAGGAAGATTGGCTGCAGTGGGGCCAGTCTTTTAAACAATAAAGTAATGTTTTGTCCCTAAGAAATGTATATTAAACTGTAAACCTGTGGGTGGAAAAGGCCAGGCTACTTGATTCCTTTCTGTTTTCAATTCCTTATGTTGAATAAGGCTCTAATGAGGTTGTGTAGTTAATCAATAATGGGGGCTCACAGGGAGGCCTGGCAAGCTGTGTTTGACAACTGGGCTGAGAGATGTTGCTAATCCACTGAGCAAACAGCCTCCTGTTGCTCAGGGCTGCCAGACAGCTAGCAGCTACGTCATTAAAGGAAATGTTGCAGGCTGCAGAATAATGAGGATCCATGTTAAAAAGGTGCACAGTGTAATGATGGAAAACGCCTGAAGGCCACTTTCAGTCTATCCACAGCTTGCTCACCTGTTGTGAAGGTGACAGTTGTTCAGCTGTGGCATTTTAAACACATTAGTTTCAACAACAACAATGCACTTCTCGATTTCTTTCAGAAATGCTGGGCTTTGTCTGACATTCAGTCTGTTTTCTTACCTATACTAAGTGATTCTTTTAAAAATATTTTTTTTCTAGAAGGTTCTTTATAGAAAAGAATTGAGGAAATAAATTGGTTTTGAATTCCTTACTCGCTATAAACCTCTGGACTGTATTCAACTGCAAACTCTTTGTGTGTTAAGAGAGTGCAAAGGATTTATCATTTGTGTACATATATGAACTGTTGTAACATATATGATCTGCTAATGTCTCATTGTGAGACAAAAGCAAATTTATTGTATGGGACTCTTGCTTATCTATTGTGCCTTGGGTCAACCGTGTTGTGGAAGGCATTATATAAAAATAAATTGAATTGAATCTATTTCTATAGTGAACAAAAAAAGCTTTATTTTCCCTCGGGATGTGGGGAAAAATAAACTCGGATGGTTTACTCTTTTCTTCACTCATATGGTTTCAGTGTTGCCCTGCAGGTCACTTAGTGCAGAAATCTCAGGCTTCGCTTCAGTGACAGTTGCTAGGTACTCAATGTGCAGCTCAAGTCAAATTGTTGGAAGTTCTAGCTTGACCAGTTTTACAGTTGGTCTTTTCCTCAGATGCAAAGTTATTGCCTGAAGACTGTGTGTCATAGTATTAGTACAACCTGCTTTACGAGTCTTTAGTTGAAATGGGTATTACTACTCTAAATTAAGGAGGAGCTTTCTGTATTTTAGCAATTTAAAAAAACAATAGCCTAGGGAAAAAGCTATTGTTTGTGACTGCACAATGAAGATGGTTTGTTGCTGTATTAAGTTTTGTTACAGTCAGATCAGTGTATTGCCTCCAATCTCTTGTGTTGGTGTTTACTCATTTTTAGGTTAATTCCGCCTTATTAAATATGATTTTAAGAATTTTACAAATAGTACAATAGGGAAGAGGCATGTTTTGTACTTTAAACTGTGCGAATCTTTAATATCATGGCTGATGTTTGTGTTTAGCAATGTTAAGCACACTGTTAACATTTGCATTTATGTTAATCATCTTTCAGTTTTCTGGCATTGTGCTTGAAGCAGTTGTTATAGGTGCTTCAGCTTTTGTGTTGGGTTTTTTCTGTGTGGAAAAAACAAACAGTGCCAGCAGTGGAATTGCATTATTCACAGCAGAGCCTGTCTAAGCTGCTCTTTTACATGAATGAAGAAATTTGAAACACTCCAAACAGCGGGATCTTAGCAATAGATAAAACCGAATCACCCTTATTCAGTATTTTGTTGCACTTTACACCACATTTAATTTTCCATTTCTTGAACTGGCCAAAATTAAATCCAGTTTGTGAGTTGTCAGTGTCTGTTGAGGAGGATGTGCTATATTAATCCTTCTCTTTTACCACTGGATGAAATTCGTCATAGAGGAGAGCAGTGGTTAGGATTCTGGACACATAACTGAAAGGCTGTGGGTTCAAATCTCAGACGAGACACTGCTGTTGTGCCCTTGAATAAGGTGCTTCACCTGCATTGCTCCAGTAAAAAAAAAAACAGCTGCATACACGGATGCCAATATAAGTCCCTTTTAGATAAAAGTCAAATAAATTAGTAGTAGATTAGGGTGAAAAGTGTTAGCTGGGGGAAGGATCTGGAGCATCTCACTAGATCTTCTACTACACAGATTTATATCCACAAAGCACATTAAAACCAACAAGTGCCTGTTCGTCTTTTCCCCTTCACGTCCCCGGAGTGAAAACTGCCTGTAAAGCAAGGGTCTCAAACTCAATCCCGGGAGTGTCTGGTGGCGCCTGGCTTTGGCTCCACCCACGTTCTCAGTTACGTACTGTAGCTGGTCTAATTAATGAATAAGCGTCATAATTGTTAGACTTCCAGCCAGGCTTAAGGGTGATTTATAAGTAACTACCTTTTAACAGAGAACATCTCATGTAATCAGCCTTCGGAAAAATTCCATGTGTGTCCAATTTAGAAAATAATGAGGTTAAATGTTTTTGACTACTGAGGTTAGACCAAAAACCAGAAGAGACAAGGCCCTCCAGGACACAGATTAGACGTGCCTGATGTAGAGCTTGACTCCCAGGGAAGGAAAGAGATTAAAGAGCTCTGTGCCTCTCTTCTGCCTCCTTATCGTATGATCCACAGTGACATTTAGACACCCTGGAAGTACCATAATAACAGTGAGTTTTTTTTAATCTTGGGATGACATTGAAGACACTGCTGTCCTTTTGAAGCTCCTTCAGTTCAAGGGAGATGTGGGGCAGGGTATTGTTTAGCTTCAGTGGTCTGTGGGTGTGCAGCACCTCTTTGAAAAGATAATGAAGTCGGCTTGAGTAGCATAGTGGTGTCTTGTTTTAAAATTATTATTAAAGTTTAGTGACGTACACTGTTCCTGCTACGTTTAAAGAGCAGTATGTTCTGACATTACTGGTAAATTTTTCTTCTTGTGAAAAACAAGTATGAAAGTGCACTCTTCAAAGCAGTGAAAATTCGTAAACAAGAAGTTTGGAATTCTAGGAATGGGTACATACAGTACTTAGCTGGTCTTTCATGAGTGCTATCAATATGAAACACTGAATACTCCGATACTGAAGTACATTATCGCTGCTATTCATAGCTGCTACCAATGCTATTAAATGTTAAATGTGAAGGTTTTTCTGTTCCGCCACTTTGATTGATGCTCCATACAGTGTTCAGTAAGAACCTTTCAGTAATGGTGGAATACATACAAAGGAAATGTAACATTTAATGATATTTCTGAAATGCATTGAGCATCAACACATTTAAATTCCACATCAGCTTCCCTCCACCTTTAAGAACCAGGTCAACCGCAAGGTATGTTATGTTGGTGATTATCCTCTTAGAATTTCAGCCTCAGGCCTTCTCCAATTTGTTATCCTCCATGAAGTTCCAGAAGCTAGAGGTTTTTTTATAACATGAGTTGACAATTCAAACGGCTGTATCATGGAAACCTGGCACTGTGGATTAATGGAATGTGCTACACTTACAAAGGAGACCAAGGGGAACATGTTGCCAAGATCAACCACTGTACACACCAGAGGGTGCTGACATCACTGGTGTCCATCAGCTGCTCCTAAGTGCATTCCAATCTTATCAAGTCTGGTGGGCTTCAGTAATGTTTTTGTTCCCCTGTTGTGTTATTTTCTAGGTGGACATGTTCATTTGTGCAATATTTTCAGAATTCAGCTGATTGAATAATCCCACAAATAATGAGGGATGCCTATTCACATGTAAATAAAATGTAGAGAACACAGGGGAGTTATGTGGAATGATGATTCTACAGTGTTCTGTTGGTGTGAAACCTCACAGCTTAACTGTGCCAGGATACAGTAATCTGTTATCAAAACCCTCCACATCTAGCCTCGAACACCCCCCCCTCTCGTGTGTCCAGTCAGTGCTCCAGCTTCGCAAATTAGATAAGTTTCCTGCACTAAAAATGTGTTAATCTGTTATGGATCCCTGAAGAGGCTTTCCCTAGCACAAACGGCAGTCTCTTCATCTGGTATGTGTGCAGAACAGAACAAATACAGTGTGACAGTGGTGACTGATCACATGTCTCCCCCTGCAGGACACTGCGGAGGACATCCAGTCACTAGACAGTTGTGAGTACATCTGGGAGGCTGGAGTAGGATTTGCTCAATCGCCACCGCTCAACTACATCCATGACCTCAACAGGTGAGCCAGACTTACCCAGAACGTACAGGCTGACGTGTGCTTGTTCTGTACTTTCCAAGGAATGAAATAACCCAACACCGCATCGTCCCCTTGTCTCCCAGGACAGAGTTGCTGAAGTTGCTACTGACCTGTTTCTCCGAGGCCATGTACCTCCCTCCTTCCTCCGAAAATAACATCCTGAACCCCTGGGTGACATTCTTCTGTTCCACAGATAACCGGTGAGTATCTCTCATAGACCAAGCATTCTGGAGGCCAAAGCAGATGGGCTTTAGGAAATATTGGCATCGCAAATCAGACAGCAATGTTCAGTAGAATAGTGCTTAGGACTCATAATACAGAGTTCAACTCCCAGATCCTCGGAAAATGCCCTGGTGGGTACAGAAATAAAGCCAGTTTTGGGAAAAACTAGCCATTTTATTAGCCATTCCATTCCACTAAGATACTGGTGTTCACCCAACCACTAGTCCTGCCAACTTAAATCGTATGTTTCTGCTGCCATCCTGTCCCTAGGCAGCCCATAACTGTGCATTTAGTCGTTTTGCTTCTATTGGCTGTTTTTTATTTGGTATCATCAACTATTGTTGCTATGGACACCTGCTTTGGAAAAGTGCCAATTAGTGCCCCTCTCCCAAGAGGGGTCGCTGTGTTACAGACAGTCAAGAGAGCCCTGGCCAACTAATCCTAGACAGCATGTCTGTACGGGCTGATGATTTGAACATTTCTGTAGTCATTTAGCTTTTGTAACACACTTGTTCTGCATGATCTTTTGACATTTCTTAAAATGCTTGTATAATGTTCTGCCTGCTAAAAAAAAAGGTCTGAATGCTTTTTAAAGCTTTAATGACACCATGACAATTGAAGCCATCATGTAAATAATAATGCAGTGGTTGTGCCCCGTATATTCAACGAACATTACACTCTCTTCACAGTTTTTCAGCTTTTGCTTTGGTAATTCTGCTGAAACGTGGCTGCTGTAAGTTTGTGGAGTGTTTTCCCATTGTGTTTAGCAGGCAGATGAGTATTTAGTAGCTTGTCTTGGATTCCAATAGCTTGCATTATCTTTGACTGTGGTTTGGTATTGCTGCTCTGTACCCTGCTGTTCCTGTGGTCCACCACAGCAAGCCACACAGGGCTGAGCCATCTCCGCTGTTTCCCCAGCCACGCCCTGCCTCTCTTCACCTCCCTGCTCAACGTGGTCTGCGCCTACGACCCAGTGGGCTACGGCATCCCCTACAACCACCTGCTGTTCTCCGACTACCGCGAGCAGCTGGTGGAGCACGCCGTGCAAATCCTCATCGTCGCGCTGGAGCACGAGGGCGGCGTGGCGGCCGGCAGCCCCCCGCTCGAGGGGCCTAACTCCACCGCGGCCCTGGAGGACCAAGACGTAAGAGCTGGGGGTCTGGGCGCAGGGCCGTTCTGTGGGCGCCCTCGCCTTCGCAGAGTCATGCAGGGGTGCTGGGGTGGCAGGCTAATAGGAGAACACAAGCAGCAGAAAGAGACTTAAACTCAAGAGGCTAGATGAAGGAAAGGAAGTTGAAGCTTTGTAGGTTACAAACATTCTCTTAAGGACCAATACTGGCATATCAGTACCCCGAAGACGCAGCTACAGCTGGACAGGTTTAACTTGTAGTATAGGAAAATAGACTGTGTGGAGTATTCCCTAGAGCAGGGGTTTTCAGGGCGAGATTACGAGACATTTAGGTGCAAACTGAAGAAGACTGAAACAAATCAATGAACATGTTGTTTCAGTCGTTAATAGCAATTCATTATTCATCCACTAGAGGGGGGTGTTGCAAACTGGCTCATGTCCCTGGGTAAGCAGGCTACCTGCCGTCTTTTCTCATTGGCTTAAGGAGTTGTAATAGTAGTCCTTTAGAAACATTGGAAGAATTTACAGCTCATATTAAACTACAAGGAAAGGATATTGTGAGTTGTGGATGTAATAACCAATTTTTGAGGTCCCTGTTAAAAAATGATCATTTACTTGCGACTACAATATATTGGAATTCCGCATTTGGAAAGTGCATTGATTGGAGAAAAATGTGGATGATGCCCAATAAATATTGTATAACCAATAAAATTAAGGAGGTTTCATACAAAATAATTCATAGAATTTACCCAGTTAAAACTCTTGTTACCCAGTGATTTAAAATTAATATAGATGACAAATGTGTTTTTTGTGACAATAGCCCTGAAACTATTCAGCATTTGTTTTGGTTATGTCCCAGGGTAAAAATGTTCTGGACTAAGTTGCAGAATTATATTAAAAAAGAGATGAATATTGATATTTGTTTTGTTGAAAAAGATATTATGTTAAGTTTCAGCCCCAGTGAAAACAATATAAAAATTTATTTTGTAATAAATTTAATTATTATATTGGCACGTTATCACATACATAAAATGAAGTGGTCTGGGAGGTACCCTGTTTGAGCATTTTAAAATGGAAGTAAAGGGGTATTTGCAGACTATTTCGAAATGCAAAAATATGAAAGCGGTGCGGACATTATTTTTATTTAATTTGTTTAATCTTTTTTCATAACTTGAATTGATGTAGTAGTATGTACCCCTGACAATATTTTTGTTTGGAATTGTTATATGTACTCTTGTTTGTATTGTAATGTTTGTTCTTTTGTTAAGCATAAATAAAAAAAAAAAACAAGACGGGAGCTAAGAAAAAACGAAAAGAGAAAACGCAATGTTTCGGCCGTGGAGCCTTCATCAGGTGTGAAGACACAACACACCTGAAGAAGGCTCCACGGCCGAAACGTTGTGTTTTCTCTTTTCGTTTTTTCAGCATGGAATAAACCTATTACTTGTTCCTTTGCAGCCTACGCATGCTGACGCAGCTACCCACCTGAACTATGTCAATTATATTGTGTGAGGGAGTGTGGCGAGGGTGTTCGCGTTGTTTTCCCAATGGGTTCAAACTTAGACAAACACGGGGATGGGGCGCATGTAAAAAAAGTTGAAAACCCCTGCCCTAGAGTACTTAAAAAAGACTAGAGCAAACTGCATTCAGATGGATGTGTCCTTCCTAACATCTTCATTGTTTTTTAACTTTTGTCCTTTTTCTGCGATGCAGCCTGTGGGACCTGACAACCTCTTTGTCAATTACCTGTCCAGAATTCACAGAGAAGAGGTAAAGCATCAGAAAGTGTATCCCTTATGACAGTTGCCTGTTTGCTGTGATATAAGTTAAAATGCTAGTATTTAAAGCATTCAGAACCGTATTTTATATATGGTCATGTATAAATGCTTAAGTATATGCAGGTATACATCCATAGATAAATACTACAAACATGTAGTACAGGTTTGGGCTGCCTGGTTGTATTTTTAGTGTGGCAGTCATCAGGAACAAGTTTATTGTGACTGTATTATAGGGCACCTTAAAATGCAGGTGTCAGTCCAGTTAAGTGACATTTCCCTTGAGTACTTTAGTAAAAGTGTATTAGCATGTGCCTGCAAAGCAAAATCCCTGACGTTTTAATGTGAAAGGTCGGTGTAGTAGAGTAACAGGTTCGATTGGAATTGCCTTGTAGAAGCAGCCTAGCAAGTCACCAGGCAGTTTACAGTGTGCCAGCTGCTTCACCACAGTCTTCATTCTTTGCTCAGGACTACCACTTCATCCTGAAGGGGGTGGCCCGGCTGCTGACCAACCCCCTGATCCAGACCTACCTGCCCAACTCCACCAAGAAGATCCAGTTCCACCAGGAGCTGCTGGTGCTCTTCTGGAAGCTGTGCGATTTCAACAAGGTGAGGGGTTCTTGGCTCAGGAGCTGCTCCTCAACTTGAAGTGTCGTCTTCCCTCTTTGCTGGAGAGTGTCTCCGCTTCAAGGCTGACTAGCTGTGGTGTTTCACTGGGGAAAATATAACTCGGTGGAAAACAGCAGCCTTTGAATACCCTTAACATGCCTCGGTTACAGATGTTATTTCTTGGTAGCTGTTCTAGATCAGTATGGACTAGAACAGTTGGTGCACCCCACAATATGGGCCTAATATAAATTGACCATATGCCCATATTGTGGTGTCAGGGGTGGGTATTTTTTCAACACGTATGTCTAACTCTTCTGCCACGTTGGTGAT
Source organism: Lepisosteus platostomus (assembly GCF_059453375.1). Classification (NCBI taxonomy): domain Eukaryota; kingdom Metazoa; phylum Chordata; class Actinopteri; order Semionotiformes; family Lepisosteidae; genus Lepisosteus; species Lepisosteus platostomus. Next base: position 44,588,783 of record NC_142621.1, read on the forward strand.
ATCTGTTTCAGAAATTCCTGTTTTTCGTGCTGAAGAGCAGCGATGTGCTGGATGTGCTGGTGCCCATCCTGTACTACCTGAATGACGCCCGGGCTGACCAATGTGAGTGTCCTTTCGAGGCTTGTCTTTGACAGAAAAGGTCATTACAATCTGTTTCGTGGAACAGAGAAATCCAGTGGGATTTATTTAATGTGTCCAAGTGCCTGTAGTTGTATAAATGCAATTTCAGAATTTTTTTCCACAGGACTTTCAGTCTTTCAATTACAATAAGCGTTCTGTAAACATTTTAAAGCATGACTGGCATTTCCACAGACCTGTAAGTTAAGCCTTAGAATTGTCATGTGCCTTACAGTTCAGATTGTTACTTTCATGACTCCTGTATACATGAGTGTTCTTGTATATACAGTGCCTTGCGAAAGTATTCGGCCCCCTTGAACGTTTCAACCTTTTGCCACATTTCAGGCTTCAAACATAAAGATATAAATTTTTTATTTTATGTGAAGAATCACCAACAAGTGGGACACAATTGTGAAGTGGAACGAAATCTATTGGATTTTTGAAACTTTTTTAACTAATAAAAAAATGAAAACTGGGGCGTGCAAAATTATTCGGCCCCTTTACTTTCAGTGCAGCAAACTCACTCCAGAAGTTCAGCGAGGATCTCTGAATGATCCAATGTTGTCCTAAATGACTGATGGTGATAAATAGAATCCACCTGTGTGTAATCAAGTCTCTGTATAAATGCACCTGCTCTGTGATAGTCTCAAGGTTCTGTTGAAAGCGCAGAGAGCATCATGAAGACCAAGGAACACACCAGGCAGGTCCGTAATACTGTTGTGGAGAAGTTTAAAGCCGGATTTGGATACAAAAAGATTTCCCAAGCTTCAAACATCCCAAGGAGCACTGTGCAAGCGATCATCTTGAAATGGAAGGAGTATCAGACCACTGCAAATCTACCAAGACCTGGCCGTCCCTCTAAACTTTCAGCTCAGACAAGGAGAAGACTGAACAGAGATGCAGCCAAGAGGCCCATGATCACTCTGGATGAACTGCAGAGAACTACAGCTGAGGTGGGAGAGTCTGTCCATAGGACAACAATCAGTCTTACACTGCACAAATCTGGCCTTTATTGAAGAGTGGCAAGAAGAAAGCCATTTCTCAAAGATATCCATAAAAAGTCTCGTCTAAAGTTTGCCACAAGCCACCTGGGAGACACCCCAAACATGTGGAAGAAGGTGCTCTGGTCAGATGAAACCAAAATCGAACTTTTTGGCCACAATGCAAAACGATATGTTTGGCGTAAAAGCAACACAGCTCATCACCCTCAACACACCATCCCCACTGTCAAACATGGTGGTGGCAGCATCATGGTTTGGGCCTGCTTTTCTTCAGCAGGGACAGGGAAGATGGTTAAAATTGAGGGGAAGATGGATGCAGCCAAATACAGGACCATTCTGGATGAAAACCTGTTGGAGTCTGCAAAAGACCTGAAACTGGGACGGAGATTTATCTTCCAACAAGACAATGATCCCAAACATACAGCAAAATCTACAAAGGAATGGTTCACAAATAAACGTATCCAGGTGTTTGAATGGCCAAGTCAAAGTCCAGACCTGAATCCAATCGAGAATCTGTGGAAAGAGCTGAAAACTGCTGTTCACAAACGCTCTCCATCCAACCTCACTGAGCTCGAGCTGTTTTGCAAGGAAGAATGGGCAAGAATTTCAGTCTCTCGATGTGCAAAACTGATAGAGACATACCCCAAGCGACTTGCAGCTGTAATCGCAGCAAAAGGTGGCTCTACAAAGCATTAACGCAAGGGGGCCGAATAATTTTGCACGCCCCACTTTTCATTTTTTTATTAGTTAAAAAAGTTTCAAAAATCCAATAGATTTCGTTCCACTTCACAATTGTGTCCCACTTGTTGGTGATTCTTCACATAAAATAAAAAATTTATATCTTTATGTTTGAAGCCTGAAATGTGGCAAAAGGTTGAAAAGTTCAAGGGGGCCGAATACTTTCGCAAGGCACTGTAACCCAGATTACATTTATTCCCTTTCTCCTATGTTGACGAAGACTTTTAACTGTCTAAACTCTCCTATGTTTCTATATAACAATGTTTTTATCGGACTTGGAGAGCTGCTTCCTCCAGAATTCCCAAATATAATTTTACCTAGCGCAGCTTAATATACAAAAGAGTGGTTATTAGTGCTGTAACCCAGTCTGCCCCCATTACCCAGAGTGCCTGTCTACCCCCTGAACTTTGCCTCCTTTCTGCAGCCCGAGTGGGTCTGATGCACATTGGCGTCTTCATCCTGCTGCTGCTGAGTGGGGAGAGGAATTTTGGGGTCCGGCTCAACAAACCCTACTCAGTGCGTGTGCCCATGGACATCCCTGTCTTCACAGGCACCCATGCCGATCTGCTCATTGTGGTGAGCACTTTTTTGCTTGGCTCTAGTGAAATAAAACAGATGAATCCCACTAAAAATTCCCAGTACTGCAGTTTGTTTGTTTTTTGCCAGATACACATTGTAAAAATATGGAGCTGTAATCGAAGACAAAAGTCATGCATAGCTTTGACACACCATATGCTTCGCAGGTCTTTCATAAGATCATCACCAGTGGACACCAGCGCCTGCAGCCTCTTTTTGATTGCCTGTTGACAATTGTGGTCAATGGTGAGTATGAACTGGAAAGTCATCGCCACTTGCTGGCATTACTGTGCATTGGATCCCCAAAGCGTGTGAATTTGGATAGCTCTCGGATCATGCTTAGAAACACCTAATCTCTGCTTAGCGGGGGTCTAAAAACAAAACATGGACATGAAGGTGTTAGGTCCTCATGTTTACTCTGTGTGTGCAGTAAGTAAAACCCCCTTGTCTCTCCCTCAGTGTCTCCCTATCTTAAGAGCTTGTCAATGGTTGCTGCAAACAAGCTGCTTCACCTACTGGAGGCCTTCTCCACACCCTGGTTCCTCTTCTCTGCCTCCCAGAACCACCACTTGGTCTTCTTCCTGCTGGAGGTCTTCAATAACATCATTCAGTACCAGTTTGATGGTGAGACGCGGATTAGTTTTGACCACTCTCGAGCAGAGTCATTCAACACCAGGTGGTTTTCATTCTGTCTCTGTGGTGTATCCATCCTGACAGCAGTGACAGCTGAAGGGAATTTGTCAGTCTAACTAGCAGCATCACATAAATTATATTTATCATCCTTTGTCAGTGTAATTAGGAACACTAAATATTGCAAAACTTTCAAATACTCCGAATTTGTATTTGCCCCTTCTGCCCAGCCTCTTGTAGTCACACCTGCTTGTCTGCTGCACTGTCCAATGTCTTTGTGTTAGCGTTTATGATTCCAGACGACACTGCTTCACACTGTGCTGCTCATTTCCAGGTGACCGGGCCACAGTGCATGTTGTTTTCCTGACCTCTCTGTCTTTGCCTCGGCTCCCCCCTTGCTCTTTGATCTCGCCCTGCTGTGCCAGGCAACTGTAACCTGGTGTACGCCATCATCCGCAAGCGAAACGTCTTTCACCAGCTGGCCAACCTTCCCTCTGACACCTCGTCCATCCAGAAGGCCCTCCAGCGGAAGAAGAAGTCCCCCGACGCCATCTCCCGCACCAACTCCCAGGAGGCGGTCTCCATGGAGGGTTCCCGGCCAGCTGTCCCAGCAGAGCCCGGCACCCTCAAGACCAGTTTGATCGCCACTCCAGGTACCCCCTCCCTGTCTGATCTGCATCCTTCTCCACCATCTCCCTCATCTCCTGCCCTGTCTGCATCAGATACCAGTGGAGTCGCTTTCTCTTGGGGATGTGTTATAGATGTTATTTCTCAAAATGTGCATTAAGGATATTAAACTATTTCCTGATATTTCCGTACTAAACAAAAGTTTTGTGTTTGACATGGATTCTGAACGTTAAAACTCTGAAAAATACAGAGAGACAATATCAGGATTTGCAGTGAGGCTGAAGTCCATTCTCAAACTTTGCTTTGAGTTAGTTGTGGTTTAATTTTTGAGGTTGAGCTCTTGTATGGTAAGTGGTAGAGGCTCTAGTCCACCCTTAACATCTCAAAAGTGTTCTTCGTTCTACAACAGCCTAGATGGTCCAAATGGCCTCTTCTCATTTGTAACAGTTCTTATTAAAGCGGCTCTCCATGTCCACCTCCTCCACGTCCTTACCTACGAGTACAACATTGTATGTTGGCATCTGCCTGCTTCCTACTTCATCTCCATTGTCAAAATGAAAACGCAACGATTGAGTTGTATTTAAAAAAAGAACTGGTCTGTTTGTTCACTTTCAGGCATTGACAAACTGACAGAGAAGTCCCAGGTTTCTGAGGACGGCACGATGGTCTCTGTACAACAGACAGATTCTCCTCAGACCCCATCAGATAACGGCGGGATTGCAGGAGCCAGCGACACCGAGTCCAACTCGGGGAGAGACAATGAGGTATGCAGACCTGTGCAAGGGTATAGGAATACAATGACGGCTCCTCTTACAGGCTGCTTTACTAACACACATTTTGTTTTATGGGCTCATCCGAAGCAGTCTCTAAGTGAAAATGGAGAACTGTAGCACTGTGCTGTGCAGGATATGTTGTGAAATTCATGTTGGGGGGGAAATGCAAACAGTGGGTACAGTGAGCAAATAGGTGTACAAAGAAAACGTGGAAGCACATTTTAAAAAGATCTGGAGTTGAGCCTATATTTTCAAGGTACTAAAAACTTTTTGCAACTGTGTACGATGTTATATCTTGAAAGGCCTTTCCTTTGATGTTTAGGGATTTCAGAAATATAAATACCCCCCTCTACATCACGAGTGTCTTGGTATTTCAAAAGCATGCCTTTACTTGTGTGAAAATATAGGTGCTCTTTCTGTTTCTGTCAGGCTTAATTCATAGCTAAGCTGATGAAGTGCTGGGTAAACTTTGAGAATGAAAGAATAATTTGGCCTGTTCCTGATTTGTATTTCCTTGTTTGTTTTGGAGGCTTGTGTACGCTTCTTCTGAGGGTGAGCAGTGCAGGGTGTCTAGAGCTTTGTTTTCTCTCCTCAGGATGTCTTCTACACAGAGACGGAAAGGAGGCGTCTGTCCAGCGTGTCCTCAGTGAGTCAGTGGACGCCCACACCAGACTGGGTCTGTATCTGTTCCACAGTGTTCTAATACAAACTCAGGACACAACTGCCCAAGGCCAGCTCAGCTCAACGATACGCAAAACTTAACATTAATACTGTATTTTTATACGTGCAAAGTATTACTGATGTGCGTTTCCTGACATAATTTATGCTCCTGCTTGAGGGTAGTGGAATACTTTACTTTTTTTGTCCACTTTTAAACCACTAGAAAGCAGACTGTGACCAAATAGCTGGAGAACATTGTTATACTTTCTGCTCCTCATTTCTGTCACCTTATTTTCTTGCAGCAATTCCACTGTTTGTCTGTGCTTCTTCTAAAATCCTATTTTTACCGCATGTATGTTAGTGTCTTAGGACCTGCTTGTCCCTCTGAGCATGCATCTGAACTTGTCTTCGGTTGTTTCCCACCTGTAGGTCCTGTCTTGGAAAACTAAGCTTCCTCTCCAGACCATCATGCGCCTCCTACAGGTGCTAGTTCCTCAGGTAGAGAAAATCTGCATTGACAAGTAAGTGATGGGCTTTCTATTCTTATAGGCTTTTATGTTGCAATTACCAAGATTAAGATAACTGCCTAGAATGGTCAAAACATTGCTCAGTTTTCAGTAGCAGGCCTTTATAATGATCATGTTATCAATAAGTATAGAGCTGTTAGAGAAACAGTGGCCTCTGTACTGAAGGTTGTCTCAGATAGTTCTATCTTCAGGTAGTGAGAATCACAGTGCATTGTGTTGAGAGAATCAGTTGTGAGTCAAAGATAGCTTCTGTGCTTTAATCATTTGACTGCCTTTTTTTCCAACACTGCCAATAGCTCTGGTTTGTTGTATTTTTTAAGTGAAAAGCTTTAGTCTTATCTTTGTTATACTGGGAAAATATTAAGCTACCCTCTACATTAAAATAATAATAAAACAATCAAATGTGATATCTGGCTAGAGTTCACTTTAATTAAACCCAGTCGTTGGTTTGTTTATGATTTAGTTTATGGGTAATAGGTTTATAGCAGGTATCAGCAAGTGCTTATAAAGACCAGTTGTCTTTTATTATTTTGTTTTTAAAATGCAGGAAGAACAGCTCAAGCTGTTCAAACATTTATATATTCTTTGTTTTGGGCGTCCAGTGTGGAGTTTCTCAACCAAGACAACACCCTCAGTTGTGAAAGAGTTTTGGTTTAATGGACTTAACTAAGCCTACATAAAAACAGGCAGGCTCAATGTTTGGAGTCATGAAGTGAGAATAAAGGGCCTTTCTTGCTTACCAGAAGGCAAGCTCTTTGTCTGGGAAGCTTTAAGAAGATTGTCTGGCTGATGGTTTTGGTGTTCCACGCAGGGGCCTGACGGATGAATCGGAGATCCTGAAATTTCTCCAGCATGGGACCTTGGTTGGACTGCTCCCAGTGCCACATCCCATCCTCATCCGCAAGTACCAGGCCAACGCGGGCACAGCCATGTGGTTCCGCACATACATGTGGGGAGTCATCTATCTACGGTGAGCAGGGCTCGAGTTCGGAGAGCACCTTCAGACATACTCAACCTTGGTATATGTGCCAACTTCCCGTTCAGATGTTCGGCCAAATTCTAACACTAATGAAAAGAATAGACAGGCATAGCCTGCTTAATACTTTCATTTTAACTGATCTGGCACTGGTCAGTGCTGGACCGAGATCAACGCTGTCACATCCTCTCTCTTATGAGGTATGAGTCAGAGGGAAAATTCTGTAATGGTGTACAGGGAGAGGTGCAGGAAAGTAGTGCCACGTGCAAACATGGAGTATTAATGCACAGGGAAGCAAAGTTGACCTCCAGCCACACTTCTCTTCAATAACACCATTTCATCAGTTCAGCAGAAAACACATGAAGGGTACAGGCAATCGATTCCACCAAAGCAGCTATCAAATTCCTTCTTTTCAAATTTCAAATTAAGCAGGACGTGATTGTTCGGGTCAGGGTCAAGGGTTTGAATGTTTATTCAAAACTTTTTTCCATTTCTTGCCATGTTGCAGTAATGTGGATCCCCCGATCTGGTACGACACCGACGTCAAGCTCTTCGAGATCCAGAGGGTGTAGAGAGCAGAGCTCGAGAGCCGCCAGCAGAGGCAGGACCGTAGTGTGAATCGCCACCCCTGTGAGCAACACACGGTCCAGCTTCTGAGGGACACCACTCCCCTGCGTCTGAGCTGGTCTGTTTGAGAAAGAAGGCCAGGAAAGCTCGGTCAGCAACTGCTTTTTGCCAGCAGTGCACTGGCTGGAGAGATGTTAGGCCTGTTTTCCACTGTTGATTAAGCCAAAAGCTCTTGATGTTAAGGGGCATCTCACGTTTTGATAGCTGCTGACAGACACCTTTCACTTTGGCCATTTGACAACTTCTACCTAGTGAAAGGAGTCAGTAAATAAAAATAAAGAACATAGGAAAACACATGTGAGTAAAGACCCTTCCACTTCAGTGTAAACATTTGTAAATTAAGTCTCAGTAATAAAAGTCACACTAGAAAAGGCACTCATCCAGCTTTCCACCATAAGCATTGTACAGAAGGGAAAAACACCAGAGTTTTTTCTTTGTCAGCCTGAATTGTTAGGCAGAGTTATCGCATACCACACTGTGGGCTGGAGCATGTGTCAGTTTCCTGAGTGATCTTTCTGCAGGGATAAGTTCGAAACTGCATTCAAACCACACCTTTCATCGTGGAGAAAATATTTCTATATCAAATTGTAAAAACCTAGTGATAAAGGTTTCCTAACTCTCTGGTCTTGAATGAAAAATGTCATATATTGAATTCCTGCAAGTCTAGTTGTGTGAGACAAACTCTGTTGTGAATAGTGATGTCATGGCTTATGTAATTAAACATATCTTCACAGGCAATCAATCGCTGATATGAAAAGAATGTTTATCCACCACATGGAAACAGGTGGTATATATGATCCATTAGTACTTCTGATTGGCCACTCGCTTGGTATTAATGAACTCCTGGAAGCTCTTGTCGCTTTAATACACTGTCACTGCTTTCAGCATCTTAAAATGAGCACACCATTGATGCACAATCCAGATAGGGTAGTGGAATACTTTGCTTTCTCTGAATTTAGGAATACCACAAAAGACTGAGAAGCTAATATTTCTTAGAAACCTGTTGCCCCTATATTTAAGTATTCTGGTCGTAATCTGTATAGGTCTGTGCTGTAACTGCCATTTCTCTGACAAGTGCGCGACTGACAGAGCCATGTGCTCAGTCTCCTGTTTTTAAGCCATCACGATCTCCTCTGATCTAGGATCAGAGATGTGCATGCAGAAAATATTTGGAACTTCACGTGATCACTTCCAGTTTGAGGTGTAAGTGCACTCGCACAAGGAGGCACTCTAAGTGATCCATTTCTCTTGTTTTGCATTTAATCCAAAATTGGATCTCCATGTTGGTTTTCTGCTGCAAAATTGAGCTGTGGTGCTGGTGCAATTCAACATCAAACTTGTGTGGCCCTGCCTCAGCTTTTGTAGCTTCAGGTTTAAGTTTTTGCTTCTTTATGCTTTCCATGTCGTACTTTTATGGTGACTTACAGAATACTGAGAAATGCGTGTTGTGGTCACGCGAAAATGTTAATTGGCCAGCACAGTTTACGGACAATCAGAATGTAAAATTTGGAGAGTTAAATCTGTTTTGCTGCCACAATATCATATTCTTTTCATTACATTTGTGTTTTCAGTGTAATAAAAAAAACGCAAAGTCAGTAAAAGAGGTAAAAAATGAAAGCAAGAAATAATGGACCTGTTATATGGTCTTAATATTCACTATATATTTTGTTTTGGTATAAAAAGCTATAAAGGGACATCTTTTGAAATATTCCTGGACTTCAGCTGGAATGCATTTATTGTTCTGAAACACTGTTGAACTAGTATGCTTCAGTTGTGTTGCTGCTGTAGTGGTCTTTGTGTTGATGATGCCAATGTATTTGTTCTTCAGAAACAACAAGGAAATGATGAGTTGTATGAAGGAGTATTTTTTTTTCCTTAAAGATCTGTAGAGTCTATTATAAATTATTTATAAAGGAAATGTTAAACCAAGATGGGTGTGCATGAAGTTATTTAATCAATGTGAAACAGACGTTTTATGTCGTGAATTCTAATACATTGTAACTGCCATTTCATTTCTGAAACCTGGACTTTCTTTAATTCAAATTCACAACAAATAATGTTTCACACTCTCTTATGTCATCAGTAACATATTTTTTTCAAAAATATTTATCTACAGTACTTAGGTTTGTGACTCAAACTTTTAGTGTTTTTTTTCCAAACTTACTGCTTTTAATTCTACTAAAAGCGAGCACAAACATAATAAATTGGACTACAAGACTATACACAAATTATTTTTCAGACCATGTTTATTGATAGCTTTGACACTTGAATGGGTAATTCTGCCCTGGCTGCTACAGATAAAATCAAATGAAGTGAAATAGTGTACCTGAAGGGGTTACTTTCAGCTGAAAAAACAACCTAGTGGAAACACCGACTATTGTTCAGATAGATAGTCCTTAACTCTGCAAATCCCCTGGGCAGCCATCTTGAAGAGAGACTTGCTCAGTCCACCTTGTGGCCTAGGCAGTGACAAGGACCTCCAGCAGAGCCCCCACAGAGTGCATCCTGTAGAAGACCCCCAGAGGCTGCCCCAGGTTCACAATCACGAACCAGGCCGAGAACCCGAAGAACTGCTTCCCCAGGCCGTTCTCAAACTGGGGGTGTGCTCCGAAGGCAGGAATCACCCACAGCTGCAAGAGAAGTACAGATGTTGAGGCAAGGGTTCAACGGCTCTCTGCCCGAGACGCGATTCTCATGCTGGTGAAATCATGATATGTGCTACAGAAAAGGCAAGATCCTTTGGCTTCTCGTGTGATATGCTAGCTATAATATCTTCCATGTTTATATACCAGAGGACCCAAAAATGCCTTAGAAGTTAGTAATAGCAGATATTTCTTCATTTTATCATCACAGTAACACCACTGTATAGAAGAGACTGTTTAATCTGCCACTCCTTTGTAGGTGAGGTCATGAGAAAAAAAAACTTTGAACGAAAAGAATGTGGTGTTAAAACCGTAAAGCAAGAACAATAACCAATTATAGAGGCATTGTTGAATGCCATGTTACTTCATACTAACGTTGATAAGAATCCTTTTCACAGTAAGATCACCCCTCATGAAGCACCCACCATGATATTGGCCAGTATGAGGAATGCACAGATCTCCTGCAGCACTCTCCTGCTCCAGTGATTCCTGCTGTGAGGCTCTTTCTCGACCGGGGCTACTGTTGCTGTCCTCACTTCACTTTTTTCCACCAGTGGTACAGGCGGGTCTGTAACTTCTTTGGTAGTGTCTTTTGATTTAATTCCCTTCTACACGACATAAAGATGGAACATTTCAGACTTTCAGGAAAGGCATTTTTGCCAACTTCAAGCAACTAGCAAACTCGATTTTTCTTAATTATTTTCAGCGGACAGGCTGGAAAAAAGTTTGGTCTCACAGTCTTGGCAAGGGTTACATCCAAGAAAATCTGCATTAATCCTTGATTGGGCAGAATCGGCTTTTGTTGATTCGAGAAACCTAGAGAAACAGAGTTGCCCATTCTGTGGTTATTAGATTGTTAAATGGTATTCTAAATGAATTTAGGAGGTGTTATCAATGTTGCAATTAATAGTAACAGAGTGACTCAATTTATGTGGAATCTGACAACCAATTAGATGTTTTTTTTAAAAGAGGAGTGCAAGGTACCTTAAAAAATGAGTTAAACTCCCTAATTTTCCGCCGGGATTGTCTCTGAGTGATGTCGGGGTGCCGATGGAGCCCTTCGATGATGAAGATGTTCTGCAGGATCAGCTCTAACAGGCTGAGCAAGGAGTAGGACAGGTCTAGACCTCCCAGGATTCCACTGGGGCCCATACCCCAGGCCGCCACCACGGAGAAGTAGCAGATGGACAGCTGACCCAGCGCTGTCCCCAGTAAGAGGATCACATCCAGACTGCGGGTGGGATTGTGGCCCATGTCCTGTGCTCTCGCCTCTATCTTGTGAATGATCACACCGGCAAGGGAGCAGAAGGACATCACAGGGATGACGGCCAGGTGGTAGGAATAAAAGAGCACGAAGGCGGTGAAGCGCCCATGTGCTGAGCTCACCCACACCTGGTACATGATGAAGATTGCAATTCCCACCAGCAAGACCACAGCCCCCACTAAAGGCCCAAACAGTACTCCTCCGTGGTACACCACTCGGAGCGTCACCTTCTGGGCATGCTCCGGGTGAGAGTGGGGCTCCATGTGTCTGCCCACGTTCTTCCACATGATGTACAACAGGCAGGCAGCCATCAGGTAGTACTCGATGTTGAAGGGGTAGAGCACCTCGTAGCCCTTTCGAAAAATGCGGCACCCTGCGTGTGCTCCACAGTGACACTGGGAGACATTGCCCATTCCTGAAATTAAACCAAAATCTTTCACAACACGCTATGAAACAAAATACAGTTGTTAAGAATTATTCCAAGACCTCAGTATAGCACTGCACAATAGTTCTAAATATCTCAGAATAAGTAGTAGCTCGCAGATGGAATAGGTAAGTTCTTCCTAAATTCATTTCACTTAATGTATCACAGATATAGTACTGTAGATGTGCCTGTGATAACCAGTTTTAAAATGGGATTCCATTGCACTTACAGTATGCCTACAGTACATTAAAACACCTGATGCAATTATATTATCAGGATCATACAATCAAGCAGAACTTCCAGTATGGTTGAGCAAAGGAAAGGGGTGTACTAGTGCTTGTTGTGTGATTATTTATGGAAGAGCTTGATTCAGTTATTGGATGGCAGGTTAGCTTGTAATATGCTTGTAGTGTGACATGAGGGAGGCTAATGCATAAGAAATAAAGGCATATTTTGGTGGATGGTGGATAACACAATGGGTTCAGAGATTCTATGCAGGTTATAACAGAACTATGAAGACTCATTGGAAACAGTACCTATATTGGAGTCATCAAAGCTGCCTGGTAGGGATGCATGTGGGAAGACAGCTCTCTCCTCCTTCTCCAGTTCAATCTCTAGGTGTACAGTGTCCTCAGTCACTGCACTCAGCCACAGCAGGAGGTCAGTAGTGAGAGTCAGCACTAACCCAGACCTTTGCAACAAACCACAATTCCACAGATATCTTCACACTTCCTGTCACAGGCTTCACCAGGAGCAAACAGGACAGTCAATTTCACTGGTAAACCTTTCAAAAAAGATTCTTTGTTTTTCTCTAAATTTGTTTTAATGAAGAGTATGAATTCTGATCAATAAAAATAGAAAAGAGCCACTACTAAATTCATTCTGAACTTTCCCATCTACTTTTTAAAGGTTTAATTCTAGTAAAGAAAAACTTGCTCTGGTCTTCTTAGTTCTAAAAGAATGTATCGCTACAGTCCTTGTGATAGACTCAAAAGCAACAAAAAAAAAAGTGCGACATGTTGCGCTCCCAGTCTATCAACAATTTTAAGCAAAACAATTTAGATAGAGCAAGTATAAATGAAAAGAAAAAGCAAAGGCTGAACTGTGTTAAAACACATGGGGAAAGGGTTATGACTTGAAATCTAATTGACTTCTTGTGGAGAGGTCAATAGAGTCACCTGGTGAGGATCTTGTGCTTATGGATGCAGTCCCTGGAGTGACCCCACAGTAAGTATGTCTAGACCCAAACAGAAATATAAAAGATCTTCAGCCATTTTCCTTGCGGTTCAATATAGTTTACCTTATAGGCTTAATGATATTGAGAATATACTGCATAAATAAATAGAGAGAAGCAGAAACAAACATTTACTGAAGAAATATATACAGTATACTATAGTCCTGCCCATACAGTCACATGGATTTTTGATCATTTCTGACAACCAGAAGCATACAGACACTTCAATACAATTGCATTATTGCAAATGTTGTGGTGGAAATACTGAAAAGGATGCATTGGTTTCATTTAGGTATACCAGGCACTGCAAGCATTGTGATATACCTATACCTATACAGAGCTTCACAGCTGTGAGAGTGTGCTGTACCTGCAGTCCAAGGAAAGGGGCCTCAAAGAAAGGTAGTAGAGCCTTAGCTGCAGGCTTGCACTCTGCCATAATGATGTAATAACCCATCTTGAACATGTGGAGCAGGAGACTGCAGGCGGAGAACACCATGAGGACCACTGCCATACAACAGAGGAGCTCATGATGAGGACAAGTTAAGCCTTTCAATCCATTCTCTAACACAAGCTTCTGAACAGGAGATATCTAAGGAGCTTATAAGTAACAGATTTTCTTTTTTTTAGAGTAAATAGAACCTTTATCTTCATAAAGGACTTTGTGCAAGGTGGAGCATTTCAGTTAATAATTTCTTAATAATTTATTGAAGCAATAAAACTAAAATGCTATTGAGATATTTTAAGTTAGGAATAGTTTTCTGGCTGCAGAAATAAATATTCCAAATCAATAAAACCCTAAAGCTTTTTCAGTAGAAATCTGTTGTCTCACATAATTGAGCCATTATCTGTCTATCAAATCTATCTCATGGAGAAATTATCCCCAAAATTGTTTGAGCAAAGATCCAAACTCAGAAACTACAAACTGCTTACTTTACATTCTTTTAAATGGAATTGTATTCTAACTTTACTTTTTCTAAGTTTATTCTAGATCTTCCTTATGCTTCAGTGTAGTGTCTTCACCTTGAATTCCCTGTTCAATGTGAAATTTCATCAGCTTCAACAGCACACTAGTTTTCTCAGGTGAAAAAGTGTCAGAAAGGAGCATCAGGAGAGGGCCGTTACAGTACCTGTCACACAGATCCCTCCAGCGTGGTGATCTCTGTGGGGAGAAATCCCAGGCTGTCTCCTGGCCCAAAGCAGGTACCACAGCATCCATGCCAGACTGAGAGCCATTAGTACAAGAATGAACAACCTGGGCTCCTGGTGCTTCAAACCTTCTGGGTTAAAGACCTCTGCCGTCAGCAGAGCAGCCCCCAGGAGCACCAGGTTTAAAGCCAGCAGCCCGGAGACCAGCCTCCTCCCACTGGGTGCCCATATCAGCACAGGGTCCATCTCCTCTCCTGCCTGTCCCAAAGTGAGCCCCAGGCCAGGACTGTCAGGCTCCTCGGTCCACCTCTGCGCCCCAGACATTCTCCTCTCACCCTCCAAACGCTCCTGCCTCACTTCCAGGCACTCAGACAGGAGGGCTTGTCAACCTTTAGAGTTTCTGTGAAGGGTGTGATAAGTCTCGGGTTGGGAGGATCAACGTCACCAGGCATTTGTTCTTTTTTATAGTCGTTCTCGGGAGATATCTCAAGCTGGTGCTCAAACACCCTGCTGCAGTGGGTGTGACCTTGTTTATTTACCCCAAGAACTACAAAAACCTTTAGCACGAGGTGGAAAACTGGAGCCGGCGTCTGGCAACTATTTAAAAATGCCCGGCAATGTCTGCAGATTAGTAACACAGTACTGTATATGTTTTAATTTCGTATTGCTATTTCAGAAAGTCAAATATGACCGTTGGTGTTCTGTATACTGAGTACTCATTTATACAGTATGTGCATAAATCCAATGTGTTACTCTTTTTGAATATTCCAGTTTTTCTTAAAATTCATGGTCTTATAGCACTGAATTAAAATAAAAGAAGCATCTAACCTTGGATCTTAAGCTGCCTGTATAGAAGTGGGAGATAAATGAGATAATTAAGGTGTAGTCACTCACTGACAGAACTCTTATATGAGCTCAGTTTTCATGTGCTGCAGTGTTGAAATCTATCTGGTTTTGTTCTACAAAAGGTTTAAGTCAGGACATCCTCGCATTAATTCTCCCCAACAAGTAGAGGTCCACCTTCTCCTCCCCCCTCCCCCCTATCCCAGTAAGCACCAGGCCTGTCCAGATCCAACCCGATTTAAACCGTTGCTACTGTCTGATTGGACTGTGTGCACGTATGGAATTATGGTAATTGTTGTTAGGCTGTTAGATTACCACTTCAAAGCATCTGAAAAGCAACTTCAACAGGTAAGGATAACTGTCTCAGAGCCAAGTGCTGATATCCAATTATCTTATTGAGCTGAGTGATCATTGTTCCAATTTTTTTTTCTTGTTAAAGCTACATAAAAGTTTAGTCAACCAGACTTATTAGTCATAGTTTCTCTAAGTGCCTTCTCAATTCTCAAATATTTTTCAACATAAACTAACACTAAAATGTAATCCTCTGAACTTAAGTCCATATGTACATGAAACAATAGGAGTGGTATAGTTTTTACTCTACTTCTTATTTTACATTAAACCAGTAATTTCCTTCTATTAACTGGGATTTACTGGGATTCTGTTTACTGGGATTTACTGTAATAATTAACAAGGAAGGCAAACAGTCACAGTATCAGGAAATGGCATGATGTATATTTAACAATTCCTTTCTTTGTATTTTTTTACTCAGTTTACATAGAACAGAAAGGTAGTGTAGGAGGTAACACTGTAGTTACTGCACTGTCCTTTAATTAACACACATCAAAGATATTCAATATATTAACTAGTACTGATAAGTCACTTACCTGTCACCCTTACCAGAGTATTACACATCACTCAAATATATTAATACTGATAATGTGTATTTATTTTACATATTTATTACACACATAATTAATTTACCACAAGTATAAAGTAAAAAAGTTTAAAGTAAAAAGCTGCAAAAATTAATTTGCCACTCCTTAAACATCTTTAAAAATTATGTGGAAGAGTAAGACAAACATTTCCATACAAGTTCTTTGTCATAAAAAATATTTTAAGCACAGTTCAACAGATGATTGATTAAAATACAAACAAGATCGTATAAACATACACAAAATGCATTTCTTAGAAACAGCATGTATTTAAATGCACATTGTAAATGCAAATTTGATAATTGTTTTTCTGTCTTCCACTGTTAAAGTAGGTTCATAGCCCCACACAAAGAAAAAACAAAATGACTTTTTGTAAAAACTGTTTGATCCTGAGTTATTTGAAAAATACAGCTTCAAAATCACAATGCTTCATAGTGTATGGCCAAAACATTGAGCTCCACCACTCAATAGAAACTACAAGTGTGCTCAGGCCATTTGGCACATGCATAAGTAATCAAGGGTGATGTGCTTAGTTTTGTTTATTTTTCACTTTTTAAACTTTTGTTTAAGTTAAAACTGTAATATGATTTTTTATTGCACACTCCCAATTCTTCAGTGTCCGTACAACACCCTTATCTTCCACTCTCGAGCTCCTGATGTAATTCCGCAAATCACAAATGTTGGCTTTATTCACTGAAGTAACTGTATAAGACACAATACAAAATAACTTCTACTGCTTCAAGCAGATGCTGTAGATTTAACATAACCTAGGACTTTTCAAATAATTAGCCATTGATAAATAATCTTCTTCACAAATAATAATCTGTTTCAAAATTATAGAATCTATGAGGTGCTTGAGAATCCATGCCATACAAGATCAATGCCTTTCCGTCACAGACGAGGACAGAGGTAGCTTTCCATATTAGGGACTGAAAATTCCAGTAAGAATTGAACCTAACAGAATGGATGAGTTAAGCCACTAGTCTTCACTACTATAGCCCCTCAAAATCATTGCTTTCATTTACAGTTATAGTTCTTGGAGTTCAACATGTCCTTTCTCTAAAAGCTTGTTAACATGCCATTGCATCAATACCTTCCTCTGCATCATAAACTCTGTGATCAATGAGACCAGGAGTATTCATTTTTTTCCTCCTTGTCATTTGCATTACTATAGTTCATTAAAGTCAATTGTGCAATTTGTTCAAAAGTCAGATGCAATATAACACTTGATAAAATATATCAGAAAACGTATGTTTGTAAAACGCACAAATGGCGATTGTAGGAATTGGATCTGACTTTGATGCAGCATTTCCTTTAAGACGGAGAAATTCCCTAAGGAATATTTAGGAAGTGAGGAAGACCTCAAAGAGGCTGGCTACTGAGTGCATTCGATAGAAGATGCCAAAGGGAAGTCCAATATTGACAATGGCGGTCCACATGGAGAGCTTGTAGAATTCTATTCCCAGTTTATTGTCGAACTGGGGTCGAGCACCAAATGCTGGCATAACCCAGAACTGTTGAAGGAAAGGAGTGAAAGAGACTGTTCAATAACTGGATGGAGATACAGACCAAAAGATAAAACTAAGTTTGGGACACACAGGCAAGAATATCTGGACAACTGATTTAAGCTAAGTCAAGACACATATATAAGCAGAACTGTAAGGACTACAACTTTGCAGGCACGGCCTGAGTATGCTAGCAAATGTCCGCAGCACTGCTGATAAGAAAGATAGAAAATGTTTCACTCACAATGATGTTGCAGAGAAGCAGGAAGGAAGAGATCTCCTTGAGGGCTCGCCTCCTCCAGTACTTGGAGCTCTGAGATGGTAGCGTACTGGGCATGCTGTGCATGGTGTGGACAGGGCTGTGGCTCAGCTCCAAGCCATTTTCTGTAGGCCGTGCTTCTTCACAGCCTCCCTGCCTGAAGGCGTTGTCGTTGATGAAGACCGTGCCTCCCACAGCTGACTCCTCATTGAAAGGTTGCCTGTGGAGCCCCTCAATGATGAAGAGGTTCTGCAGGCAAAGCTCAACGACGATGATGATGGCACAGACGAGGTCCAGCACGTAGAGATACTCTGTAGACTTCTTCGCCACCACTGCCACAATGGTGAAATAGCAGATGGTGAACTGGCCCATGGAGGCCCCCAGGAGGAGAGCGATGTCCAAGCTCCGAGTGGGATTCTTGTTCGAAACATGGTCCCTCTTCTCGTACCGGTAGATGATGGAGCCAGCCAAGGAGGCAGCTGACATCAAGATGAGGCCTACGATGTTCATCACATAGTACATCAACAGGGCTAAGTCCTTTGTGTCTGGGGAATTCACTTCTACATCATAGACCACGAAGACAGCAAGTCCGGTCACTACAACGATGATTCCCAGAACTGGCCCCGCCAGTATCCCCCGGATGTGAAAGCTGACGTGGTGATGGCTGCTGTGCTCGTCTATCTGGCGGCCAACGTTTTTCCACATGATATAAGCCATGGCCGATGCAAAGAGGCTGTACTCTATGTTAAAGGGGTATAGATAGTAGTAACCTTTTTCTAAGATGGGGCAGCTCGCATAGCTGCACTGACAGTTAACACTCGGGTTGGCAGCTGAAACGACAGAGGATAATAAGAAAGATGTTATACTTTCCTCACCCCCTTCTACTATATTACAATAATTACACTAGAACTTTGTTTTAAAGCGTTGCATCGCGTCACGATGTATTACACTACATGTTTACATCAGGTGCCAAAAAAGCAAGGCATCAAAAGCAAGAGAGTATACTATTTGTAAAATAAATCCGGGCTTTTCTATTTAAGACTTTTAACTACTGCTGCAGGAATATAGGTGGATATAGTCTGCTTTTGTCTCTTCCCAAGCTGTTTTTATTCTCCTCTTGGGAATGGATTAGGCTAAGATGTAAAGCCCTTTACAGCCCAGTGATCAAATGGCATTCCGTGAGATTGCATTAACAATGAGTGGCTCGGTATGATTAAAATTTCAGTGGCCCCTTTAAACCCAAACCTTTCATTGTCAGACTGTGGGCTTTGGAAACGTTGGAGATTCTTGTACTGGAATCCTTATGCCCAGTCTGATGGAGAGACTCATCTGTGACAGCTGCCATCCACACCATGAGATTGCAGGCCAGGGTCAACATCAGCCCGCATCTGCAGGAAAATAGCCCAAAAGCAAGGGTGAACACTGCGTAACAAAAACTGCATCACATTTTATTTCATGTGTCCCTTTTTAGCTGGGGTTATTGACTAGAAATGATGTCCTTTGTAGATTACCAAGTCTACACCCACAAAAAAACTAAAACAAGATCATAGCAGCTTCCCATCTGGCCTGCTGGTGTTAGCCAGGGATGAGAGGCAGACACCATGTGATGACTCAACTGTATTAAAAGTCAAAACAAATGAATCTGAAAAATAATTTATGACATAATCTTATATAGATCCTGAACATGAGCATGTGAAAGAAGCTCTCATCAATGTACCCACTTACCTAGTTATGTTGCGCTGGATCTGAACACAGTCTTTAGCATGAACCCACAGAAAGTAAGTCTGAAACACGAAGGAGTGTGGCAGTTAACAGCACAGCCGGCAAGATTATCATGCATGTCAAAGAGAATGAGGAAGAGCAGGCTGAGCCACGTCATAGGCGAGGCAGCACCCTACTGAAGAAGAGGGGCCTCAACCAGAGCTCCGCATGCCCACAAGTGCCCAGGAGGAGTCGCTGTGTCACTGATAGTTGATTGAGCTCTAGCCGAATAATCCCACAACCAATTACTAGCCACAGCTGACTAGTGATATCATCGAGCCTCAAACCCTTGATCAAAGAGCTCAGCCCATGCTTGGCAAGTTCCTTCACTTTTGGAGCTACTCCAGAGGTCCCAGGATATCCATTTTTAACTGGATATATATAGAGTAACTTCCACTGTCTGTCATATAATCAAACACATACAGACACTAAATCTAAAATGATTGCTTTGAAGTATTGCTGATTAATTATGGTGAGTAGAGAAGAAAATGTATTTACTGTAACATTAGTAGGGTGAATTGTTTGTAACTAGTTAACCACCCTAAATTAGAAATTTCTCACATCATTTATTTCCTCGTCATTTATTGCGATGGCTCAGGTAATCCTTGTGATTTTTACCTGCATAAGTATGAACACAGCCTGCACCACAGGGAATACAACTTTCACCGCCGAGTCACAGTGCATGTACCCAATGTAGTTGGCAATTTTGAAGATATCCATGATTAAGCTGCACACTCCAAAAAGCACCAAACCTCCTGAAATACAAGAAAAACTGCCCTGTCAGTTTTATTTGTCTTCAGGCTAATCAATGGGGGATTAGCTATTATTTACTCCCCCAATAGCCTTGAGAAAGATCATTCTCACTACAAAGAAAAACCATTGCAACAGTTTTTAGAAGAATTAAGCTATTGTTGGAGACACTCCCATTAGGTTGCTATATACATCAGTGTGTTTTGCGTAACACTGACAGCATTGACTGTTTTCTCCTTCAGGTCTTTATATTCATATAGTGAACACTAAGACTTCTTTCATCCCCAGAAAGTATTTTAAATGCAAAGAGTAGATATTTTTTAACAAGAAAACCCATGTTATCATGTTTTGTAATTATATTTTCAAACTGGAAAAATGTTGTATTCATGCATGTATAATTCTGAACTCATAACCCATATTCATGATTTTACTAAACAGCAGCAAAACACTATATAGAGTATATAATTCAAATAATATACTGGAGTTATCACATTTATTGAATATATACTTACTATAAAATACACATCCAAACAACATACTCATGTAGATGCAAGATACCAAATTAATTTGTACATATTTTCTGTACTCCTGAATTTTACGTTTAAAACATAAAAATATGGTGTAAAAGATGATACATATACTGTTTGAATCAATGTAGATGCATGGACAATGCATAACTCCCTAATCTGGCTACTGTAGATTTCTAAACTCTGGCTCATCGATGAAAAGAACTCTAGTGGATTTTGAGAGCTCTCCATTGACCAGTTCAATCATTCTTCTTGTTATGAAGAATGTAAAATCTGTATTTTGTCTGCACTGGAACTACCACCCTGACTGTTGTAGCCTTTTACTCACTTTGTAATTATGCCTGTGATCCCATTATCCAGAATAACCAAACCCAAATTCCTTTGCATTCTTATTCGTCCCAAATTACCAGTTACATTTTTTTGCATCACTTCAAAGCTCAAGAGATTGGCTAAGAAAATATTGCATTTTGTAAACCTTTCACGTTCAAGTGCTGTTTTAAAATGGATTTATTATTGATAATATATACAAGGACTACATTGTACCTTCACAGTAGTGTAATGAATTAATCTGATTTCCTGGTGATACAGTTCTGAACTGATGTACTTTTCTTATAACCAGTCAGTTGAGTCTTACGATTTTACCAACCGCCCTGAAGCAGAACTGAGCCTCGGAGAACAAACTGCACCCCAAAAGCGAAGAGAGGCTCACCTCTTAGCCAAATGGGTCCAGCGTGGCTGTCCTTGTAGAGTATGGCACTGTCCACCTGTGAGGTGTATGCCACATAGAAGATCATCCAGCTAGTGTTCAGGAGGAGGAGGAGTGTCAGGTAGATCTGGACATCGATCTGTGTGATGGCCACCTCGTTAAAGGCTCCCCCACTGACCAGCGCGCAGCCCAGGAACAAGATGTTGACTGTTATGAGGCACGAGATCAGCCTTCCGCGGTTCCGGCCTTTCTCTCTTGGGGGGCTACTGCTGGGGTTCTCTGGCAGGCTGGACGACCTCAGAGGATCCCCCACCACTGCCTGGTCCCTCATCACAGCCACCATAGTGTTAGGACACGGGCTGCCTTCATTCAATTCTCCCTCCATCTTCCGGCAGACGTCTGTGGGGAAGAAGAAATGGTGTCAGCATGCTGTCACAATCAGGCTGCCCACTACCTGAAGTGAGACAGCCAAATCCTTCAGTTATTACCTTCTTCTGAGTTAACTTACTGTTTTTTTTCCAGAGCAGCTGGTAGTTGGCATTTTTCTGAAGATGGGGCATTGTAGCAAGTGAAGCTGGGGATGAGCTCACAAGCCTCATCTGCTGTGATGCATTTGCTTGATAACAGCTAAGGACTGCTAACGTCTCTTCCTCATTCCAAACATTTCCTATCTCGTGCTGGAATTTTAGTGTCCTGCTGATTCTAAATAAATTTACCATGTGCCCAAAGTGTTTCCATAATTCCATTTAAGAGTAATGCTCTGTGAAACATATGTTCAGTATATGATTTATAAATCATCTCTAATGCAATATTTTTTCACAGAACTAACAACCAAAAAAAGGACTGCTTCTATTTTTTCTTTTTAGAAGCATAACTGCATATGAGTAGTTAACAGTCACATCTGCTTTTTATTAGATATCATGTCAGTGCATGAGAAAATATCGATAATTGTTTCTATTGACATTTTTATATTAAGAGATCCACAAAGCTTAGATAACGGTTCCTAGATAACCAAAGATTCAATAAATAATATTTAATTAAACATAAATCTGTAAATGTACTAGGTAAAAATTCTATGAATAATAACGGCGTATAGAGTGAGTCAAAATTCAAATATAATTTTATTTGATTCAAATATTTGCAAAGCAGCTTTAGCAAATTGAATGAGCAAGGAGTGAACACCCTTTAATTTATAGAACACTTTCAAAAGTCAATACAAAAGTCATGAACAAATTACAAATGGAAAAGAAAACACATAAATCACTGTTTGAAAAAAAAACATTTTAAAAGCAGGTGATGGTGGCGGCTCAAAGCCACAGAAGTACAGCAATCTACAGACCTGGGGCTGCAGGACGTCTTACTCACATTTGTAGGCAGACCTTAGATTCTAGAAGGAATCGCAATTTAAAATAGAATATGGCCAAGAGAAGGCGTCAGCAGCAAGTTAATTCAACATGAAGGGCCAGAGTCACTCATGTTGAAGTCAAATGAAAATATTAAAATGTCCTCTATGAGTACCCAACACAGAATCGCTGCAGGATAAGGAAGAAACACGCAACAGTCCTAAGCGAAGAAAGTTGTCAGTCTAAAAAAACGAATACTGCAGCATGTTCTCATTCAAGCAGATATGCTAAAGGTTCGGTAGATCTTGTTCTAGGTTTAGCAATATCAGCTGACACAGTGACTTCTACCTTAAAAGAAAGAAAATCTGCATTTTGTAATGCATTACAAACCTCCATTAGCCAATTAGTCCTCGAGGAAAAGAAACACATAGCAGCTCTGTGAGTTGTCTCAGATGCGAGGTACCGTCATATTTGCGAACCATATGGCACTATTTACCTTTTCAGAACTTTTGGAGGAAGTAACGTTGACTGATATATACGTAGAAATGGGCAAATTAAAATATGAATGAAAGTGTTACACCCAAACAGCCCTTGCTTAATCTGGAGCCCTGCTATCTGACCTGCTTCCTTTAACAAGAGGTGATAACACAGTTCAAGGTAAATGCACTCTTTTTCGAGCTTTTATTTTTGCCAGCCGAGGTGAGAGAATAAAAAAGTGTATATATTTAAGATAAAGGCTGGGCTGCCAAACAAACGCCCAGCAAGGCTCACTCTGTTTTTCTTTGGTCTGCTGTAACTTTCTGTTTAACTATTAGAATTTGATCATTCTTTTCCATCTGGCTAGTATATACGAATACACTCACATTAGCAAATGAGTAGTTGCTCATGTGGCCAGTGTAGCAAGGAAAAAATATACACATGCTACCCAGCAGGATTCTCTAAATCTGGTTCCAGAGAACAATGAAGTCTTCTGCTTTTCAATCCAATTGCTTTGCTGAACAAAATAATGGCCTTAATCCGACAAGATAAACATGATCTTTCATCAGTCATTGAAGACCTCATTCAATGACCTCAGGAGCAGGGCTGAATATAGGCTGCAGATTTCTGGTCAATCCTTTTTCAACAGTATTTTGCATTTGCCAGTGTTTGTTTCCGACATCACAATCAGTGGAATATTAGCCCATAAAAGAAGAGAAAGCAAAATTCAGAAACAGAATTCACCAGTCAAGGAAGAGTGCGGCTGATCTTACCTGATGGGTTAGTGGAGTTCCTCTTAGGTTGAAACTCCAGAATCAGTCATCAGCTTTATACCCATCTCCTGTCCCAGTGATTTACTGTCATTTATTTTTCTGTCACTGATTTACCAAATAAAGACATTCAACAGAACACCGTAAATTTAGATTTCTGCAATTCAACAAGCAAAAAAATCAAATATCTCATCAATAACTTATTGCCATTTTAGCCTGTTCATTTATTTAGATTCTAAAGGATGAGGATAATGATATAATAATAAAAGCATGCAGTTAGGCAAAAACTACCCACTCTCTGTCACTGAAGAACTGAACATGAGATCCTCTATGAAGTTGTCCCCCCATAACTGATAATATGTTTCTGTTTTTCTCAACAGCTATATACTTCTGTCAGACCTCTGTGATGCCTTACAATGAACCTTGGCCTTTTCTATACTTTTCTTTCAAGAGAGGAACAGGACACTTTTTTAATGAAAAGCCAAGGAAAATACATCAGAACGTGTATTTGTACATGCTACAGTTGAAGTGCATTGATTTTGTCATCTAAACGGCCTCAAGATTCCAAAGTTACATTATTACTCAATGTTTTGTCGGCATTGCGTCTGCTGTGATGACACCAAAAGTATAAGATGTTGTGCTCAGTCTTATACCCATGCCACTTCTGGTTATTGTATGCTTGTTCACCTGATAGCAGTAATATAATTCCATGTATTTAGGTCTCTGTAAAGTCTTTGTTTTCCAGAAACTACTGAATGATTCTCATTTAAGAGATAATGTTCATGTTTCTGAATTGTAAATCCTACATCAGATTTCTGCATGAGTCATTCTGAGCAGCTTGGACAAAAGTAAAAACATGTACTTTCAGAAATAAAGGAATATTAATATGGATTTTACGATATCAATGTTTTCACAGCCAAATGAACAGCAGCATAGTAATTGGATGCCGAGTTTGAACTACACTGGAATTATTTAACTTCCCAGTAGCTCTCATAGGCATTCACAATCACCAGAGAAGACTTTGAAACTGTACTATAAATATTATTATAAAATATAAATCACACACAGTTTTTTTTTCCACATGGCTGGCGATAGCAAACTTAGTTATTTTTAACTGTGAGAAATGGTCTCAGTTGAAAGGAGAAACAGATAATAAATTATTTATGGAGTGCCATAAAGAAAACTTCTAAAACAAGAAGGATAAGTTGCTCAGAGCATAATATGTAGGGGCATATTAAAATGTCTCATTATTTATTTCATTTCTGTGAATGTGAATTGAAACAAACTAATAAAACTTTACAACATGACAGTTTAAATTTAGTATACAGTATCTATAAATACACTTAGTTGATGTGCCTGTGATGCAAAATTATCAGTGCTAAATGATTTTGTGCAAACATTATTTTGAAGTTATGTAAAATCAGTAAAAGAAGACATATACAAGACTGACATCTAGTAAAATGTAAAACTGGCCACCTGTTTATCTCAATTACATATTTCAGATTAGTGCTTAAATGTATTACTGTACCTTCCTACTTTAATTGCTAAATATGCATACATATTTAAAACCACTAACAGTTCTACGAACATTTTAAATTTAAAATATTTTATTTTATACATTGGGTTTGAAACATAAGTTAATAAATATATAAATATGATCAAATTCAACTCCTTATACATTTGACATTCATGATACTTTGAGGCTGTCTCTATTGTTAGGACCCAGGGGACTCTGCAAGGGTAATGCTTTCCTTAAACCACTCCCCGCTCCGCAAACGGCTCAGGTGTCCGTAGCAACCGGACAGGCTTCGCTCTTTTAGCAGCTAGCCCGGGTAGAAAGAGACGGAGCCGCTGTCCCCACCCTCCTGTCGGATTGCCCCCTTCCGCATGGAGGGCTAGCTGCCCCCGGCTCCTGCTACCCGATGCTTGGATGTAAAGGTGGATACGACAGGTTGGCATCATGACTGACAGATACCACAGAGCTGCCCGGGACGGCTATTTGGACTTACTGAAAGAGGCCACCAGGAAGGATCTTAACGCTCCGGACGAAGATGGAATGACACCCACTCTCTGGGCCGCCTATCACGGCAACCTTGAGGCGCTGCGGCTCATAGTGGGAAGAGGGTGAGTTGGAGGCATAAAGTTTCAAAACGCGGTCCTTCTGCAGGGTTTCATATGTGGCAACTACTGCACGCAGGTATTTAATTGGATAATCAACAGAACCGTGCAAAGCAACCCGCTCGGTTTTTTAAAATGCAGGTCTCCATCTGGCAAGTTCTGGTTGCATTGTTCGTGGAGTGTTACATTGAAGAGCCATTTAATTTCAAACAGAATCGTTCCTGCAGGACGACACGCATTTAATGATGTGAAACTACTTTTGCCTAATAAAATGAGGTGAAGAGTGGCGGACTTTAAAATATAAGAGGCTAATATGGGTTTAGTTTTCAGATCTGTTGGACCCAGAAGCTTTCTTCTGTGTACGTATTGTTTTACTTGCAGAAAATAGAATTTGCAAATATATGCATGATTTCATAAGTTACTTTTACATTAAAAGTATATTTAAAAAAAGTGTGAATTGGCTTCTCCCCAGGCGCAGGTGCATATGATCACCTCTGACCTGAAATGGGCTTATAATTGACTGATTGATTGTGGGAGTTACTGTGTGGTGCTGCAGCGTTTAGGTTTTAAGGGCTCAGGATAGCCGGGAGCCTTGGAATAAAGCTGACTTATGTGGCGTGCAAAAAAAGTCGTGTAATGAATGATGCTGTTTACATAATTAGGTCAACTCGTTGTAACGCGCATAAAGGGTCCGGACACCGCAGTGTGCCAGTGAAACTGAAAATATGAAACAGGAGAATACAGCCGATCGCTATCTGAGGGGTGCCTGTTGTTTGTTGTTATTCACGGAGAATGGTTCTCTCTCCCATTGTGGGGGTGTCGCCACAGGGTTGCGACTTGAGATGAGGCAGAGTCTTGACTTCTGCTTTGCAGAATCAGTCAGTCCACACCTATCCCATTGTCTTATAAACAAGAACTGCAAACCGTGAGGTGAATTTATTATTATTATTAGTAGTAGTAGTAGTAGTAGTAACAATGATAAAAATGTTTCCTATTTTCTTAGTTGCTTGTCCAGAAAATTTGAAAAAAGGATAAAAAAATAAAGATTTTTTAAAAAACATCTCTATCCACAACTAAGATTACAGAGTCTAAATTATATTCTCTTAGATGGAAATCTTTTAACATGGTCTGACATGATACATAAAACATGTAACGGTGTCTTCTAACAACCCTCTGCCTTGTCTTATCTACACCTTGCAAATGCAATTGAGACATGTCTCGTCAGCTTAAACTGGGGGTTCACTCAAATGCTTTGTCCACACTTTACATCAGTCATTGTGATCACTTGTTACAGGGAGAACTGTATTTAGTCCTGAGGAGCCACAGTCAGTTTAAAGGTCAGTCATGATTCATCAGTTCTTAAAGATGAGGAACAGTTTCATCTTGAGCAGTGAAATACTTCATTTGTTCATATGAAGATTTTTTAGATAATTATGTATGTAAGTCTTAGCTCTGTGCAGATTTTGGAAAACAGAGTTGCCTACTACTGGCATAATATTTTTTAACCTTTGCTTAACTGATCAAAAAAAGTTTGTTTCCTGTTTTTAAAGTTACTTGTTGGCCTAAATTGTACATTTCCAACACATAAGAAAAAAAAAAGCACCATTCTTTTTACCTGCTCATCATCTCAATCAGGGTATCCCCTCTGCCGTTTTTGATTACATTTGATAATTTTAAGATCTGAGCATATGAATGACGTCCAGCTTTCCATCTGCATCTTGTAGATTACTTGTGTGTCATTAAGTCATAATCCCCTGTTGATGACCTCAGAATGCACCTTGCCATAATTGATGACATCATTAGTTGACAAACCTACAAGTATGCAAACTGTGACTGATTGACCCTAGGCTTCGCTAAATGGCACATCAAAAACAATTACTATGTACTGAAATCATTGTGTTAAGCAGTGACTCATGTTGATATTTAAAGTTTTGGTCTTATAAAATAAAATGATCAAAAAGTCCACCCTCAGTATTGGGGCACAGTTCAATTTGTGTAAGAAATCAGTAGAAAGCTAAAACAAAAAAGTTCTGAGTTTTATAACAAAACCTATACTGGCATCATCATCAAACAGGTTTTGAAACAACTGGCACGAGTGCCAGTGGTTTCTTGCACCATGAACTGAGAACAGGTGTTGAGAAATGCTGATTGGAAAAGGTCATGCTCAGGTGATCACACACAGAAAGGACTAAGGCACTAAGACCAACCTTACACAAGCAACAAGCAACAGTGTTTTTTAATAAGAGGAAAAAAGGTAAAGTGTACAGTGATCTCAGACAGGGAATAACTAGGATATTTTTTCATGTCCGTTTTTCCAAGAGGCCTACTTCTGATAATATGTAAGCAGCTCTTAAATAATAAGAATAATTTCATTTAAGTTTGTGGATCTGTGCTACAGTTTAACATGTGACCAGGTGTTTTCACCAATGGGTACATTCTTGTGAAGTACTGCATATCGTATGGCTTGTTTTCTTATTTTTTGTGTTGAAAATTGTTCAGCTCTTTAAGACACTTGTCAGGTTATGTAGGGCTCCCAGAAAATTAAATGTATTCACAGACTGAAGAGCAGTGAATCGTGTCGTCCCTGAGCAAAAGGTGGTAATGGTGTTTTTATCTTTTCAACATCATTCTTCAGTGTAAGGGTTTTTGCTTAAAATTTAAAATTCATTTTTTAGTGTTTTAATCTGGACCTTAGCTTGAGTACATCTTACAATTTCACATTTTTGGCTTCCTGGTCTAAGTGATTTATGGATCACTTAAAGTCCAATATTGTTCCTCTTCAAAACAGAACAGTGTTGTACTGTTTTTGTAATCATATTTCTATTTTGGGGTATCTTTAGGCATTAGTGATATATGGATATATGGAGGCTTTTGTAGATTTTTTTTATAGATACAGAAACAGTACCCGTGAGACAGACAGAGAGAGGGGTGATGATTTAATCGCTGGGTTGGCAGTTTTATAGCAGGTAGTATATAGTGTTGTCCAATTAAGTTGTAGACAGGAGGGAAGGCTGAATACATTTTCTCAGAAGGAAGTTAAAGGTCAGGATGACAGATTGATGAGCTTTGCCTATATGAGCCTGCTTCTCTTTTAAATCTGCCATGTCCTTGTTGCAGATTGGGAGTTGATCCATCCAGGCATTTTCTACCCTCTTGGCTTGGTATTTCTTAAAAATGCTTTTGATATAAACAGCTATTAAGAAATCAGTTCTTAAGAAACATAAAGCATTAAGTGCCTGTGTGAAGGGTGGAAAGCAGAAATCATGGCTTTTGATGTTTGATGCATATTTTAATAATTTTGAAAGAAAATTAACATGTACTGTAGATTGAGCTTTTTATTTACTGTAGATAGTTTTCTGAATAGGACTGATGGGGTTGGAAGTGTGAGATTACCCTGGGGAAAACTGTCCTTCTATGACACACAAAGAGGTTTTGCGATCTTAGATTCTGGTCTGTCCACCTTAACAGATGGGAAACCCAAATCAGTCCAGGGGCAGGAGGGTGCAATCAGGGAGGTGTTAGTACTGGGTCTGGTGTCAGCATTAACAACACCGTGCCTCTCTGCTCCCTGTTAAAACTGTCAACTTGTGCCATCAATGATTCATTTCCCCCTCTGCGACATTTCACCTGCAACTAATGAAATATTGATCAAGTCCAAGACATGGCCTGGAAGGGTAGGATCAGGGCGGAAAGGGAAGGGGCAGTTCCTTTTGGAAAAGGAAAGCCAATCTTATTCTTGGATTTTGTGTTACATGAAACTTTTTCTCTGTGACACTGTGCAGTGTTTAGTGTTTACCCCTGTTAATTTTAAATAACTCTTACTTTGGCCAAAAGAACTGTGATGTCATACAGAGTGACAACATTTTTTACACAGCTTGTCTCGAGAGCTCCTTGACGTTTTTTAAAAGAGATTCCTATATTGGATAAAGTGCTTCGAAAATGGATGGGTGGATTTTTTTTCATTTAAAAAAAAAGTTCCTTAAAGACCCAGCAGGATGAATAACTATACTCTGATTCATGATTCACCAGATTTTAATTTCTTTTTTTTCCTTCCCTCCACACTAATGCCAGAAACACTAAGATTTTCCCCTTCAGTTGTATCTTATCTCATTTGTCCTGGGAAATTCCTGGGAATTGTTTCCCTGGAACATTAAATCTAAACTGTCTTTTGGAATGACTGTAAAGACAATTCAGGTTTGCTGCTCCCTGTATTGTTTTCTTAGTTGTGTGGTCATAGTGCCGCACATGAAGAACAGCTTTCAGAGTCAGTTTCTTTGTTCACAAAGAGTTCTTTGTCCTTTAACTGAGCACAATGCTGATTTTCATTGCTTCTTAGTGGGTAATGTAATGTCATTGAATTTGAAAGTGCCCTTTCTTGTGTGCATTGGCAATAAAGAGATAACAGAGTATGTTTTATTTTAATTGTTACATGATGTTGCAACCTCTGGAATTTAATTTGCAATTAGAGCTGATGAAGAAGGAGGAAGATTTTTGGGACGGTGAATTGCTTTTTATAAAAGAATAGTGTTCTTTACATTAAAAAGGTTGGATAACAATAATTCTGCACTCCTAACCTAGTGCTGTAAGGAGTCCTGGCAAATGCTTTTTAAAATGGAGTTTTTGCCCTTGTTTTTCAGATCAGAAACATACAAGGGTGGTGAAGTCTTTAGTACAACAGATACCTAAAGTTAAACTCAGCAATGTTAAAGCCTTACAGTGCCCTGCCTGGCTTAATTGCTCACTTCTTCTTCCCTGATCTGTAAAGCTCTAATATTGTTTTTTAAATTAAATATCCATCGATGTCCATGCAGTGTCAACCTCCCTGTGATTCAGTGGAACATTATTATGAGAACTGGCCCACATGACACACAGCATCACCAGTGAGAAAGGCAGTAATGTAATCAGTCCAGTCTGAAATGTGAGATGTTAAGGTAGATTTATGTTACCCATAACTCTGCACAGCGTAGTAAAGTAATCTAATGATGCAGCAGGGGCAGACCTTGGGTCATGCACTGGTGACAGGGAAGTGACACACAGGGCCTAACAATAAAACATAAAATTTGCTCATTCATTTAAACAAAGGTACAGATTGAGTTATTGTTTATGTATATGCAGAAAGAGGTATATATAAAGGCTGCCAGGGAGTTAAAAGCTTTGAGGATTATCCTGTAAACTCACTGTGTTCTCTTTTGGGAACACTACAGGGGAGATCCGGACAAGTGTGACATCTGGGGGAACACGCCTCTCCACCTGGCGGCGGCCAATGGGCACCTAAACTGCCTGTCCTTCTTGGTGTCGTTCGGTGCCAACGTGTGGTGCCTGGACAATGACTACCACACACCGCTGGACATGGCCGCCATGAAGAGCCACATGGACTGCGTGCGCTACCTGGACTCCATCGCTGCCAAACAAACCAGCCTCAACCCCAAGCTGGTGAGCAAACTGAAGGACCGGGCGTTCCGCGAGGCCGAGCGGCGGATCAAGGAGTGCGTGAAGATGCAGAGGAAGCACCACCAGCGCATGGAAAAGAAGTACCAAAAGGAGGCCTCGGACGCGTCCGACGCCATGAGCTTCTCCAGCTACTCCAGCAGCACCATGAGCCGGAAGCTGCAGCACCTCAACCTGGTTCCCACCTCCATGCCATACTCCCAGGTGCGGGCCTGGCTCTCTGCTGAGCCTCTGAGTGCATTAATGGGGGAACAGATCAATAAACGCCCCAGCCCCTACTCGTTCAGCACTTTATGGGTCTGATGGGTTATGGTTTCCTTTATGCCCTAACTTTATTCACATGTACTTCATTCCCCCTTTTGAGCTTCAATACCTTTATCATTCCTGCCTATAGTGGCATTAACGTTTATGTTAGAGATATCATAATTTTTGTAAAATCTAAAAATATATTTTAAAAAATGAATATCTGTTAGAGACAAAATCAGTTTAATTTATTTTTCTTTACTTTGACGTGCTGGCGAGTTGTTGATTGATTACTTCATAGCGATTCGTGAGTAGGTGTTCCAGACACTTGAATCTGCACTTCATGTTTTCGGGTCAGGAGTTTACTCAGGTCTGCGTGGGGTTCTAGTATTTTCTACTGGATTCTAAACCCTGGTTTTTAATTGTGCTGACTTTATCTCTTTTTCTTGTGAACTTTGTGATTCTCCCTCCCCCCTTCTTACTGTAAAGTGCTTTGAGAAGCTACTTTTAAAACTTTTATCGAATAAACTTTATTATCAGATGTAGGCCTCAGCCCTGAAATTTGTTTGCTCCTCTTGCATTGTTTTGTTTCTCATGTTAACATCACCAGATGATTTCATTGACAGAAGATCACTGCCTTTTTAATGCAGTAAGGGGGGCAAATAATTATCCCATTGATGTCCCTCAGGCCACCCTTCATGCAACAGCCAAGGGCAAAACCAAGATCCAGAAGAAGCTGGAGAAGAAGAAGCAGGGGGACGGCACCTTCAAGATCTACGAGGACGGGCGGAAGAGCGTGCGCTCTCTGTCCGGTGTGCAGCTGGGCAGCGACGTCATGTTCGTCAGGCAAGGCACCTATGCCAGCCCTAAGGACAGGACTCGGCGCAACATCAGGGACATGTTCCCCAGTGACGATGACGCTGTCTCGCGTGCCATAAGTGACCCAGGGCTGCACCTGGATTCCGCCTACTCCGAGGTCAGCACGGACTCGGGGCATGACTCGCTCTTCAACCGGCCAGGGCTGGGCACCATGGTGTTCCGGCGGAACTACGTCAGCGGGGGCCTGTTCGGTATCGGGCGGGACGACGCCAGCGTGGCTGGCAGCGATCTGGAGGGCCGCATGGGCAACGTGCGGCTCCGCAGCCGACTGCAGCGTGCCCTGAGCCTCACCGACAGCATCGGCAGTGCCAACAGCCTGCAGGAGCGCCACGCGGAGGAGCTGCCCTGGGACGACGTGGAGCTGGGGCTGTACGACGACGACGAGCCGGAAACCAGCCCCTTGGAGACCTTCCTGGCCACCCAGGGCATGTCGGAGTTCATCCCCGTCTTCAAGAGGGAGAAGATAGACCTGGAGGCCCTGATGCTGTGCTCTGATCAGGACCTCAAGAGTATCAACATCCCGCTCGGGCCCAGGAAGAAGATCTTGGAGTCCTGCAAGCGCCGGAGAGAGACCATCGATGATCCTGATTTTATTGAGGACACAGAGCTGTGAGTCACTGAATGCATGGCAACATTTCTCACTGTTTAATGTTATGTTTTGTCTTTCTATGGACTTTTGTTCATCTAACACATATTTCAGACATGCCTTAGACTTTTGGTAGGTGAGGTTCTTTAATTTTTGATGATTGTTTTCCACACATAGTAATTCGGAATATTCAGAGCACATTTGGCTATTAAGTTTCATACCTTTAGAGTACTTTAATCCTTCCCATGAATTCATTATTCAGTTTATCCTTAATTTCTTAATTAACCTGGGTGCTAATGATCACTTTGATAATTAAGGTCTAGCTGCAGAAAAGACTTGCTGTGAAATGGAATGAAAGTGCCAAGTCTGACTGATTTACAGTGTACATGTGCGCCCCTACTCATAAAACAATGCCAAACACTGCCCTCTGCTGGTCATGGTGGTGTTGAACAGTTAAACTTGTCCTTGATGACAAGTCCTTTTCACTTTCTTTTTTGATTGTCAGAAATGGTCAATTACATTTCATTTAACTGTATCCTTTAACTGTAACTGTGAAAGGACAGTTACAGTTAAAGGATACAGTTAAATGAAATGTAATTGACCATTTCTGACAATCAAAAAAGAAAGTGAAACTGGAGAAATGTAAGTTTACAGGAAGTGACGTCCAATGTTTTTTTAATCATTTCAGCTTTGAATTCATAGCTGTTCCCGAAATCGTACGGCAAATGGGAAATGGGAAACAAGTTTCAAATAAGCAAAGAAGATTTGAGTACTCACTGATTTTGTTTTAGGAAAGAATCAGCATGTGACAGCTTGTTTCTAACCCTAGTAAGGTTTTAAAAGCCGAGGTCACTGTGTTACTGTGAGCTGATGTTATACAAGCACAGGTAAGGGAATCTCGTGGGCCAATTACCTCAATGGAAGATGAGCTGAGTGTAGAAGAGGTCTGTCAGCACACAGTGCTTAGTAAACATGTCAGGGTGTTTCACCAGCTGCTCCTTCTTCAAGGCTGAATTACTGTATAAAATACTGTAGAAATCAAGGATTTCATGTGAAAATTAAAAATTTGATCTGTAGAAGACTTGACAAGAATCCCACAATGACATCAGTGGTCTGCATTTCACAATCACTGTCTTAGTTTTAGTTTTGATGTACTAATGTAAATGTGATATTCTTGCGCGTGTGTTGTGTCATGGAAATATAACTATCAAGGAAGCCACAAGAGAGAGTTCTCACCTGAGTAAGGTCTTTATTTCAATATTGCAATATTGGGAGCCCTGCTGCCACTTCGCAAAGTGCAACCAGAGACTCAATTTGTTACAAGCAGTACAGGGTTTTTATAAGACGTTGCGCTGTAAAAAAGCTCAGCGCTTTGCTACTTCTAAAACTTCCCCTTTCCCTAAGACAAAACAGATTACATCATAGAGCGAGAGAAGAAGCACTAGATTTGTTTTTCAAAGCTAATCAGTTCCTTTCGGCTAATTCTAACGACCCAGACAGCATATATTGTTTTGGTACATTGTCTTCTAAAGTAACCTAAACAGTGTACTTTGTTGACGCACTGTTTTCTAAAATTCTGCACATACTGTAGCACAGCAATTACATCCTTGAAATATATTATCTAAAAGCACCAATATATTTTTTGCAAAGCTCTCTACATTTTAAGAATCAATTTACTTATTAGATTTCCACTTCAGTTGACAAGGAAAGCTAATCGTTTTTATCACTGGTGACGACAGTCCACGCAGTGTGTATGGTGGGGAGCAGATTCGGACATGATAAATGAACGGGGAGGCATCCAAAGACACTTCAAGGTTTTGCCAGCTTGCTTGCTTTCTCAAAGGGGGCTCGTGTCTTTCCCTGTTGATTTCTAGGTGTGGGAGAAGGGCCCTGGGGAAGATTTTTGGGAGTCACCGTTTTTCTGGCCACTCCCGTCACATTCCTTTGGGATTGCCACTGGTTTTGCCTTTTTGAATTGAACTGTACTAGACCTTTGTTCAGCTAGTTGGCCTTTTCAAAGTGGTGCGTTGTTGTAACTGTGCCCCACAGAGTGATTGGTACACATACAAACGGCGCTGTGAGGAACAGGCTGCAGTGGGCAGCAGCAGTGCCCATCCATCCATCGTCTAGCCTCTTTATCCAGTGCAGGGTGATGGGGGAGCTGGAGCCTGTCCCAGCAGGCAACCGGCGCAAGGCAGGGTAGATCCTAGATGGAATTATCAATCCATCACAGGATACACACAGACACTCACACTCACTTTCCAGAAGCCGGTTAAACAACCATTACGTCTATATGGGAGTATGGGAGGAAGCCCTGAACAATCAGGGAAGACCCTCACAAAAATGAGGAGAACATATTCCACCCAGATAGCATCCCAGGAACTGAACCATGCTGCCCTGCAGTGCACATTAAAAGGCCTTACAGTGTACCTGCTCAAGCCTTTCACATTCTCTGTTCTACACCAGTGGCTTCTCCGTGGTCCAACTATCTTGATAGACATCCTATATAGTTTGTTTGTGCTTTCAGAGGTTGGCACTAGAATAATATTAACATTCTTTTTCATTTTCAGATGACAAAGAAGACTGCAAATGGGAAGAAGTGGAAAGCTACCACGCAGAAGACATCAAACCAGGCTTCCTGTGTGCTCATCTTACCAAGAGTTGGCTGATCGATCCTTTGAGACCGGAACCCACAGGAGTAACTCCGTGGTGTCAGGGTCAGGCGTCAGGTGGTCTGTTCCTTTCTGGCTGGCTGATCCTCTCTGCGTCTGCACACACTGGTCTCTGGGAACTGGAAGAGAAATACCACTGCTTACAAGTGCAGAAGAAGAGTAACGTCCCAGTGCACAGAAACGTTTTGCATGAAGGTTTATCAATGGACATCTTGAAAGAGATGATACGTTTACATAGAAAATCCATATTTCACGTTTGTGACTGTGCAATGTGTTAAGTGTACTAAGAACAGTATATGTTGTTGTAATAAAGTGCGTTGCACCGTGACAGTGCGTTACAGTGCGTTACAGTACATCCTGCAGGGACGCTGACTGCTGACTATGAACTGTCATCTAGAATGAGTCCTAATTCCAGGAGCAGCAGATAGCCCTGATAATTTGCCCCTGTGGGGTATGTCCCTTTACCTCCATGTGCCTGTGCCCTAGACAGTCGTATCACTGGGAATTTAATTATTTATGAATGTATGTTTATTTAAATGTATGCAGTTATTATTTTTCCTCACCTTACAGCTGGAATATCACTGAAGTCTTATTTTCTTCTGATGCAGACAGAATGTGTTCACGTGCCTGGAATATGAAGATCACTGGACTATTTTTCATTACAAACATTTCTGCCAATTTCCTCTCTCTCTCCCTTCTGAATAATACATCACTGGTTTGGAGATGAATGCCAGGGAGAAGACATGGCTTTGTAGCATTGCATTGTGCCCTCTTGTAGCAGTATATTAAGGTACCTACCTTCTGCCCAGTTTCGTAATTACTGTCAGGCTGTAATTAGAACAAACACCTGCAGACTCACAACAATACAAAAGCTTATTAGTCTGCAAATGACAATTGAATTAAGAGGTGGTTTATTGAATCTGTTATCTCCTTGTGCTCTCATGTTAGTGCCTAATCAAGAGCACAGGCACATATTTATATAGGAGAGGCAATCTGCAGATGTGTCATCTCCAAAATCTCTTTTTCCAATGGTTCGTTTCTGGGAATACGGTAACAGGTGTTTGTTACTGTTATGCTTCATTTCTCCCCTTGAACATGTCAATGCATCAGTCCATTGTTTACCAGCATGCACAGGAATTGTTATTTTTGTCCTTTGGGCAATATTCAGATAAATGTAATATAAATAATCAGTAAAATAAGATAATGTGCATGGATTTGTATGTTCTACCAGTTCACTTGTTAATGTAAATATCTTGTGTCCTCTGACTGGACACATTTTATTTCAATCTTTCTGAAGCTGTAAAATGATCTCTAGATGTATCCTTTTTGCATGTAGTTTTTTGTTTTCTTCTCTCTTGCATTCAGAAACTGTACTGTATTCATCACCTTGTCATTTGTACATTTTGTAAATTTATTAGATGTAATATTACACTGCCCAGTCTACAGTCTTCCATTTGTAGGTGGAATATATGTTTTACATTTTACTTTATTGATGTTGTATATACAGCAACTCCTGGAAAAAAATGCCTGGAATAAATCAACATACAACTTTTCAATGGAATTTGTTCTTTTCATTAAAAATAACCTTTGGATTCGTCTTTGCCGGTGCTGGTCACGCTGCTGGTGCTCTCTGATGCATTAATGCTTTGTAATTCCTTTTGCTTAAAGAGAATGATAGTCTTGGGAACCTTCTGTTCCAGATCCTTTTGACTCCTTGGTTGCTGGAAAAAGGAGTAATAGATTTTAAAGGATGTAAAATGATATACTTAACTTCTGACCAGGAAACAGGATCCTTTCACACCGCGGTAAAGACACTCTCTTCCTCTCCCTGCCTAAGCCCGTGTCTCTGAGTACCACATGAGCGAAGCTACAAAACTTGATATCTTACATCAATGCTGTGGCTTTTTTTAGGTCTTTCCAGCCTGCGTTGCTTAAGACCCACGGTGCTCTGTTAGGTCTTGATAAAAGCTGCTTTCTGTTTTTTCTTCTTTCCTGCGCACTTTTCTTTTCTTGCAGTTTTTCTGTCAGGATAAAAGCTGTCTCGGCACATCCAGCTTCCATTGAAATCCCCCTCGGTTCCCCCCTCCTCCTTTCAGTCCTTTCCCAGGACCTCTGCCAAGGGGAAAGAAAAGGACGCGGATGTATGGGGAGCGCTGCCGCAGAAAAGGATTGATTAGCCGCTGCGGTATCAAACAAGGGCTGCCAGGCTCTCTCTAGGGTGGCTAGCCAAAAGCAGCTCCAGTCTGGGCTGGCAGGATCGCAGCTGGACAGGTCTGCATGATTTTTCTGCTTGCCTGAGATCAGCACGAAGAGGACGAAGCTGGCTGGATCCCTTGGGACAGTACAGTAACGGGGAGTGTCCTGCAGCTCAGAAAGTGCAGCGTGGAGGAGAGTAGAATACAGAAAATTGCCGTGTGCTCTGCATGAGGCTCAGGGTATGAGCGTGTGTTAGACAATTGGTCCTATTGCTTGTTTTGTTATTGTGGTTGCATTCTATTCCTGTTGTGAGGGTTCTGCCCTGAAACCTTCTCTTTCTTGACTTTGCTTTTTAACTTGCCATCACCTCTCTCTGCAGCATTTGGCTCTGAAGAGTGTCGCACGACAGAATGACGAGCGAGCCAGGGAGGTGTGTGGGAGGACACAGGGGAGAAGAAAGGGATCCAGGCTGGAAAAGCTGGGAAGAAGAGCCCTCATCCCAGCTGGATCTCCCAGGAAATGAGTGGCAGCTGAAGGATACAGGGGTGGTCAGCTTGGAGGCTGTTGGTCAAGACTCTCCTGTTACAAATGAGACCAGACTTAAGACAGGAGGTGCTGCTGGCAGGAAGGCAGCTGTGGTGCAGAAGAAAGGGACAGAGGAGACGGAGAGGGATAGTCTGATGATGGAGCTGACCGGGCTGGTACAGAAAGTTGTCAGAGAGAGCAGCTGGTGGGAGAGACAGGGCATTGACTGCTCCATCCTTCTCTCTGCTTTCCTCTCCTTGCCTGCAGGTAAGATCCTGGTTATGCTGCTTAGAATGCCAACAAAAATCTTGGATTTCTTCACATCCTTATTTTATTAGATAATTTAATTAGCCTGCCAGCTGATTACATTTTCTCCTGTCTTGCAATTCTGCTTTGACTGAGCAAATCTTATAACACAAGCTTCTGGTTTAATAAAGTTCTGTGCAGTGTGAGGTCAGCCGTAATGAAATGCCATGCCACCTTAGCGCAAAGTAATCCCATTTAAAGACTTCAAAACTAAAACCCAACTGATTAACTGTGCTCTTTCTGTTTCTGTTTTCCCAAGTGTCCAGAATGAAAACTTGCTGATCTGCAGCTGTACCGAACAATAGAATTTATTCATTATTGTACAATTTTTTTCAGGTTGTGCAAAACATTACAATTACATTTTCTGGCATTTGGCCACACGTATCCATGCCATGTCAGATTTACATATATATATTGTCACGTTGGTTCTTAAGCCGAGAGAATTTAAAATATTTTCACTTGTGATTTTGAAAGAACTGGAAGGAGACCAGAAGCCACTTTTATAACGTTTGCATTTAATCTCTTCTAATGCAATCGTTGTGCACTGCAGTGTTTTAGCCGCATTTCAAAGGGTTATTTGGTGACCCTTTCTTCAGCTGGTACAGTGATTGGCAGCCAGACAACAGAGCTGTGAGCTGTGAAAACAGAAAAAAGGTGTAAAGTCTTCACCCCAACTGCTCAACTACACAGATACTGCTAGTTCATCTAGATTGCTAAATGGCTAATTGGCTGTGTAATTGATGTCTTTTATGTGGTTTGTCTGACTTCAACAGTCCCATGAGTTCGCCTGACTCTTTTATAATATGTGTCCATTTACAATTCCATGTGAAACCATTGATACTATTTCAGTACAGAAACCGTGCAAAGCCTTTTCTTAGTCAGTGATAGTAGTTCCCTCACAGTGGAAGATCTGGAGGTTTGAACTTTTTCCCATTCTAGTATAAAAAGGGTTAGGCAACTCCACACCTGTTATTGATTCACTTTTTCTCTGTCTTTCCCTTTAGGGTTCCTGTTGTTGGGCTCTTCTCAGGCCTTGGTTTTTGCAATGGGAGTGTTGCTCATGGGGACTGCACATGCTATCATCACTGTTAAGGGGACTCATCTGGCCAGCCACGGGGCTTTAAGCGAGTCCCGGGCTTGGGGAGGGTTCTGGGCCGTGTTCTTCATTGAGGTTAAAACTATTGCTTTTTGTCTTTTTAATTTTGCCAAATTAAACTGTTCTTTGCATTTCTACTCCCGATCTACTGCTTTTGTCATGATAAGAAATTGAGTTAGATGAAAAGACACTCATAGATCTTTTGCAACCAACACGCTTACTTATTGTTTGTTTCATAAATAAACTATGTTGGTATTGAGATCTGTTACATTTTTTAGTGTAGTCCAGTGTATTCAGTAATGCAGATAACTGGATATACAGGTGTTTTTATCAAGTCAGTAATAGATAAGTAAATGCTCGTTAATATATTGCTCATCCCAATGAACCGAAATTCCTCGAATGTAAACACCAAGTTTAAAAGTACACTGACCGGAAAAAGCACAGGAGACAAAATGGAATGATACCAAGAACTATTTATTTAACCTTTTTAGATCAGTTACCCTTTGCTTCTGTTACCTGGAGAGATAAAAGTGTCATACACAATTGCCTACAAGTAAAATGTCTAGACCATGTAATTATTTTACTGTTTAAATACATTTCTACTACTGACACCACTGCTGTCTTTTTTAATGTTTTCCTTCCCAGGTACAGTAAACGTGATAGAAGGGTTAACTGAAGAAAGATTAGGTTACAGTACTTCTCCAGGTTGCTACTTCCCCTGCTTGACAGGAACATAAAAATAATCTACAAACCACAGTAACGAGATTATCTGGAATAGAGTCTTGATAAAGCATTAAGAGTTAATGGGCCTCTGCAAGGAAATTACAAAAAGAGAAAGCAGAAGCAAAGGAGAGGAGACCAGTTAAAAAGTGGCTCAGTTCAACCAGCGCGATTTAAGGTACTGTCTGTCACCTCAGGTGTGCGGGTCATTCCCTGCCAAGGCTGGTATCGAGGCTCACGTCAAGCTCCACCATGCCCACACCAATGTGATTGGCTTGGGAGACTCCAGCACCTGGCGCATTCCTTTCCTGCCCAGATACGTCTACCTGTTCCTGGCTCCTCTGGCAGTGCCCGTCCTCACCCCTCTAGTCGCTCTAGGTATGAACCTGGGGCTGACGTTGGGTCTGTGAAGCAGCATTTTATAAAAAAAACACAGCCCCTGAACAATTCTCCATAGGATATGTGCAGGCTATAAAACTGTCTACAGTGAGGTAGGTGGCATTTCAGTTAGAAGATAAGTAAAGTGTTAAAGGTGTAATGTGAGCTTTTTAAAAGACAGCATGAATTGTGGTTCTTGATCAGAAGCAGATTAGCAGCTTTGATGTGAGTTCGGACTCTAGACTATTCAAGACATTTCCTATTACTAGTGGTTTGATATTACGAATAGAATATCTAGCAAGAAAAGTACAAATCAACCGAGATGGAGCTGGCCATTGAACCAATATCCTTCGCCCTGTTCCAGCTTCTTCCAGTCTCCTCCTGCAGCAAATCAATCTGCCATGTTGACAAACTGCATCTGAATGACCCCTTCCTGCCACAGCGCAGTACATGTGTTCCACATGTTAACTGATGTGTGTGCTGCTGCAGGTCTGCTGAAAGAGCACGCTCCAGGCCTTGCGCTGAGGACAGGGTGCTTGATGGCTCTGGGGCTGTACTCTCAGTACTGGCTGCTCCTCCACGTCTCCGGCTTCCAGTCCTCCGGCTCCGCTCTGCTGTGCATGCTGCTCTGCAGGGCTCTCTTCTCCCTGCCGTACATCCATGTCAACATCTTCCAGGTAAGGCCGGTGCTCCCAGCTTTCACAGCATGTGTGTGCAGCACCTGGACTCTGACAAGCACTCCACTGAGGTCAGGCTTCTTAGCGCGCAGGGCGAGATGTCACCTTAATAGCAATAATAATGTGCAGCCCCCACCTGGATGATGTGACGGCAGCCATAGTGCACCAGTACACTAACCACACATCAGCTATCAGTGGGGAGGAGAGCAGAGTAATGAAGCTGATTCATAGATGGGGATTATTAGGAGGCCATGACTGGTATCGGCCAGGGGGGAAATGTGGCCAGGATTCCGGTGTTACACTCCTACTCTTTTTGAGAAATGCCCTGGGATTTTTAATGACTACAGAGAGTCAGAACCTTGGTTTTGCGTCTCATCCAAGGGACGGCACCTTTTTTTTTCTATAGTTTAGTGTCCCTGTCACTATAATGGGGCATTAGGACCCACACAGATAATAGAGTGATCACACTCTATAACACATGGACTTATTCTTCCCTTTGGATTGTAAAATGCAAAACGTCATATTTATTACACTGCCTGTAATGGCTTTCAGTCAGGGGTGTAGTATGTTATACATTTGTATTTCAGAAGGACATTTAAGGGTAAGAAGCCAAGTCAAATGATTCAGGT
The DNA here is from genome assembly GCF_059453375.1 of Lepisosteus platostomus. Taxonomy (NCBI): domain Eukaryota; kingdom Metazoa; phylum Chordata; class Actinopteri; order Semionotiformes; family Lepisosteidae; genus Lepisosteus; species Lepisosteus platostomus. The sequence goes on from NC_142621.1 coordinate 44,631,091, forward strand.
TTTGGCTAATGGCAGTACCTTCTGTTTCCATAAAGTGTGCAATGAATTAGAGCCATTCTCTGTTCAGTCTGAGCCGGACTAAAAGGCAGGTTAATGTCTGGATACTGTGTAAAACGTGAGACAAAATGCAATATTCTGGTAGAGGCCCTGGTTTGAATGGCAGAGTGTTAATATTTAAGTATCAATTTCTTGCCCCTTTGGCCTTAAGCATTTCTAAGGACTTCATTCTTCATCACGCTCTGAATAAAAGTTCCATTGTAGCTTGTGATCGTGTGAATGTCATGTGTGTTTTGTTCTCCTAGTCTTTGAAAAGAAAGAATTTTCTCATTTTAATTTGCATGACAAAAGTCTAGTCTTAAAACGAGGCACAATAACAAATTGTCTGCATGCTGGACATTTTTACTGTTTAGTTATTTTATTGTACTAAGTTATTGTTAAGTGTGAGTCATTTGAAAACGTAAATCTTCAGTAAAGCTATCTTTGTGGAATAATGTCTTCTGCATAATAAAAAATGACATTTGTACCTTACTCCAGTGACATATATACTGCATGTGATGAAACAAGAGCATAAAACGATGTTTCTCTTATTAAAAAAAGACACCTCTTATTTTCGGTGCTAAATGTTTTGGGTTTGGGGAAATTTCCAGACTGTTTTGGTTGCAGCTTAGTCTGAGACCACTTTGACACAATTCTATTACATTGAAGGAACGTTTTTCCCTTCAAAAAAGAGGAGAACAAAGTTTAGAAGTGCTTGAAAATTCACTTTTTGTTTTCCTTCTGTTCACTGGATTAAGGCAGTAGCTGTCAAATACCTGTTCTTCAAAACTGAATAGCACATCCAGAGATTTGCTGAGCAATGATAAATTATTTCTTAATTTTTGCCATCAATGGAAAAAGCCACCTGCATTAGAAAGGTCCTGACAGTTGAGTAGTAGCTCATTTCAGTTACATTAATAATTTATTTTTCCTATTTTTTTGTAAAAGCAAATTTATTGCAGATTTATTTGGACCCGGTGGCTTTTGGGAATAGATGCTGCAGAGCTATAATCCCCTGACCAAAGTAAAAATAAAGAGCTTTGATCAAATACAGACGGGATGATGTTTCGCGTTCAGTCTGAGAGCCAGAAACCCTGTTGACACTGTTGTTGTTGGCAGGTCATTCCTGTTCCGCTTGCCCTTTCCAGGTCACTAGAGCAAACCTAGAGTAACCCTTCCAGCGGTGGCACATCCAGGTTTTTCAGCTCTCCTGGGCTAAGTAATTCCACTTGACCAGATAAGCCCCCAGACAGCTGGTTCATGTCACTGACCCAGTCCATGTGTGTGATGAGCAGCGGTGCTGTTTGTGATCAGTCTCATCACAGGGGACAGCAGTGTGGAGCCAGGAGTTAGGGGTTCTGGAAACTGGTAACTGGAAAGTGAAGGGTTCGTATCCCAGGCGAGATACTGCTATTGTGACCTTGGCCAAGACACTTCAGCTGAATGATTACAGAAAAACACCCAGCTGTGTAAATGAGTGCGAAAGTAAGTTGCTTTGGATAAAAGTGTGAGTCGAATCCATGGGTCACTCGCACATGGCTTTAAAGCCACCTCTGGCCCTCTCCAGTAACTTGGTCTCCCCTCTCCATGCCTCGTCTTGCAGCACATTGGCCTGGCTATGTTCTCCCCACACCACAGGCCGAAGAGGATCTACCAAATGACACACGGGGTTCTCAATCTGCCCCGGAACCCCCTGCTGGACTGGACGTTCGGTCACTCCCTCATCAACTGCCACGTGGAGCACCACCTCTTCCCCTTCCTCTCCGACCACATGTGTCTAAAGGTGTGTCGGGCTGTGTATTCCTTCCTCTCCCTACAATTCATCCATGTACCCGGAGATGTCTGTGGCAAAGGAGAAGCTGATGCACGTTAGCTCAAAACGAATGCTTCCACCTAACTTCCTTTTCAGTCCGTGAGTCCAGATCCAAAGTTTCACCCCTTTGGTGTTTCCTGTTTCTGACCTAAACATGTGAAAAAAATAATTTTACTCAAAGTGCGCCTACCTATTATTGTGATCCCCCACCTAACAATGCACCTGGTTATAATGCTCACCAGCTATTCCTGTCTCTTTCTTACTCAGGTGAAGCCTATTGTGTCGCAGTATCTCAGAGAAAAACAGCTGCCCTACCATGAGGACACATACCTCTCCCGACTGCGCCTCTTCTTTGACAAATACCCGGAGCTCATGGTGTTCGCTCCCCCCATTACAGACCTCGTTGGGATCCAGTGAGGGTGTGGGGGGAGTGAACAATTTCCCATAGTACTAAAAAATGTGTTAGCAGACAGCTTGAGCATTTGAAACTCTACCTAAGAAGCTACTATCACCGCTGAATGAAATATGTTTTTTTTTCTTTTTTTTTCCCCCAAGTACATATTTCTTTTTTTTTTTGTTAATTTTTAAGAGCCTGCTGATGAATTAGTACTGAGCAGTCATCACAGTGGCACCTAAACAAGGGCCATTTGGAACAGGAACATCTTCAGCGGGTGTTTTGAGCCATAAATGTGCAAGAATTTAACATATGGCTTCAGCCGTGCTGAGCTAGTGAAAGAGAGGCACAGCTGCCTGCTTCTGCCTCAATCCCTTTGCTATTCCTTATGCTACAGCATTCAATCAGAAATACAACCATCACATATGCTAGGGCACATTTTTAAAGTTATTTGATTAAAGAATGAATGTTTCTTTTTTTGGAAAGCTCTGGATCAGGATTATTCCAACAGTACTTTACAGATTGCACATTATATAGCACACTGCTTGCCAACTGTGGCTTAATGCTTAACTTCTGAAGAATAGTTGCAGCACCAGCCTTTCTCTGTCTCCATAAACAGCAACAATTCAATGCAATAAAACAAAAATAACTTTTTTGAGACGAATATGCAAGACTTTATATGAAGGGCTGATGTTTACAATGAGTGAGTCAAGTTCTACCACCTGCAAAGGGTCAGATTGCCTTTCATGTGAGGCAGTTAACATCTGTCTATAACTGAACACTTTCAGAGTTCACATTTTATAATAATACAGAAAAGGGTCATGCAGTGTGTGCAGAATGTTTCAGAGATATACCAGGGAAGTGATTCATTGCGTTTTAATTTAGGTTGAATAATTCCAGACTGTAACATGTTTACAATTATGAATATGACCATTATCGGGGAAAAAACCCAATCTGATTCATTGTAGAAGGGAGAAAATCTAAAATGAGTTGAGTTCATACAAGCACAAAAACATGAAGTGTTTCCTGCTAGTATTAAGTCATGAAACTGGGTATTTACAGTCGCTCTGATGTGCCCTTCCTAAAACCTAGTATGGTAAATTTGCCATCTTCCAGTGATTTTACTGTGGGTATACCAAGCCTTACTGTTGCTTTTCCAGTATTTCCTACAGATAAAATGTTTTGTCATGCCTCTCTAATCCTGGCTGTATTTTCACTTTGAATTCTGCGTGCTTTCATTGTGGCTAACTGCAGAATTAGGGTACACTCAGAATCCAGGGGTGACCAGCCCTGGTTCGGAAGATTCTCAATCCACAGGCGCATCAATAAACTCTTCCAACACTGATGCATTTGGGAAGATAATTGGTTCAGTCAAGAGAGGAGTGCCTAGCTGTGATCCTTGAGAGCTAGGCATTCGTTTCAGATGATATCTACATCACCTACCTGAACAACCCACCTGCTTCAGTGGTCAAAATGAAATTGTTCCATGTATTTCAAAAGGCTGTGAATCGTAAAACTTGTCTCTCCGGGAGCAGTGTTGGCCATTTCTGTCATAAACTAAACATTATTCAGTGTTCACTATTGCAGGATTTCTTTCCAGAAATTCATAAGACATACAGTATTTAAGCATCTAATGAATACATGTGTCCTGTCAGTTACTAGTTAATAATGTGCAAATGACAAGGCTGGCTTGAACTCCCTCTTGCTATTCTACAGGGCCCTAATGGGATGCAGAATATATAGCTACATATTTGCCTAATAACTCTAGTGTTCAGTGTCTTTCATTTTAAATGTAATTAACGTCTTTGTAATGTCTTTGTGCTCTTGTAATTTAAAACAAAGAGGTGAATATGACTCATTTTATGCAATTTTAATTAATGCTGCTAATCAAATATCAATGAAACCAATAGCATTTCAGAATCTGTTCTGATCTGACCCCAGTCCTGTCTAGACCAAATACTGTATGTAATAAAGGGACAGTGTTCAATAAAAAGTAAATCATTACTTAAGCCAAATATGAGGTGACCTCTCTATTCTTTTCAGGTTTAAATCAATGGAATGAAAATGTTAACTTGTGATAGTAGTTCATGGATGCACAAGTCTGTGTATAGGTTTACCAATCAAGTTTAGCAAAGCTTTATCAAGCATTGTCTAAATGTAATGAATGAAGAGGTGGACAGAATGTATTTTTCAAACAAAATATATTTTTTGTAGTTCTTATTTACCATTTTATCATGCTATTTTAAAGAATCTGGGGTTTGCAATACTGAATCCTAAGTGGGTGTCCTGTAGTTTCCACTAGGTGGCACCTTTTCTCCTGCCTGAAGGGATCTGTGCCAAAAAATCTTGCTTTGAACTTCCAGCTAAACTTGGAAAACTATCAATGTTGTAATCTTTTCTATTTTGCATGACAGTAATGCCAGACATTGTTAATGTGTAGAGAAATAGTTTTTATTTCTCCAATATTTACATATCTGGTTCTGGAAATGAACCCTATGTAGCTGATGTGAAAACCCTTAACTGTTCTTTGTTAGCACTGGCAAAAAAGGTGATGAAATTCACTATCAGCATCCTGCACTGGGAAATCACTTCAGAATCCTGGGTACTAAACCAGTTCCATTAACATCCAAGTCTCAGGCACCTCATGATTTAACAGTTTACACAGCAACTGGGGACCTCAGGACATTTCCTCCATTTAGTAAAATGTTGTAAAATTAAATTTAAAACCTTTTTGAAGTTGTGTTAGCAAACTAATTTGTTAAGCCACACATCAAATGACACATCAGTATCATTTTAATTAAAGCACTCTAAATACAAATTTACATAAATATAAACAACAAGTAACAGAACTAATATAATACAATACAGGATAATACAATTTTGAATAGCACACTTACAAGGGGGTATTAACAAAAATAATTTGAATTCCAAAATGGGGAGCGCTATTTCTAAGTGTACAGGAAAAGGAAAATATATACCGTACAACACAGTAAGACGTGTAATTTTCCCCCTAGATTACTAAACTGTTGACAATATTTTAGTGGGTATTAAAATTAAGATTAAAGATTAAGATTATATAAACATGCTGTTTTTAAGAAAAAACAGTTATCTTTATTTTTGCCATGTTTCTTGCCAAAATGTATACCATTTCGGTAAGTGCCCATTCCTTCTACAAAATACAAACTCATACAAAACCTCAGCCTGTGGTCAAAGTGGCATTGATTCATTAATTCTTATTGTGAAAGTGTTCTGTGTCTTACACAAAGCTATCACCTTAGATACTGATCAGAGTCTTTCTGATTGAGAAATAGCGTAGAACCCTTCACATACAGTATCAGTTATCTGGAGAGGGTGACACAGTGTAAACTAATCTTGTAGGCTTCTGAAGAATTCAAAACGTAGAGAACTAACCTGATGTTGCAGCCAAGTCTTCCATGCTGTTATTTTAAGAGTTCTTATTTTTTCATGAATAACTGATTTTAGGAAGTTTTATTAGCCTCTGAGCTCAAAGGTGGACACTGACACAAAGTGAAATTAAGATCTGTAGTGACGTTATTCACTGCTTTCAGTCTCACTTATCAGGTTCTGCAGGTTGATAAACTTTGTTGAATTATGCAAGTTGACATTTGCACTTTTAAAGTGCAAATTGAGCGAATGCACTTCCTTAATCGCTACTGCCTACACCATGGGTTGTGTTTAATCCTCCATTGTGACTATTATTTAATTAAAAATGGTGATGATCAGTAAAGGGGGTGTCACTGGTAGTCATTTGTGAAAAACAACTGTCAGCATTTTTGCTCTAAAGAAGCTTCTAATCATGGTCCCTATTTACCTGGACGGCTTATATGAACTTTGAATATGTCTTGTTTGTCTTGACCCAGTAGGACAGTAGATAAGAGGTGAAATTAACTATTTCTTCAGCTGCAGTTTAAGTACTAAAGGACAGGTGGTAAAAGTACTGTGCATAATATTAGCATTATTGGCAAACCAGACAAAAGTTAGTCGTGGCTATTACACATTGTTTCTACTTATCATACTTTAGCACTTTGAGGATCAAAGCAATTAAAAAATACCAAAATGAATATACAACAAGAACTGAGTCATCTTTGACGTTTCAGTCATATAATGGGTGGCTTTCCTGTGTTTAAACTAAACCACAATTATTACTGTCTTCCCACAGAGGGATTTAGCAGGGACACCAAGGTTAACACTATTGACATAGGATCTTCATCAATAACATGGGATCTTCACTGACCAAGCAGATGCAACATGAGTTTAAAGTGAGATAAAGTTTAAAAATGCTTAAAGTTTTTTTATCTGAAGTATAACAGTGCTCCCTGTCACCTTAATGGGGAGCTGAAAATTTTATCTTTACTTTGGAAACTATTTCAGGGGTAAGAGTTCCATCTACTGGTGCAGCTACAGTACATCTCTCCAATAGCAACCTGGTTTTCCCTTGAAGTCTTCTATCCCAGTATTGGACTGCCCCAATCTGGCTTAGCTTCTGAGATCTGATGAGTTCAGCTTAGAGGGTGGTAATGTTGCTATTGAGAAAATGTGATTTCTTCCCATTTCATCGCTTGTATTTTTAATTGCTTTCATTATCTTGTAGATAATTAGAGTCGAGTAGACTTATTCCAAGACAGGACAGGACATGACAAATAACTCCTTATCCAAACTATAGTTGTATAATAGTATAATAATAAAAGTATAAGTATAATAATAAAAAATATTTGCAAAGATAAGGCTCCAAAATGTTCCATGTAGATCTTTTAAGCTGTCATACAGTATTTTGTTCATGCACTATACACAATTAACTATTAATAAGTAATATCATAATATTTTTAGAAGTGGTCTTACATTAGTTTAATATTTATGTCATTACTAATAGTATGGTTTTAATCTTGATCTTCTAGAAGCCATGGGATATTTATTAATACATTTGTACTATATACAGTATATACAGTATATATGTTTACAGGATACATACCATGCTTTGAGACATATTTGTTTCACATACAGTTTACACGAGATATTATACTTTCAGGAGGTGTATTTTGGTATATGTACATATGTACAAGTTCTTTTTAGTTTTATAATTTTGAACGGAGCCGTGTCTCAAGCAGAGCCGCATGTGCTGTAACTGAAGCGAGGTGCAATGGGATGCAAAGAAGAGAAGTCAAAAAAAGAGAATTAGAAAAACAGAACAAACATTTACCCTTCCTTTGTAACTTTTCTCCTTGCTTTCGGAACATTCTGCAGCCGTCTCCTCCCCTCACTGTCGGCACAGTGAGGGCGGGGGGAGGGGTGGGACCGGGAAGCTGCTCTGACGCTCTGCATTCCTTAGGTGTGGTTTCCAGCTCGACTTTGCGTGCGCTCAGGTTGCCAGAGAGTGTAGAAGCACCCAGGAAACTGGACGCAATGCCTGACACTGAAACAGCAAAGCCTCCAGACCGGCCTGCCTGCCCCATATGTTCTGGGGGTTTTGAAGACCCTGTAACCTTTGAATGTGGCCACTGCTTCTGCAGGGGTTGCCTGGGTGAGACATGGGACAAAGCGGAGAGCAAGGATGTCACCAGCTGTCCACAGTGCCAGGACACGTCTCAGTTCAGATCTCCCCCTGGGGAGAATGGTCTGATGAATGGGACAGGGGAACACCAGGCAGAGACAGCGGAAGAGTCCAATGGTGAAAAAACTCCGGAGGAGGAGATGCAAGAGCCCGGAGAAGGAGAAGGAAAAGAGAAAGCGGAGGAGGTGGAGAGAGTGGAGGAGGAGGAGACCCCGGCGGCCCTGGGCCCCGATGATGTGGTGTGTGACTCCTGCATCGAGACCCACTCCAGGGCTGTGAAGTCCTGCCTCACCTGCATGGTCTCCTACTGCGAGGGCCACCTCCGGCCTCACCTGGAGAACGTCAAGTTCCAGAACCACCGGCTGGTGGAGCCGCTGAGGGACATCGAGAGCCGGACCTGCGAGACCCACCGGCAGTCCCTGGACGTCTTCTGCCTGGCAGACAACTCCTGCCTCTGCCAGGGCTGCATGGAGGAAGGGCACCGAGGGCACAATACTGTGCCAGTAGGGGATGCAAGAAAGCAGATTGAGGTATGTTCCTATAGTATGAGTGTCACAGGAATCGTGGGCAAATGTCACTTAGAAGAGGAAGGAATATAGAAACAGGTAATTTCCTCACAATGGGTAGCACACTGATTTCATTTCAAAATGTCTTGCACACAGACATATGTGAAATGTCAGTGGAGAGGATCTATTTTTCCCCCTTTATTCAAATTAATGTTGGAATTGTTGAATATATTTAATTATTCTGTATTTTTCCATGAGCTACTCTCAGGATTGCTGTCATAGGAAAGCAAAAAATCATCTTTTGGTATAGAGTCTTTTCTTTCTGACATTTCCATTGTCTTTGAACATACATGGATTTTAAAGTGCATATAAATAAACAGTCCTTTGTTTGCAGAGGAACCAGTCTGGTGCTGTAAAGGAGAGTAAAAAAAACAAGACACTCTGTGTTTTATTTTTTTTTCTGAATAAAAGTACAGAGTAAAACTCCTGTGAAGTTCCTGTGTCCACCAGGTGTTTTCTGCTTATCTGATTTTCCTATGTAAGTAAACAAAGCTGAAGTGTTTTTGACTTGCATATGATTCAGCTCACTTGAAAATACTTTCTTTTTCTTTAAAGAAACACCTTTAATTTGCTCATTTCACCCTTTAACTTTAATTTCCCTTTGCTTTAATTGAGTTAATTAATCGCTTTCTTAGGTAATTACATCAGCAAAAGCTGATATGGGTGATATGGTGCTGATGCCTAAAAGGCATGGTGTTTTATATCACTGGTCACTGGTGTTTTATATCAACACACAACCTACTTACATGCTCAGAGCTTTTGGTTCTGTGTTGTTGTTTAATTTATGAAGAGCTTCAGATAAGTGCATCACATTTTGATCAAGGGATCCAGTGGATAACTAAGGAAAATCTACTCCATCTGTCCTTTATTCAGGCTTTCATTTCTCCAGACTTGTTAAGAAGACACCAGTGTTGATTTGTAACTCGTTTGTTATCCGTGTTACAGAGAACACTATTTGCATATTACATAGGGAAATGTGTTACTGACAGCTCCACAAAGTACTATAGATTCTGAAAAGACAAGAACACGGAAGTCTTTAATATTCATTATGTAGACATACAGTATTTGAAGGTATAGTGGGTCTTTGCCAGTAGCCATCACCCTGCAACTCACAGCTGGCAGCCCACTGAAGCTCAGCAGGTGTTTGCTTGGTCAGTACCTTGAGGGGAGCCCTCCTGGGAAAAACCTAAGGTTGCTGCTGGAAGTGGTGTTATTGGGGCCAGTAGGGAGCGCTCACCCTGCGGTCTGTGTGGGTCCTAATGCCCCAGTATAGTGACAGGGATGCTATACTATAAAACAGGTACTGTCTGTTGGATGAATAAGATGAAAACCGAGGTCCTGACTCTCTGTGGTCATTTCCCTGGAATTTACCAATCGTAAAATAATACAGTTTAAATGGTATTTCCTTTGTACTGCATAGTAAAACTAAAAACAAACTGTCTTGCAAATACTGTATTAACACCAGACTTTTTAAAATTAAAACCATTTTTGCAAGTTATTCTGCAAAATCTCTCCAGAAGCATCTGAAATTGTCTCAAGCAAAAAAAAAAGATAAAGATTCTTGATTTGATAACGTTGGAAGAAATAACTTCATTCCCTGAAGCTGCATCATGTCAATCTATGAGAAATTGTAACTTTTGACCCTACACTTCCTGCATTCTCCAACCCCCCACCACCACCCCCCCTCCTCAAAGAAAACAGGAATGCTCTGTCAGGCATGTTCTGACTTGGGTTTCAAGATCTCATTATTTGTGAGATCCAGTAACAAAAGCCTACAGCTAATTTTCTTAAGCAGCTTCATTTGAATATGAAACAAGTAACAGATCCTTTGAGTAACTGTTACATTAAGAGTACAGCACTAACCTAGCACCGTTTAATCTTGTGATTGTTAGTACAAAATTCCTTCTCCACCTTGCTTTCAAGCACATCACACCTTAATGACGCATTTCAACAAAACAAAGTGTTGCAATTCAAGTTCTCTGTATTTCCTCATTATTAACCACAGTCACATACTTGTGCAGAAACAACGTAGATTTCTTTGTATGTTATCTGATATAAAAAAAACATTTTCTGTTTTTCTTTTGCAACCTCACTAGTACTTCAAGTTAAAAGTCCATGTGTGCTTTCATGTCTCACCATGGGTGCATCAGAAAAAAGTCAAGACATAAAAGTACATTTTAGTTACATAACTCAGCAGTAGTGCTAATTTCGTATCTGTGTTTTATAATGCAGCTTTTCAAATTGTAATATCTCTATTTTTTGTTTCTTTTCATTCATCTGGAGTAGAGGTAAGAAAATCATCAGACTTGATCAGAATGATATGTTTGGGTGTACAGACCCACTCTACTCTGCTTATTCTAATTATTTTAAAAAGCCAAAGGGCAAGACTACAACTCATTTTAAAGTTTATCAAAGAGAACTGTAATTCTCGTATTTCCAGATTGTGTGATAAAAAGATGAGATGGTTCCTACAGTGACAATTATCTAAGAGAAAAACAATGACTAGTACACTCTCAAGTTAACATGTTTCTGCTGCTGACTTGTCAGAATGGGTCTACAGCATACAGTAAGGCATTGTTCACTGCAAAGCTGCACAATGGTGGGCTGAGGTTAGGGGGTTAGAAATAGGAAAGGTGGTTATACCTGTGTCACTGAGAGCTAAACTGAAAAGAACTTATGTAAAGTTGCATCTGTCCTGGTGGAGGGCCTCCATTCACACCTGCCTAAAGAGAGCTTCACTGGGTGTACAGTACTTAGCCTCCACTTCTCAGAGCCAAGTGGCACTGCTTGACAAGACTGCCAGGTCTAGGAGTTTTGCACACTTTTGAGGTCATTTATTACCAAATGGCCTCAATGAATTCCTCTCACCCCGAGTAGAATCCTGTGTGCTAGAAGTTTTGGGTGCTAGAAACTCCATATAATTAAAATATCTTGTCTCAATCTGCTCTTCCAGGTCAGTCCGTTTCCTTAAGGCATATCGTGATTGCTTCCTGTTGCAGTGTCTCAACCTGTGTGAAGAATATATGATCTAGCCACCTCTAACACTAACTTAATATTGCTATACTGATTATATTGCTAATCTGATTTTTCTCTATACTTTTATACAAAATAGTTTTTTTTACACAACACAATTCAAGCAGCAGCCTTTCAATGCATCGGTCACAACAGATTTTTAAAATAGCAGCAGCAGCCAAGATGAGTACTGATCACAAGTTTGATCACAAGCTGGGCAGCATGTTACTACATCATACAGCACATTGAAGGTTACCATGAATACATCAGCATGTGCCATTATTTAAAAGACCTTTTAAAAATCTGAGTATACTGAAGTGAAGGAAAACCTCAAATGTCTTCAGGCAAGGCATTTCTTTGGGAATGCTACAGTATGTTGAATGGATTCTTTTGAAACCTTTGAATTATGACACTTAAAACCCAGAAAATCCATGCAGGGTTTTGAAGATGGATAATCATTCATGGGGAACAATCTGGGGACCTGTTAGTGGGGACTCTAACTTGGAAACTCGGTCATTATCCTACAGATGGTAAAATTGCATCATTGATTCTTTAACCAAGCAAACTTTATCAACAAAGCAAATGCTAGCAAATTAATCAGATTCAAGTCACTTTTCCACCAGTGGTTCTCAATGCGGTTTTGCTTTTTGTGTTTTTCAGGAAGAAATGCGGAAGAAATGTGCAGAAATGATTAAAACTCTTACAGCTGCTGAGAATGCCATTAGCAAGCTAGAGACTAACACCAAATCCATCGAGGTACACACTGTATTTACTGCACCTAAAGATGACTTCAAATAACTGAAGTACTAGTATTGCATTCCAAAGAAGGGATTGTGTTTTTTGCATTCCAGGGGGCTGTTCATGCATTTGTCTAAATGCCTTTAAGGTATAAAAGCACAACTCATGAATAAAAACAGGTCCTTTCAGATTTTTATATTCTGACAATAAAGACATTCTCACGTATTTATATTATCAGCAATAACACGAGAACTCCAGCTAAGGAGAAGAGCCTAACGCTGGTAACAGCACTATATTTCAGAAAAGCTATTTTTCACCTCCTCTTTCTTTGCAACAGATGTACCTTGTGTTTACAGCTGCAGCAAACCAGGTAGTCTGAAAATGAATTAGCTGATTCCTTGAAGTTGTCTGGTATCAGTGGATTTTGTAGTTTTGTGGAAAACGAAACGTTTGCAAAGAATTAGGGTTTAGAGAGATGTGCTTTTAGAGAGATGTTTTTTAAACAAAATCTGCACATTTAACTATAGTATCTTGGTATCTACAGCTGTATTGTGTACCCTACTGGTGTGGTTTTGTAGAACACAGCCTGGAGCCAATTTAACAAGTTAATAATTGCATAATACTTTTATTGTGTGCATATCAAAACTAATAAACGAATGCATACCTATCTCAAGGTAATGTTATGTAAGTCACCAGAATAGTAACTCACAGTTTTCATCATGTTATGTAACTACACCTGGTTTTGATGCATTTTTTAGCAGGCAAAAAAGGGAAGTAAATAAAATAGACTTCCATCATAAAATCTGGTGCAAATTAAATAAATTAAAATCTGCATGAATATATATACTAATTTAATTTAGTGTTTCACATGAAAGAAAGAAACCACTCTTGAAATGGTACATTAATTGCATTTTGAAGGAGAAAAGCATATGATCTGGATCCTAACGTAAGGAGATTAGGGACACAAGGATATTAAATTGCATTGTTTTGTTCTGGGTTCCTCTGACACGTTGGTTGTTCTGTTGTGCTTGTTCAGAATTCTGTGAAAGATGTCAAGGCCACCATTGAGGAGCAGTTTTCAGCCCTGGTTGAGGCAGTGGAGAAGGCCAAGAAGGAGGTGAAGGAGTTCCTGGTGAACGAGAAGAGCTCAGCTGTCAAACAGGCAGAGGGAATCAAGGCCCACCTGGAGCAGAAGTGCACCGAACTGAAGAAAACACAGGTGCAAGTGGAGAAGCTGTCCAAGAAAAAGAATGATATTGATTTCCTCCAGGTAACGTACCAGAGTAGGGAATAGTTTTTCCCTGTTCACACAGTATCCCAGGCTTGTTTGTATTTCTATTGCAGCTCAAAATAAACTCAAGAACTTGACATGTTTGAACATGAAGCTTTCAAGACTAGTCTGACTAATCCTGAAGAACAGAACATTTTGCCCAGACAAGTGTTTTCTACACAGAGAGTGAAAATGTTTCTGGTCTTTTTGAATACTATTCTTATATCAGAATTAAAAAAAAAAAACTAATTCTAGACCTGGCTGTACTAGTATACTGTCTTTCGTGTCAAGTCTTTCCTTTCTTGCATTTATTCTTTGAACCTGTTTCAATTATCAATTTTAATCCACACTTTGAATGCACTTACAGGAGGAAACAAAGGCTAGAGTTCTAAGGAGATCTGTTTACCTTCCATTTTGTATAATCTGTAGGTTATAGTTAACAGCCATATGATGAACACAATTGGAAAAGCAATTTATTCCTCCTCTGTCTCAGAATGGTATCTGTTAAGATGCTGATCACTGTGCTTGGTCATTTCGTTATAGTAAGCACAATATTCACAGAACTAAGAACATTGTTTTATACCTCAAGGTTACTAATGTTTCTGATTCAGATCTAATCCATCTCTGTGCACAAAGTTCTGACCACAAAGATGAGATTTCTGAATGGGAGTATTCAAAGGATGACTATGACTATACATGACCTCCAATACACTGTATAAAGTCTGCAAATCCATAATTGCTACCTTCTGTGTTCCAGGATTACTGTGAATGGAAACAGGGGGCACCCGATGTTACCCTACCTGGCGTTTACATTGGCCTCATGGACCGTCTACCCAGCTTTAGTAGAGTTGTGATTGAGTCCACAAAGGAGATCTGTGGCCAGCTCCTGTCCACTTACAGGGACAATCTCAAGGAGGTCTGCAAGAATGGTGAGTCAGGGCACCCCCTGCAGGGAGGCACAAGACACTGCATGTGTCCTTCATGCCCTGATGGGAACATCCACAGTGCTGGCCTTGATCTTGGAAGATCAGCATTACCATCAAAATTCCTGTAAATGTTCAGATTCTGGTCATAATTCCTATGTAAAGCAGAACTCTTTCTCTGTGCCCCTGCAACATTATTACACCCAGGCCAAATGCACTCAGGTCTTTATGTATAGTACTGCAGGTGCTTTACATTGCCTCTTACTTATTCCAAGGCTTTTTATCTTACTTGGGAAAAACAAATATATTCATGATTGCTGTTCTTATTAATATTGATTTATTATTGATCTTATATTGATCAAGATTAGAATGAAGGCAAGATATTTTATATGGATGGCTATCTTATTCCACATTCCCACAGTCTAAAACCCTCTGTGTAAATTTTATATGAACCAGTGTATGTCTGGTATTAGTCTATTTTGTGTTTCAATGTTGATTCGGAAATGCGCTGTGTTGACCTTGTTAATGGCTGACAGATGAAATCTTGGGGAATCTAACTTGTATGAGACTGTGTGTCATAATAATGTGCAGAGTTCAGAAACACACCTGTAATCAGTTCCACAAACAAAAAGGCTCACTGAGTAATTACATTACTCAATGCAGAGACTCCCTATGAATCACATTAGTATAAGGCATATGAGAAAGTGAGATATTTGCCTTTTGTTTTTTAATCAACAAAAATAATGTGGTTACTATTATGTGCTGAAAACAAAACACAGCACAATATTTACAGAAAAAAATTATTAAAGCTTGCAAATTACAGCTCAGCAAACCTACCTAGAAGACCTGTTTCAAAAATGACAATAAAAAAACCCTAATTTTTGCAGCTGTCTATTCAACAACTGTATGCTGAAACCTGACACTAACTTTCCATTTTTCTTGCTATCTTTCAGATAAATGCAGCATAAAAACCACAGTTCATGCAATAATCCCACTTAAGCATCATATTTCAATGCCAGAGCCACAGACTCGGAGTGACTTCCTTAAATGTGAGTAGGCACATATTCAAATCCTAACAGAATCAATTATTTATTAAGTCCCATTAAGTCTCTTTCAATTACCTTTATCAACTCATTGCTATAGTAGCTCTAGCAGTGCTTGGAACATTTTCCTCAACAAGTCTACGTATCAAGGTAGGAGATGATCATTAATGAATGAATTCACTGTGAAATACACTAGCCTTTTTATTTATTATTTTAAGCCTTTTGCTGTTCCTGGAATAATGTGTTAGCTGTCAACATGAAAAGAAATCTTATTAAAACGTTTCTGTTATCTGTAAATATCCATAATGGATGGCACAGTGGCTCAGAGGTTAGCACTGCTGACTATCTGACTATCAGCTGTCTTTGTGGACTGTACAATATGTTGTCCCGTGATCTTCTGTGTTTCCTATGGGTCCTCCAGTGTTCTTCCATAATCCCAAATCATACTGCTAGGTTAATTAGCTTCTATGAAAACTGGCCCTGGTGTAAATATGTGCGTATCTGTGTCTGTGTGTTCCCTGCAACGGACTGGCATCCTGTCCAGGGTGTATCCTGCCTTTGTAGCCTGTTGCTTGCCAGGATAGGCTCCAGCTCCCCTGAGAACATTGGAAGAAGCAGTTAGAAAATGGATGGGTGTAAATATCCATAACTACTATCATTAATTAATAAAGTAGATCCCACCTTCATAACCCTGTCATATCCCTTCACCAGATACTTCCCCCATGACCTTCGACCCAGACACAGCACACAGGTTCCTACGCCTCACAGAAGACAACAGGAAGGTGACCAACACCACACCCTGGCAGCACCCCTACATGGACGTCCCCGAGCGATTCGAGCACTGGCGTCAAGTGCTGGCGTCCGAGAGCTTCTACCTGGGTAGGCACTATTTTGAGGCTGACATCAGCGGAGAGGGCACCCACGTGGGGGTCACCTACAAGAGCATCGACCGTAAAGGCCAGGAGAACAACAGCTGTATCACAGGCAACGACTTCTCCTGGTGCCTGCAGTGGAACGCCAAGCAGTTCTCAGCCTGGCACAGCGACGTGGAGACGCCGCTCAAGGTGGAGAAGTTCACACGGATCGGGGTCTACGTCGACTACTCCAGGGGCGTTCTGGGTTTCTACGGAGTTGCGGACACTATGACTCTTATCCACAAGTACAAGGCCAAGTTTCAAGAGCCCCTTTACCCTGCCTTCTGGCTGTCTAAGAAGGAGAACACGGTTCAGCTGGTTGGGCCTGGAGACGCACCTCCTCAGAAGACCCCTTCAGCCCCTCCCACAGTTCCCACTGCTCCCACACTTTCAGCGCCCAAGTAACCCAGACTGCTGAAAGCACTGGCACAAAGTGCATACTGCCTCCTGAGACTCAGACTCAATATTTCCCACCAGTGTGAAACCAATACAAACGATATCTACAAAATTGCATTAAACATAATAGACTGTTGACTTCCACTGTGACATGAGCTGGGCCTTCTTAGGACAGCTGCATTCACCTGTCTTACTGAGGGCTGGAAGGTGCCTGAGATGTTAATCATTGTGGCTGTGAACACCATACATGACTGAAGTACAAGGGCGGTTGGCAGAAAGCTGAGTCTTTAGCAATCAGCCATTCCAAACTGCATGGCTATATAAAAAAATAAAAAAATAAATGAATTCCAAAATTTCAATAAAAAATGCGTGCTGTTTTTTTTTTACTGTGCGACTCAAAAACGTTGTCCCTAGTTTAACTTAAATCACACTTTAAATCAACTAATATTTAAAATAATAAAGGTATTTGCATTGATCTGCTGTATCTGTACCACAGTCATCACACAACACAAACTTTTAGAAAAGTATATTTTCGTATACATAATGGCAGACCCAATTTAATTTCCTCATAGCATAGGAGCAGTAGGCTTAATTTACTGTAAGTCTAAACTAAAGTCTTGGTGATTGTGAAATCCAGATGGAATAGCTATTAATGTCTTTCACGGTGTGACTAATAGTGTACAGCAGTGTATTTCCTTGACTACAGCTAAAATAATTTATAAGAAAAGATGCCATGAAATTATTTCAATGATTGAAATTCCCATGATTCCCCTAGAGAGCGTGGTCTTATTCACGGGCCTGTCACGATTGCTGCTGTTTGTGTAGTGAAAGTAGCGTAGCAGTAAAAATAGCGGTAGTGTGTTGTGACAGCAAATAACACGTCATGATATGCAGACAGCTTACAGCAAGAACTAAGTCACTTATGAACCAGAGCAACAACTTTACACTGTACTGTGAATCAGTGTTTTCGGTGTCTTAAGCATCTCAGTAGTGACCCATCTCTTAGTGTGGCTTACAGTTTCTTTAACGTCAAATTTATTTTTTAATGTGCTGTTTTGTTCATGTACATATTAAATTCTGATGTAAATCGTGATTGTATTTTTCTTACCTCTGGTTTCTGTCTCTTAAAAACATATGTATGCCTTCCTTATGTGTTCTTTATGCCTTTCTTCTCCGTATGTGTTCATTTCCTCTGTATTTTGAAACTGTATCATAACAGTATGAACAGTGTCCTTTCAGCACAGTTTGGTTGTGGGAATACGTCAGTCTCTTTGAAAATTAATTTATCAGCTGATACTTTCTATTTGGTGCGTGTGATTACTCTGAGTGACGACCCAAGTGCCCAAGGAATGTTACAAATCGACTTAGGAAATATCCCAACAATTTTTTTTTCCTTTCCAACATAAGCCTTCCATCTAGTGGAATTATATTGCAATTACCATTTTCTTTAATTCCCTTTGTGTCTTTCAATGTGCAAGCCAAAAACTGACTACTGTTTTCTTGTCTAAGTGGAAAATGGTCTCTCCCTTTCTTTCTCTTTATATTAAATGTTGCAGGGGAAATAGGAGGTGGATTTCACCTGCCTTTCTTAGGCCAGATACACCCCAGCTAGGACAGTCCTTGACCAGAGGAATTTTCCGGGGAAATTTGCTGCTGATTTACATGCAGAGACCACATTCCTCTGTCCTCCTCTCGTATATACTGTACCTCTGTCCCGCGAACAAATTCTACCTGACACTGCTCTTTAATTCTAAAAGAAACAATGTAACACAATCTGCCCACCAACAAGCAGGTGACACATCGATAAATGGTGATTTGCAAACTAGACTCTTTTTTTAAGCTTTCATTGCACTAAGTGAAAGTAGCCTTTTGCATCAAGGTCAGCGCATGTGTGCTCGTTTACAACATAATTATTTGTATTTAGTTTATGGCAATATTTCCCGAAACATGGCAGAATTTATTAATTGCTTTTAACAGCTCCCCTACACATTGCTTAGATTGAGGGACATATTTGCACAACAGATGAAAACATCATTCTTTCTAACTGAATTTACTAATAAAAATATGTCCTTGGGCACAGATTCACCCTCAGCTGAGTACGGACGGCCAGGCGATAAGGTGGTAGTTAAGAGTCGTAGCATTAGCGCAGGGCTGAAGACTCCAGTGCAATTCAAACGAGAAAGGTAGCCACTACCAAGATGGCTGCCAAGAGCTGCTGCTGCTTATCCTGCGACATTGCGGGGTTGATGCGATATTCTTGTTGAATAAAATAATTATTATTTTTCCCAGTACTCATAATGATTTCATCCAGATTTTTCTCTAAATAGAATACCACTAAACGTTTTTGTCCCCCCTTACAACATCGGGGTCCTTCAGGCGCACTGAAGGCCGTTTTGTTTGGGTACACGTTTTCAGGAAGTCCCGTGCATTAAAATGATGAGACAGGTATGTATGCGGGATCTATGGTTATGTCGATTGTTTTACATTTATGAGTAATATTTGTGTGGTTTATATGTGCTCTGATATCAAGAACGTCCTGCCGGTGTTCTGTGTTTTCTAGTTAGATGTGTAACTAACTTTAAAATCCTGTTGATGAGTTCGGTACGGCAACTCCTCTTGAAGTGCTTTTAGATCTTTTTTAAAATACTGTACCGAGAAATGGTATTGCTTTTATGGCATGATTTAAGGTGTATTGTATTTGTCGTGGTTCCGAACGGTTCTAATAGTTTTTGTTTGCGTTACATTTTACTTTGAGCTCGGTGATTTTAGAAAGTTTACACGTCGGGTATAAACTAAAACCTCCGACAGTGTTCTTTAAAAAATAGACTGTGAATTGTACATATTTCGTGTAAAATAGAATGAGTCTGCTTTGCCTTTAGGTGTAGTTCTGGTGTAAAAGCCAGAGAAGGTAAATGTTAGTGCAGCGTTTCCAACACAGCAGTTTTACACCACGAAAGTTTATTCGAGTTTTTAAAAACTCTGATCGGTAAATTAACATTTTTCTACTGAGGAATTGAGAGTACACTTGGAAGCTATGAGAGGTTGCTTAACGAATATACTACAAATTAACGTATTAAACTGTTGTAGAAAATTCTTCATCAGAGGAGCAGGACACAGTCTTTTGCAGATTCAGTTTTATTGAGCTCAATGAGATCAACAACGCCCGCCGGGTCTGCCCCACAAAACAGACAAACTGCAAGGGTTTTCCAGCTCTTATATACAGTCAGAGGAAAGTTTGTTTCACAATCTGAGTGCTTGTCCTGTTCTTTGATATGTAATTACTTCTTGTCTTGCTCTAGGTTCTGTCCTCTGATATGCAGCAGACATTGGTCTGGTTTGTCCTGTTTGTGGGTGTTGTTCCTGTCGTTTATTATGTAGAGTTAAGCCACTGGGGCTGCTAAAGCAAGTCAGCTTTATGGCATCTTAGTGTAACTTTTGCTTGAGGCTAAGTTAACAGACCCCACCAACACCTCTCACTTTGTGCTTAAGTGGTGATTCTTTGATGCTGGATAAGTGAGATATATACATGTCCCACTTCAAAACTATACCATTAATGCATTGCGTTTCTGCAATTTGTTTTTTTTCCTTCGACCACGTGATACAGCATATTGCTACTGCTTAAGACAAGATATTCTTATTTTACTTCAGATTTCCCTGTCATGGTTGCTTTAATGACTTTTAAATCTGAACTAGCTCCGTATGGTACAGGTCCTCAACCAGACACAATTACCACCTCATTCCAACATGAATATGAAGGTGACACTTCTGAGTCCTAAAGTTGTTTCTTTTGTTTGAAAGTTGTCCTTCTCTTCCGGCAGGACTCTAACGAGGATGATGTGGCCCTTTTTGATGCGGAGGATGAAGTTTCCAGAAAATCAAAGGTGGCAAAAATCAGGTAAGGGTTTATATACCATGGGATTCAAATACCGCCTCTCTTTGTTTTTGCAGGCCACTTTCATTTTTTTAAAAAAAGAACCCAACATTTTGGTGTATTATTTAAGTTTATGATATGCAAACCGCCTGTGAGCCAGGGGGACAGAATCTGAAGCCACATCTGGTGTTCTGACCTTTTGTACCTATTTAGGCTAACTCACCTGTGGTGCTGCTGAGTTCCTGAACCCCAGGTGAGCAGACAGAGGCTCTGTCTCAGCCAAGCACAAAGTGCCGGACTGTTATGGGCAGTTTCACCCCCCTTCGTAGCCCTTGGTTGCCCTGTGGAGTTCTGTGCCGTTGATTCTAGTGTTTGGCTTCGCTTGCAGGCATCCTCTGGCCTCGTTCTTCCACTTGTTTTTCCGTGTTGGTGCGATCCTGGTGTACCTGCTGTGTGAGATTCTGAGCAGCAGTTTCATTGCCTGTATGGTAACCATCATACTTCTCCTGTCTTGTGACTTCTGGACTGTCAAGGTGGGTACAGCTCCTATTTCTTTTTTAGTTTGACTATTTTTTTAAATGAAAAAGCTTTTGGACTTTCTGTTCTGGACTTATTATTCTGGTTGTTTGACAGTGGGGTGTTACTGTGTTGTATTCCTTCTTACCATCACTTTATAAAGCAGGAGGTCCAGAAATGTCATTTGAGTGCCTTGTAGAACATTAATGCTTTCCACATCAAGCAAATATTGATTCATAAGACAGTAATATCATTTTAACATGCTTAACACCCTCCTGCTCAGATGACAATGGTCGCAGCTGACATTCTCTCCATCTTTTCTGCAATCTTGCATTCTGTCTTTGAACAGTGGAAAGATTGTTTGGAGGCAGGGATCTTATTATTGTGGTTTTAAACACATTACCAGCTAATAATCGGTTTTTAATCTTATGATACTGGATTGAGTTCTGACTGAGCAGTGTTGTTAAATATTGTTTTGTATCATGGTATTGTATTTTCATGTATGTTATATGTTATGAGCTCTTGTTGTGCCAGGCGAATTCTCTTTGACACGATAAAGGTGCATTCAATTCACTTCAGACCCATTGATGGGTCTCTTCAGTATCTTACAATGTCCGTGCTCTGTCAGAATATTACAGGAAGGCTGATGGTGGGGCTGCGGTGGTGGAATCAAGTGGATGATGATGGGAAGAGCCACTGGGTATTCGAGTCACGAAAGGTGTGTGGCTCCCGGCACCTTTAACAGCCCTGCTGTCTGCAGCTGCTGCTTAGCATTGAATTAACTGCTGCCCTCTAAGCAATATCGAAAGCATTTAAGCTTCATAGACGGCATGTTATTACAACCTGCCTTCAGTGCTTTAGAGCATAAGAAAGGTAACAACCGAGAAGAAGCCATTTGGCCCATTTGCTGGTTAGGGGGTTACCGATACCAGGATCTCATCGAGCTGTTTCTTGAAGGGAGCCAGGGTATCGGCTTCAGCAACATGGTTGCATAAAACATGCGCAAACATTTCAGCCATTCCCTAATGCTTTGAGTAAACTTTCCTTTTCAAGGGAAACAGAGCTCTGTAGGAAAACAAGTAAGACTGCACAAATTCCCTTTGTCTGCAGGAACAGGATGAACAGGAAGGTAGACTTCCCGAAGTTCAGTAATCCTGGCTTTCCTGATTTTGTTTGAACTGTCTTAAATGTCACGTGAAACCCTTTTTTTTTCTTTTTTTGTCTTGGATCACTGTTTTTATTTTTCCTTTCTGCTGAAATGATGAATTTCATAGTTTTTCACCATTCCTCTGTTCAGGGCAAGAAACCTTCTTCAGATGCAGAGTCACGCATCTTCTGGCTGGCACTTATTGTCTGTCCCATCATCTGGGTCATCTTTGCTTTCAGCACACTCTTTTCATTCAAAATTAAATGGCTGGTGAGTTCATTTAATTATCATGATTGCTCTTAAAAGGCTTCTGACGAGTTCGGCAGTGTGATTAATCTTGAAGTGCTTTTAGATCTTTTTTTAAAAATTGTAAAAATATTTTTTGTTTATGCTTTGATGAAGTGTTAGGTATGTTATATCTAATATTCATTACGTTATGTGTATTATAAGAATTAATTCACATTGTAGTCAAGGTGTAACGTGCTGTCCTGCCTTTTGCTTTTCAGGCTGTAGTTATCATGGGGGTGGTTCTGCAGGGTGCCAACCTGTATGGTTATGTTAGGTGCAAAGTTGGAGGCAGAACGAACTTGAAGAGCATGGCTACAAATTACATCGGGCGTCAGTTTTTTCGACAGGTACGTTCTCTCTTTATCTACTTGTTGGTGCACCTAACAGTCCACACATGCTAGTCTTCTCTTTATTTCTCTGTTAGTAAATCTTTCTGCTTGTGTCAGCTTGACCTTTATCGTGATCTCATGTAGCCACTTTGGCTTGGTGCTGGAATCTGCGAGTGCCGATTTCTGTCTTGCGGCAGCTCACTTTCTCTGCCAGTACATGGTTAAAATTGAGATGGCCTTCTAAGCAGGAGGTTTAATTTAGACAAATAAGAAAAGCATTACTAGGAAATAACCTATGTTGTTTTCTTAACAGGCCATGACTAAAGAAGACGAATCCTAGAGGGACAATATCAGGAGATTATCCAGGTGTAACATCTGTAAAATGGCTACAGCTCTAGAAGAATGAACTTTGAAAGTTGACTGAAAGTTAATCTGTTAATCTAAACCTTGCAACATATTGTCGAAAGCCATTATTAATTTTCCATAGGTGACGCTAAATGTATGTCTTATTTTATAATGGCACAGCAATAACAGACATATCTGTATGAGAGATTCTGTGTGCTATTTTGTTTTCCAAAATTGTGCTTATGTTTTTGCAGTTGATACCATGTAATGGTGATGGGATTTAAGCATCACTCCTAGAGCAAGCAGAAGCTTTTAAAGTGTTGCTGCTCAGACCCCTACCTCTCTGTGTAGACACTGTGTTTAGCACATTTTGCAGTTGTCCGAAAGAGTTATTTGCTAACCCTTTAAGCTTGTTCCGCAGGAAGCTGAAAAGGTTAGGAAAAAAGTGTGACATCCATTGCTTGCCTGTGATAGTATAATCAATGTCTGAAACATTAAGGGCCCAATTCCCAGTTTTGTTTTTTTCCTTTTAGGAGGTTAGTGCCTTCACTTCTGCACACACATCCTGTTCATCAGTAAATTGCAATTGTACCCTTTGAGGAAACGCGGTAGAATGGTTTATAAGACAGAAGGTTGTATTGGCCTGCTTAATTGTTTAATTATGTCCTTCTCAAATTACCTAATAATGTGTAAATTATCATTTGGGAGGCTTGGACCACTTGGGACCCGGGTTTCTGGACAGCTTGAGTGGTAATCATGTGGTTTTGTGGATCACATTTGATTAATTTTAAGACAGTGGAATGAGCAAACTGAAATCTGCTTCCAGGATTGCTCATGTGAGTGATGACTCCATGGAGTTAAAGGAGCTAACACAGTTCGCCTTGACCATCTGCTGCTAATGACTTGATTGTACAGCAGTTTCTCCTTGTATTCTGTAAGAGGAGTATTTAAAAATGTATCGCATTAGTCTCCTGACTTTTTCCACATTTGATCATTTAAGAGAAACAGTATTGCATATATTTTTTTTACATTGGAGGATAAAATTCTTTATTAAAAATAGGATAAGGATGACGATATGTAGGATGGGCTTTATAGTGGTTTTTGAAATGGCTGTGATTTTTTTTCAAGACGGAAAAGTGTATACCATCAGCTTTATGGGGTAATTCTAAGCTTTTCCTTGTAAGAGTTTTCACCATTATGTTTCAGCAAGTTACATCAGTCCAATGGAGTATAATGAGGTAGAATAAGAATTTATACTGAACTGATTGAATGAAAATGAATAGTGTTGATAGTTCTAATTTTCCTCTCAATACATACGTGCTGGTACTGTTTCTGTTGTTAAGATGAACACCAGTCTTTTGTAAATGGCTTGAAAGTTAATCATGAATAGAGATTTCCTTCCAAAATTAGGGATTTCTTTGGTTTATCCACAGTAATTACAAATGATTGATATAAACCTTAAGGAGGGTTGTTTTGTTTTAGTTTTATTTATTTGATTGAAGGTTTTTACTGTTTCACAGGGGTTCCGTCTCTAAAGTGTTTTGCAGCTGCACTTGTAATTTTCTTTACAATATTTCAGACGCATTTAAGCAGTTGTATTCATTCTGTATTACAGATTGCTTACTGGGGGTAAAGACTTTGTAAAATTCTTTATATAGAGAAGTAAAGCATTTGTAAGTATTTATTTAAAATTAAAATTGTGCCGTACTCTTTTTTTTTTTCTTGTTTTAAACATCAGGTGCTAGTGTAATGGATTTATGCTATGGTGTAGAATGGGGACGTTCCTACATGGTTCTCTCCACTGAATGGCTGTATTAATCCAAAGAACACATTTCACAACCTCATATGTGTTTAAGCTAACCATAATTTAAATAGTTTTATTTTCTCTGTGAGCTATTACATTTCATTTTGATTGACATGAACCTTTTTCAAAAGGTTGATACTGTAGATGGGCAGAGGTGGTTGTCCAAAAACGTTTTACTGTGTGGAGTTTGAAAGTTTTAATGTCAAACGCACTGATCATAATTATAGTGTATGTGCTGTCTGTACTTTATACAAGAACCAGGTTACAGGTGCACCCAGACTCCTGCTCGCCTTGGCGTTAGTGTTGCCATCTGTAGGATTCCTCCGCCAGATCTGCACAACTCCTGCCAGTTGAGGTCTTTCGGAATGACTACTGTAGCTCCTTGATCAATAACAAAGGATATAGTATTATATCCTTTATAGTATAGTATCAAGGACAGATGTACTTTGTGTTTAATTGCACAATTACACATTCATTTACTGGGACTTTTAATTTAGTGCAGGAATAGCCCCGATGTTCACTTACTGGCCACCAGATGGAGCCATTAAATAAGTTTTGACTAGTTGGACAGTGTTAAAAATTAAATGTTAAGTTCATATATCTTGAATCTTTATTTTCATTAATCTGTTACAGGTATAATGCATTAAATGCATTGTATACATCACATTGCATTTAATATACATCACTTTATGGGGTTTGTTTGCATGCAGAGCGTGAACTCCTTAATCTTTCAGTGAATTCACAATGTTTGTACTGTATATCGCATCTTGGACAATGGAAACATTTGGAAACCCCATATTGTTTGAGGTTTGACTGTCCTGTTATTATTTCACCACTAAGACAGCAAAGTAAAGCTATAATATTTAGTTGGGTTATTTATAAAAGTGAATTAGATTCTGTATCTCATAACTGCCTTCCCCTACTTGCGTGATTGCAAGTATTTCCCTGAAGTACTGTTTCTGTGACAATTTGTTCATAACCTGTAGTACACAGGTCACTAAAGATTTAAAGGACTAGGGGATAATGCAAAGAAGCTTAATCTAGAGGGGTAACTGCTACTTTAACTTTAACCCCTTAACCTTTAAAGGTGCTATATAAAATAAAGTTTATTATTATATTATAACTGTAAGGGGTTTTAATGATTTCTTTCCAGGTGGGTGCATTAGTGACTGTCTATTCTTAAGAGAGTCCAGAATTAGAATAAATATTTGCTATGGCGTCCTGTTCAATGTGTGTCCTGCCTTGTGCTTCCCAAGATAGGCTTTGGGCCATCATAACTCTGAATTGGATAAGCAGTCATTTAAAGGGATGGGATGTGACTTTATATTCGCATGGTTTAGAATTAGTAGCATGTGCTTATGAGAACTGTACATTATCTGTTTTTTTAAAGAATGTAGAAAATGCTATAGATCATAGATAATTGTATATTTTGACCTATCTGTTGGCGTCATTAATGTAAAAATCAGGAAACCGCTCTTGCAGTAGTAGGATTGGTTTGGTGTGTTAGATTATAGCAAAACTTGTAAGTCTAGGATTTCGTGGATTTAAGGAGTCGCTTATGAAACGTTTGCTGTGGTAATACTTTAAGCACTGTGATTTGGTATGTGATTTCATATTCTTTCATAGCACAGTATAGTTCAGCTTTATAGCGGTAATTCTAACCTTTTCCTTGTAAGAGTTAGAACTAGTGAAGAAAGTAGAAAACACAGGTAAACAGCATATTTAATATTTTGTCTGCAGGTAGTCAACAGAATACTTTGTATGCTTGGATTCACAGTTTGTACTATCTTTTTGAAGATCCTGGCTGCCATTTCAAGTCCTTCACTGTCCAGTTTTTCAACTGAGTTGAGCTTCCTTTTTCCATTTCCATTGAGATGAAACTCCCAGCCAGTTTGAGCATTCTTGCAAGTGGATCATGAGAGAACCCCGCATGTGAAGTGGATGGAAATGTAGTAAGTGACTCAGTCTCGAGCCTTGGCCTCTCAGTGACTCATTCCCACACCCTGAATGGGAGAAGGAGGATTCCCTTTTGGAAAAGGCCAGGCCATTCCTCAAGAGGAAATTGTTTCCAAATTACATAAAGACATGGACAGAGACTCTTTGACTCTGGCTTGTCCTGTTATGAGAAAGCAATTAATCACACTTTTTTCTCCCCCCCCCCCATTGGAAAGGAAATGCCTAAAATGTTCACATAGTATGATATAACCCAGCCTTTTCGAGCCTCCACCCATGACCGAATTTCCTCCCTCTGTACGTTAAATGTCAGGAGTGGTCCGAGCTGTGACCAGAACGCTAAGTGGTCTCTTCAGTGTGTACAGCTGAGGAAGCTGAGGTGTAAACAGTGCAGACACTATGATTTATAGGAGCCCCGGAGCCCAGATGGTGTTGGGTGGGGTGGCTGTTTGAGAAGTGTAGAAATAATAGACTTTATTGGAGCAGGGTGGAGTTCCTCTAGTGCCCGCTGCACTGCCCACACTTAATTGTTACATCTGCCTTCATTTGACAAAGGCTGATGTAGCACAATAAGAGGAGAAGACTTATCCTTAAGTGCACTTATCTACGCAAGTTAGTCTGGATTTACATACAACCAGAGTTGTCAAGCTGATAATTTGAACATGTTTAAAGATCCCACATGAGCTGCACCTCATCTTTAGATCAGATCATCCAAGTTGAATATGTTTTAGCTTGGTGTGTTGTGACTCTCCCTAATGACTTGCACACATTAAATAATAGTTGTAGTGAATAGATTCACAATGATTTATTTTACCAGTTTCAAGCATTTCAGTGCTGCAATGAAAACATCAACAGAGCTATAGCACTGCTGTACTCCTCCTAGGTTTATGTAAAATACTTTGAATTTAACTACTGTGAATTTGACCTTTAGCCAGTTTTATGTTTATTGAGGTTTGGGGATTCAATCTATTGCTAGATGCAAACCACTGCAATTGTAAGCAAACACTTGTCTGTTGCTATTTATTTTTTCCTTAGCTTATTTGTTTAAAGCATAGTGTCAAGAGCTGCTGTCAGTAAAAAAAAAGCCACAGCAATGCTGTGTGAAAGTTTACTGTTACCAAATGCCTTGGGAGTGAGCCTGCAGACAGGGCAGAGAATGGGCCTTTCTCTCTTGAGCACTGACAAGTGCTTTGAGGATTCGTCCCAGGGACTTTGTGTGACTCATCTTAGGTTTCAGGATGGTATCGTTTTTCAATAAAGAGAGAAAGCACAAAGATGACTTCAGTATAATGAAACTGCTATTTGACTATAGTGGAGTGAGCTTTCTATCCTGTAAACCCACTCAGAACTAAAGTTATTTCTGCTGAGGGCAAAACATTGATTATGGATGGAATCAGTACAAGGTGATTAACTTTAGAAGTAATACACAGTTAGAGGTCAGTGTAATGCTGTTAGAAACATTGCATGTGTTCCATCTTTGGAGAGTAGGGTGTGCCATTGTCATGTCTTTTTGCTATTGAGTGATGTTTTCTTTTCCAAAGAAGCATTCCCAGAAATGTGCTCATACCTCATCTAAAGCACTGCCTTTACATTTGTCATACATTCCATGAGCATAAAAATAGATGTTGGACACAAACAATATGCAGAAAAGACAAATGAAGATCATAAATTGGTCTTTGTACTTAAAACTCTCACGGGGATCTGCTGACATTTTTTCCTGGAATGTTGGCTCAAGGAATGCACTCACTAGCAAAAACTCCATGAGGTGTGGCTCCTGATTCATGAACATTTGTGAAATCAAATGTATTTACTCGGTTATACCTATTTGCTTCTTCCAACATGTAGACATGAAATTGTACACCTTGGCTGCATGACTAGTGTTGAAGCCAAATTTGCTCAGTAAAAATCATGAGAAACTTTCACTATGACACAGTTAGTACAAAATATATACAGTAATGTGTGCTACACATGTGAGAACTCTTTAACTGGAATCTCAAGCGTGCAGTGCACTCTTAAACCACAAGATGGGGCTCCCGGACCTCGATGAACTTCAAAGTGTTGGCCAAAGGCCTTCCCGCCAATCTGAGGAGGGGGTTGGTGCTCGGGCTGAGAAGAACTGAGGCAATCTGGAAAGCATTAACGAAGCTTGCCAGTTTGAAATCCATGTACAACCGGAGCTGGGGGGGATTCAGTGAGTAAGTCCGGGGTAGTGAAGGGGGCGGAGGGGTTGGGGCTTAGCGTGAGCAGAATGTGTATCTGGGGAGGTGTGCCCCCCCCACCCCAGTGCACGCACACACCTTCCTCCCATCTGTGGAGCACAATCTGAAACCATAAATCATCACAGGAAGAATTTGGCAAAAAAAAAAGAGGCTGATTTCTAAAATGGTGCCAGCTTGAACCTGCCGCATTCATGATTTGTCTTGGATCTTTGACCACCTCTCACAACCACACAAGAATGAAGACAGTGGCTCCATACAGTTTTTAACAGATGTTATTGTTGTAGCTTCCAGTAGTTTGTCGTCTTTTCAAATGCAAGCTGTACTTTCAGTTGTTCTGTTGCCCAGAGGGAACTTCTTCACCCTTCTCTGCAAAGAAATCCATTTATGAACACATGAACAATGCAAATCCTTTACCTGGGACTAGAATTAGTGATTAGAAAAGAACTGTGCAGATAAATGAGCATATGGATGCCTATTACAGAGCTAATGCACCGGTAAAACGATCAGTCCTGTGGGGGTTACAAGCTTGATGTGTGTGGTGAAATAGAGAGTGGAGGCACATGGCGCAACACTTTGTCTTATTTATACAAAGTGCCAGTTCTTTGTGAACAGGACTTGGTGGTTTCTGTGTTTGGAAAGTCACAGTTACCTCATCAGTTACCTGCTCATGTGTGTGCAGTTGATACTGCTTTTTGTCCTTGAGAAAAGCTTGAGAATGGCTTTTATATGGCTACAGATGTAGAGGCAGGGCCAGTGGGATAAAAGCCAGACAAGTGGCCGATACATGACTGGAGAATGGTTTCATTCCTGATTTTCCGGGTATTATGCAATTAAATGCAAGGCAGTGTTAGGGTCCTTCCTAATCCATGCATATTTCATTCATGATCTTTACAACTTTGTTTATTCACGTGTGGCCGGAATGACAGAAGTCTGCTAGCAGTTCTGATCAGACCACAGATCATTTCTTAAATCTAATACAAATGCCAGGTCCTCAGCATAGGTGAAGTTAACGCTTCATTTTTTCACAGTTTCAACTATTGTAACTATTAATTTTTTCACTGCCCTTGATTTCTGTCATAAATTAGTGATCCAGTTAACATTTCCATGTGTCAAATCCAGAAGAAATTCTCATGAGGCGCTTTCACAGTCGCTCTCAATTGCATTACTTAAGAATGCCTATAAATAGTTTTTTTCTCTTATTTGTTTAGTTGGGTTACTATGTGTACTCAGTGCTTGCATATTCAGAGATATGGTATTTTTCTATTAATTTGTAAAAGATTGCGCAAAATTCAAAGCTGCCAACACAACTGAGATTCTCCCTTCTGATGCAGCGTAGAAAAATGAAGCTGCAGTGAACTTCTGTTCTTTTTTGGGGGGGATCAGGCTCTGCTTGTTCTCCAGCAGGTGGGGGACGCTTGAAGCAGCCCGTGTGGGAGTCACCCTGCTGAGGTAATGAGTCCTGACAGAGAGCACCGGCTGTGGTGGAGTGGTTAAGCAAGGGCACAGCACCTGCTGCAGCTGGGGCTGAAAAGTGTTTGCACAGCATTGTCAACATTGTGGGCACCTCTTCATGGATCGACTCGTTGCAGTGCTTCTAAACAAAATGCTTCAGTATTTAACTGTGTTCTAAACTGGTTTTTGTAAACTTATGCAGACTGGCACTGCAAAGTGCATATGTTTCAGAATGTTTCTCACGTCTGTCAAATTCCTATCTCATTTCAGTGAACATGCAGACTTAAATTGTCTCAATATGGGTGTAGTGTGATTTCAATGTGAAATACAAAATGCTGAAACGCTCCCATTCAAATGATCCATCCACCTGTTTTCTAGCTGCTTTATACAATACACAGGGTCTTGGGGGAGCCGAAACCTATTCCAACAAGCAACGGGCACAAGGTGGGGTTCACCCTGATCAGGATACCAGTCCACTGCAGGGCAGACACATACACAAGCGCAGACATGCACACGCTCACAGCAGGGCCAGTTTTGCCACAAGCTAATTAACCTGCCCGTCTCGCACAGTCTGCGGACTGCGGGAGGGAATCGGAGCACGTGGAGAAAACCCACACGAATGCGGTGAGAATGAATGAGCTCTGCGTAGATCGTACCCCGGGTCCAGAATTCAAACTGTTGTCCAGCACTGAGAAGCAGCAACGCAAACCACTGTGCTGTCCCCATTTCAGTGACGGCAGTGTGTGTTTTTCATTTCCCAGCAAAAAAAAAAGTAATAACAATGAGAAATTACAAAAGGATGAAAATTTAAGATTAAGAATTTCTAACTTTCTGTTTTTTATGTTCATATGTCATAATACATTATCCATTAAGATATAGAAAGAGATGTTTGCCCCCAAAGAATGATTTTTTTAAATATAGACATCATGCTCCTAAAAAGCCTGAACTCCTTGGGGTTTTCTGAGTTAAAGGAATTTGCAAATTGTAATTATTCATAATGCCAGTGCAGTCAGAGAGCCATAGGCGGTGCAGACTGTGGGTCAGTTTGATAAGGCAATGAAAAGCTTTGGTTGTTTGGAGGAGAGTGTGGCGCAAACATGGGAGCAGAGCAAATTCCTGTGGTAAACCTCTTCTTGAGCACAGCCATAGCATGAGTGACCTATCGTAAGCCGTTTTATTGACAGATCTCGGATTTGCCCTCCGCCTCCTCTCCGAAGGGGGTGGGCCGCCACCGCGCTTCTGTTTCTGATTGTCGTGTGGCGGGACGGGCAGGAAGGGGGCGGAGCGTGGCGCTGTACGTGCT
The DNA here is from genome assembly GCF_059453375.1 of Lepisosteus platostomus. Classification (NCBI taxonomy): domain Eukaryota; kingdom Metazoa; phylum Chordata; class Actinopteri; order Semionotiformes; family Lepisosteidae; genus Lepisosteus; species Lepisosteus platostomus. The sequence continues at coordinate 44,662,992 of NC_142621.1, forward strand.
GCAGAGGGGGCCCCAGTATGGTCGCTCCTGCATTCTTGAACTTGTCTCCCAGGCCCCGGCTCCTGCCAAGCCAGCTGCCTCCTGGGAAATGTCCCTCTCCACAGCTGTGGGGAATTCTGCAGCCTTCTCCTCCATCCCTGCGCTCGCTGCATCAAAGGCAGGCAACTTTAGGTTACAGATAAAATGAAGCTTTTCTGCCAATCTTACTCTTTTCCTTGCTTGTAGCTTAGTGAGCCAAAGAGCTAAAATAGCTGTTACTGGGATGCCAGTGTCACTGGGCACTTTGCATGTGGGACATCACCATTTGTGTTTGGAAGTGCTTCCTGCTCTCAGTTCTCTGTTCACTTTCTGTAAATTTCCAGTTGTCACTGGGATCCTGAAACATTCTGTTGGTTTAAGCTTTCCAGCACTATTCAAGATTTCAATTACTCGCGTCAGCCAACAGGAAAACAACATTTCAGCTAAGTTTGACTCTTTCTACTTTACAAGATCAACACAGTGCTACAGTATGAGATCCAACCCTTTAAGAGCAGGATCTGGTCATGCTTTTTATTGAAATACATCAGGTTGGACCTCATTTCCCGCTATCTGTGTGATTCAGTTCTACACCTAGAATTATAACAAACATGTCTAATTCAGTCTGTTGTTTACCTACTGATCCAAAGACACAATCATGCCATTACTAGGGGGGTATAGTAAATAATTGGCAATTCTACATTTCTGACAAGAGTGAAGCATTTTAAATATATAAAGTCTTGAGGTTTTAAGTGAACTGATTACAGTAGAGAATTAACCCTACCATCTTGAATCTTGCATTACAAATCAAATAACTTTTAGTATCTAATGAAAGCAAAAAAAAAGTTTAAATGTTATCTCCCATTATACTGTACACAAAGAGCTCTCTGTTTATTCCCTATAAAAACAAGCTGCAACAATGAAGCTTTTAAAAAGCACTTGGCAGTGATGGCACACTTTAGTAGAGCTTTAGTAGCACTATTCTCAATTATGATCCACCAACCAGCTAGGACTAAAAGCTTTGATACAGCAGCTGGTAACCTTATTCCCTGGGAAATGCTGATTAATAACCTTAGTCTGGTCATGTATAACCAAGGCTTGTATTTGCTCTCATTTGAATGACATTTAGGATTAAAATTCAACTCCTTTATTCAACTTTATTTTATATAGCACCTTTAAAGGTGGCTTCTCAAAGCGCTTTACAGAATGACAACAACTATTAAATAATAAAGACAACACAATTGCAATACACAGTAAAGGCTCTTCTAAAGAAGAAGGTTTTGAGTCTGGATTTGAAGGAGTTTAGAGAAGGTGACTCTCTGATATCCTTGGGGAGAGAGTTCCAGAGCTTGGGGGCATAACAGGAGAAGGCCCTGTCACCCACAGAGTGTAGACGGGCTTGGGGGACAGTTAGGAGAGCAGAATTAGAAGAGCAAAAGTTGCAAGGTGGGAAGTAGGGCGATAATAGTTCAGACCGGTACTGATGATGATGATAATTATAATAATAATAATAATAATAATGAAACTCCACTTGAAAGTAGGAATATGAGCAGTTGGTCCCCAATCCCACCTAGCTGCAAAAAAGCAAAATGTTTGTGTGGCACAAATATAGCTGGACAGGTAAACTGGATTATGTTTTACACATTCTGGTTTTGAAATATTTTCTGACCATGACATTGTATTTTATTTTAAATATTTTAAACTCAAAGTTTAAGTGGTGTGGATGAATCTGATCATGATTTTATGGAATGTTTCTCCTATTCTGTCCCTGCATTCTGCATACTGAAATTATTATTTTGGGAACATCAGGGAAAATAATATCCAGTATCTGATGTGATATCTCAGAATAATTGTTTGAGGTAAATAGTTTCCCTGCCTTTTTAAAAACAAACTGTACAAGAACGCCCCGTCAAAACTGTGTCAATTGAGACTAGCAGGCAGCTGGCTTCAGAATCAAGACATGTCTCTACTCCATCTCTGTGTAAGAGATGTCCTTCCTTCTGAAAAGCACATTTGCACAGGACTTGTGGCACGAGCCTGCATACAGGCCTCCCACTGGCTAATCTGAAGTGACAGAGGGAGCCCACGTTTTGGAGGAAGCTTGCTGAGGTGGGCGTTACTGGCCAGAAAGATAACACAGTTGCCTGCAACTTACTATCTCAAATCCTGGTTAGGAGATCATTTGGATGTCATCCAGATATGACCCTTTTCCTTCGCATACCGTTACATGGCTGTGGGGATGTATACATCTGTGTGTGTGCAAGAATGAAGGCCAGATTTTTTTTTAAGTAAGCTTTAAGCTTGCGATGGGTAAATCTCTACTTTGGTCCTGCTGGGATACAATTATGATCACTTGCACGATCGGACCACACACAGTGTCAGTCCCTAGACAGTGGTGGGCTTTGCTACACCAAGACTAGGAGAGTTCCACACCGTCTATGGAGTGGGAGGAGAAGAGGGAAGGAGGTGATGTCACCTTCTGTATGTCATAATGGGTAATGTTGCTTTTTATTTGGAAGAGGGATGGGTTCATAAGAGGAGCTAATCCTTGTGAATACGGTATTGCACAGCATGCCTGCTGTTAGACATAACATCTCACACCTTCAAAGTAACTGTAATGTAAAAATCAAGAGCTGTTTTTTTCATGCACAGAATGAAAATCAACGCAAAATACAAGGAGAATGAAAGAAAAAAGTTGTTCTTGTTCCCAGAGAATGTGTAAGGGTGCAGGCGACTGACTTGGCATTTGTGCACTTCAGATCCTGTTGGGATGTTAACACGACTTTGAAATCCAAGGAATTCACTCCTTAGCCCCGACCTGCAAACTGTGACCACTCTTCACAAAAATACCCAATGGCAATCAGCTATTTCTGCTCATGGAATAATGACTCTGCTGTGGAATCCAGGCATCACACCAGATGTCAGAGGGCAGCCCTGGAGGTTTGGAGAGTGAGCAAAGTGCTGGCTAATCAATGACAGGAATGCAGCAGTTCCCTGTGGTATGGCTCTAGTGTAGAGGAGGGTACACCACAGGTATATTTCAATCCCATTTGCTTCAAGGTCTTGAATCATACTTTTGACAAGGAACATTATTACACCGGTGAATTTGTGAAGTTAAAATGACAACAGGAATTTTCTTCAAATAGAACTTAATATGAGATGATGATTGTGATGATTGTTGTTATATTTAGTAGTGGAAGGAGCAGTAGTATCATCCTTTTCAGGTAACGTAATGGGATTTGATGTTCATTTTTTACATATTTGTCATTTTTATTGAAAAACTGTAGCAGGTTTTAAGGGTGTGTTCTCAGGACCATGTGTCAGCATTTCTGTTAAGTCAATCAATGCTAGAAGTCAATTTGTAAAACAAGGCCAGCAAACTACTTAAGCTTTTAGTCCCTCTGTGCAAATGGTACTGATTGCATCCTACAGGTTTCAGCATGCTAAATTATTTCTCAGGCATGGAATAGAGGGGGGTTTAAACTCTGATTCTCAATCTGTAACAATTTGGTCTGTGTTGGGGATATTAGCTTGAATCTTACTCAGCAACATTCTTTGTTTTAAGCTCTGTGCAGCTATTTCCTCTTGTTAATAGAATGAGCCTGGCTTTGTTCATTTTGTTGGGTTTGACTCAAACACTCATCAGGTTTCCATCTGCCAGAATAGGGCTGGCTACATCATCTGCTTGGACTGGGATTACTGGGAGTGTTGCATATGACTGCATGAAGATCCTATTTAGAGCCTCCGGTTCTGGCTGTAGAAGATTTTCATTCTACATAGAAGACAGAAAACTTGTGAAAAGTTTCTGACTGAATCACTGTTAATTTATTATAGCAGAACATTGTTTACTGTGGGTTGTGGATTTGGATTTGACACATAAAAACAAGATTGCTTGCAGTTTATCATCATTAGTATTATTAATTAAAAAGTATGACACTTTTATTATTGTTCGACATCTGCTCTCATGTAAGGTCTCTCACTCTGGTCCTGGAGAGCCCCAGTCCAATAGGTTTTATACAGTAAGTGATCATTAAATCATCAATGTCTAAAGGTATGGAACTTATGGTTAATTAGTTAATGATTTATTAAATCATTTGGTAAAAAAAGTACTATTCACTGAAACAAGAAACACAGAAGCTGAGGTTACTGAAAGTCTGCACTGAAAAGCAGAACGAAAGAAGAAACGATCTAGCTGCAGACTCTTCAGGTGGTGTGCCTACTGATTAGTAATTTAGTGAAATGTCTTCACTCTTTAGAATCAGGTGATCCGGATTCAAGGCAATCAAGGGTTGCCTTGATTTAGGGCAACTTACAATATTATACAGTTATGTACTAAGGTCATGGAACACAAATTTCATAATTGGAGTCAAAACAATTAATTACAGCACATTAGATTATTCTAATTCACTCCACCTAATACATGTGCAGTGGAACTACAGTACAGGATTTAAATGCATCTGTGATGAAACGTTGCTCAATTTTGCCTGAACAAGTAGAGTTCTGAGATCATGACAAAGGACAGTGCAGTCCTGACATCTGCCTGTACCTGGCTCCACCTCAGATGAAGCAGACCCTGGTCACCGGACCCTGAGAAGGGGAGGAGCAGAAAGGGTCAGAGGGGCTGGAGGCAGAAACAGGAGACTGAAAGAAGAGTGGGGGCAGAGAGATGATGGAGTGGTGGGGCTGTAGTGTATAGTAACCTGACCAGAGAGAGTGATTTCAAATCCCAGGTCTCCTACCCTTGGGCAAGGTATTTACCCTAGATTATACAGTATTGTGCAAACAGGAAGTTGTATATTTGAAAATAAAGCTAATTATAGATGGATTGGATTAAAGCCAATCAATCATAATGAGGAAGCTTGAACAAGAATCGTTAACTCAATCCAAGGAGATATGGGCAGCCTGTTATTCCTTGTCTATGTGGACAGGTTTCTTTATATTCCTTGTCATTTAATGGCTCGCTCTTTGGTTTTGAGCAGTGGACAAATTGAGCATGACAGACAAAATTGTCATGCCCAGTTTTCCTTCCTGATATTCTGTTATTGTATGACGAGGGAAGAAAACCAGCTTTCCCTCATATTCTGTAGCAACGGCGCAATGACCTAATCTGCTAAACAGAACTTCAGGGCTGCCAAGTCTTCAGAACGAGGAGGTGCTAACTTGCTTTCTTAAGCACCTGTGTGGCAGGGGAGAGCTTGGGTCAGCGCGCAAACAGCCTCCAGTCGGAGAACGCAGAGTCATTTCCTGAGACCCTGTACAATGTCTTCTTGTCTTCGAGGCGTCGTTCATCCCATGTGTGATGGGGAGGGGCTGAGTCGAGCTGGCAGGGGGAATGTTTGCTCATGTGGGCGTTATTTTCATTGGTTTGACATTCAGAGGAAAAAAGAAAACTTACACATTCAGAGAGGAATTCAGAAAACAGACCATATGCCTGAATGGAGATGGACAGAATCTAAGTTTGTGTGTGTTACAAGATAGATCTTTCTAAACTGTGTTGTAATGTTGTGACTAGCATTTGTTCATGCTTTTTACTACTCATTACTTGATGAAACTTGACAATATTGTACAGCTGAACTGTGCTGGAGTGAGAATAAAATGGCAAGTAGGGCGTGGCCTGTTAAAACAGTCTGGCTTTACAAGTTCCCTATTAAAAGAGCTTGTGGGCAATAAAAATGCTATTTCTAAGTGTTGAAAATATATTGTGAATATTCTATATCTGTGTGGAGATTTTCTTGAGAAAAGGGGTGTTACAAGCTATTATAAAATACTTTTGTGTTCAGTCACTGGTAATATATAATATTACTGTATATACAAAGATCAACAGATCATAGTAAGTGTTTTTTTGTATTTATTATGTGGATCAAAAGGGATAATATAGTGCATAATAAATGACTGTGATCGCAATTAGAACTCCATTTAATAATTCCATACACAGAGTCTCCACTGGAAACTGGTGCTTTTACAGAATACGCACTCAGATTCAAGACAGGCTTTAAAATAAGACAGTCAATCAATAAGTTAGTGACAGCACAGCCAGGTGGTAAAAATAGCCTCCTGTAACACAGGATTTACAGTAATTTCCAAATATTGCTTTTGAATCAGCATCATGCCTTTAAAAATGACCGAGTAAAATTGACAAGTTTTAATAGTCAATCTGTGTTCAAACTCAGCATTGTGCTTGGACTGATTTAATATAAGAATGACACTCTGGAACCCTGAATATGCATGTATGCAGTATTATGCATAGTTACAGGTTCGAAAGTTAATGGCATTCAATTGCTGGTAGTTAATTTAATAGTAATAAATGCGGAGAAGAAGTGCAATTTGAATAGTGAGCTTTATGGGGGTAACCCACCAGGCTATGGAGAATGACAGTCCGTCTAGAAGGATAGAGCAATTGGAACACTTGCCAGGGTGAGCCAGGAAGCTAATGAAAGGGCGAGGATGGGGTGATAGAAGGGCTATGAATAAGAAATGTGTGTGAACACGTGAGCAGGAAGTGTGATACTAATACTGTAGGTTGGCAGGTGGAAGAGGATGAGCGTAGGGGTTGACCTCCTCCTAAACGTCTGCTTAAAATTCTGTTTTCTAGATTCAGTAACTGAACACGCGCAAACCTGTTTTTAAAAAGTTAATAATAAGGTTTTCATTCCAACTCGGCTCTGAATGACTAATACGTTTGTTAGTTGCTTAATGGGACCAATTTAACGGCTTCTCCTAGCTCTTTGCATGCTGGTGTTTTGAAGAGACCAGGGAATCCTGCAGATATACTGGCCCTCCAATGAGTCAATGAGAGAGTTCTACACAGGAGAAGGTTCTGCATAAAAGTTGTATCAGTTAAAATCTACTGTACCCCAGGGCTAATATTTCTCAAATGCCTGACAAAACTTAAATGCTTCCTGAGAAATGTACAAAGACCAGATGGCCTCAGTTTTCTTTGCATTAATAAGTGAAAAATGTTTTCAGGTCCAGGAAGTGGATATTAGAACAAGGCAGGCAAGGGCTTTTATGGTTTCTGCAGAACAGAGCAATTGCTAAGAAAAGTAACTAAAGTACTAAACTAGAAGATAATGGGCTGGTCTTTGGCCATGATGCTGATCTCTCATGCATTTCCAAACCAGCATCTTGTTCACAGATTATTGAAGTCATTAATGGGTCCTCCACCTTCCCAGATGTACAAAATAAGCCAGATGTGTTCCATCTTAAAAAAAAAATGCTGAACCTGGTCTTTGAGCATCTGATGTGTTAATCTTGGCAGGAGAAGGGAGATAGACGGAACCCCCTTAAAGCCCCAGAGTTTATTTTATGACCCATTTCTCTATCTGCATTTGTTTTCCTTGATTGACCTTGATTAACTCGATTAACATGACTTATTATTAATAATAATTATTATATTTTTATACCACTAGACAACCATAGCCCTAGACAATATGCCAGAAAGGAAGTTACTAGCACAGGTCAAATCACACTTGCAATCTTTTCTTTTTCCAAGAACTTGTACCAAATTTAAGTCTACAACAAACTGATCTGCAGCATGAGCACAAACCCATCTGGCTCACAGGTCTGAATGGTTTCAGGCGGGTGGGAAATTCCGCATGGTGCAACTACACACCACAGGGGTTGTTTGCAATGTGAAAGAAAAGGCAGAAGAGTCGGCAAGATGAAGAGCCGGGTCATATTCCATTTTAGTAAATTTGACTGATACATCTAAGAGGGACCAAATAAACTTTATATCCAAGAAGAGCAGCTTTAAAAACTGGTTGCCAGTTGCTTCAGTCGTTGCATTCTCTTCTATCACTCTTAAAGGGTCCGGAGATACGGAATTTGGATTTCCAGCACAGAGAGACTTCCTGATTGGAGGCAAAGTGAAACATCCTGTCCAGTTCATTGAAGCGGCACCAGGAGAAGCAGACACACCTCTTCGCTGTCATCTCACTAATCTAAGGCCTCCAGCCCTTGACCCTGCCAGGGCCGGGATTCGAGACGTGGAGCTGCCTTCCTTCCTGAGCACTTCCACTGCAGCCCCTGGTATTCAGAGAACGTGAGGCTTGTCAGGAGAGCCTTCCCTGCCACCCTCTGCAGCACTGCCCCTTGTTATCTGAATAGTGTCTAGGTACAAAAATCCCTAAACAATCAAATGCCTCTTCATTGGTCTTGACTGTCTGCCCTTCCTTGTCATGTTTCATTGTTTCAGCATTAAGAAAACCACAGGATGAACAGCACTGCAGTGCACAGCTTTTGTTTGCAATGAAAACCTGGCCAACACAGCCAAGACAACACCCTTTCCAGTTTGTGTATGCATGACCCTGTGTATAACACACGCATTCATTTCGATGCTAATGTTCTGCAGAAGAGCCTGATAGACACATGGCTTAAACAGTTGTGAGAACAGAACTAGAGAGTTAAAAGGCCACCACCTGCATACCACACAAATGCTTAGAAAAAAAGGCCTGTCTGTTTACATTCACATCGGAACACAGAGCAGCAAGCAGGCTTTCTTTGCAGGGTCTGTCTTGTCGTGTTTTCACTTCCCAGTTTACCTTACATTCAATGAAGAGGAAACACATTGCCAACCTTTCCCAACACCATGGAAAATTAGTGACTTTTTCTGGATGAATTCTAAAACGGACAATTATTATAGGACAATACTTTGAAATATTTTTTAAAGAAATCCATTTCATCACCACAAAATGCACATGCCTTAAATGTAAGCCTGATTGATACAGTTAATTTTATAATCATGTCCACATTATACTGCACGTGAAAGAGGCTGGGTGATGCAATGACAAGGTTGATGGTGCTGCTGCCTCACAGCTCTTAGACCTGGGTTATGGTTCTGAAAAGTGACGCATTCTGTGCAAAGTTTGTTCCATTTGAGTTTTCTCTTCTCCAGGTGTTGCAGTTTCCTCCTACAGTTCAAAGACATGCTTTCCAGGTTAATTGGTGCCACTAAACTGCCTGTTTAATTGAATGTGCATGTGTGCCCTCCTACGGACTTGTGTTCTGTCCTGTGCCAACTAGGTTCAGCCCCAGCTCACTGTGATTCTTTAAGGACAAAGCTTTTACTGAAAATGGATGGGTGACTGGAGCTCAACAATACCAAAAGACAGACCCTCCACTGAGCTCCACAAGTTAAAAGGAAAGTTCTATATAATGGGTAGCTTTATTCTGGGAAGGGGCAGTTCTGTGCAATCAGACACTACAATCTAAGGAGACATTAGCACTGATGGTTTAAAATTAGACTACTTGTCTGCTTCTGCAGAATGTATATTAAGGATCTGTTTGATGAACATCTGCTTTTCCTTCCATTTGAGAGTGGCATGTTCTCTAATTTGAAAAACCAGAACCAGAAAGCTTGTTAAGGATTTTGAATGAGGAGTTCCTCACTGCATTTGCTTTCTGTAACATGCGATCCACATGTCTTATAGATATTAAAACATAATTAAAATATAATAGCTGACAGCATAGATATAGTACTGAATGTCATTCCCAGTACTCATGGGACACCACTCAGATAAGGCTAGGTTTCACATCCAGTCTGCACTTAGAAAATGTACAGAGTGCTTTTAAAGATTTATAAGTGAATTTGACTTCGGTCCTGCCAAGGAGTCTTTATACATATGAGTCTTGTATAAAATAATGGATACTTTCATGTCCCATATCACATTACAGCACAATAGTACTTTTCCTTTTAATTTTTTACTCTTTGAAATAATGCACAGCCTGAACTGCTGAGGCTTGTTAGCACTTTTGTATCTGTATAGCCCCCCTCAGCCTGAGTGTCTGCACTCCACACAGATGTTTTTTGTTAAAACGTGGCCTCATAAGATAATTACGTGGAAACAGACGTCTGCACCTCAAGACTGAAACGTTAAGGTTATACTTTCTTACTGGCATGGTTCCTTTCAGGATATTTGTCTCTGTCTTCCCTCATACCTTTGGGTAAAATGGGTTCCTGGTGCTGCTGGAGATGCAACTATCAAAAACCAGCCTGGAGCGGCATTAGTTTGATTGTTACGCAATGTTAATGTACTGAGATTGATGTTAATCTGGAGAATACTGTACCTCTATGGGCCAGTTACAACAAAGCAACTTAAGTTAGGAAAAAAAAACTTCATAAAGAAGAAGCATTTCTGCTAGCACCACGAAGGAAAAATGGCCACAACCTGAGCTATTCAAATCCACCTTCACTGAAGAAAACTGTTCATGGTTGTGATTTGCTGAAACAATTTGTTGATGAGATGGATGGGTTTTAACACATTGTGTGAAAGGAATGTCTCTGTGCCAGGTTCAACAGCAGCGTAAATTAGTGAGATGCTGACAGAGGAGAAAAGAAAGAGAAGAGGTACGCTTTGTCATACTGGGTAAACCAGGCACAATGTATGCCCTGTGTCTGGGATCCCCCCAGAAAACCAAATACATATGGTCGCTGAGTTGTGTGACATATTGTTGCATTCCAGTTCAATGTCCGTGAAATTTAAAGCCAAGGATTTGTCTTTTCCTTTCAGGATATACAACTCCTTTGGGAAAATCCTGGAATTCTGAGGCCATGCAAGAGCCTCCAGCATGGATTCAGACTGAGTCAGGCCTCAACATGAACAGTGATCTTAGAAATACAGGTCACGTTTAAGGTTTGACGAGAGCCCCTCTGCAGTTTTTCATTCTTAAAAAGTAAAACTTCGGAAATCTAGGGCAATGTTCATAGACATTTTACTCCATTACAATTTTCCTTCCTGTATTCTGAATTTCTTTTGCAGAAAACCTAAACTATCACCTGCTATTGCCGAGGATGACAGACAAGCTTATTTTGTAGTTTACAATCTGTACTGGTGCAAGTTATAAAAAGCATTGACATGATGGTGTATGATCGTGATTGGGTACAGCTGCGTGAGATTGACTTGTCATTGTTATCCCTCCTGAATTTCAGTGAATAAATTCCATTGATTGTTACACTGAATTAATTAATGAGTAACCTTGGTGCAGGATGACAACACTTGAACTTACAGCTGTACGTGCTAAGAGTACCAGCCAGTATGAGTATGAACATGGATTTTGGCAACAGTGCTTTCCTGTATTGGTAAACCCGGAGTACAAACAGAGAAAATAACTTGTGAGATTTATAATTATAAAGAGCATTGGGACCAATGCTTACAGTAAAGCTTAAGCTTTTGGAATATATGAAAATAGTATCTTTATGCTTGTGTACTGTAGTCTACGCAACAAATAATGCTGTGGAGGATGCAAAGAAAAGGTCATTGCGGTACGGACAGGGGCTGCCATGCCCTAGATTAAGTACAGCTCCAATGGCATGGGAGGCTGATTGACTGGCATGAGAATGCAGATATACTGTAATGTTCTGTTCAGTTCAATCGGACGGTTAGCCTATCAGGGAGCTCATATCCAGCCATATCACGAGCGGCCTAGCTGAAGATGGTGTTAATGTAGGAGATGAACAAGGTCAGGCTTTTGTGCTGGAGCCATTCTCTTTAATTTAATTAAGCCCTTGTGTTGACCCTCAGGATGGATCTTGTTGTCCTTCCTGACCCTGCCTTAGCTTGATCCTGATGCTTTTCTAGTTCTCTGACTAGACAAAGCTAAATATGTGCTAGGAAGCCTCGAGCGGCAAGGTATTTACCTATCCAGACATTGTCTTTGGTAAAGATGCCTGTAAATCTTCCAGGATTGTCATGGATAGCTGTCCCTTGGTATCCATGTGTATCAGTCTGTCACCATTAATGTTTGCACACCAGACTCCAGAGTCCCGAGATAATTGAATTCATGGCTCATTTACAGACCTTAATTTGAACCTCACTCCTGGGGTCAAGCGTCAGTAAGTCAGATTGGATGCAATGTAATAGTAACATTGCATATAGTAATTGCTATAGTAACAGATAGCTGTAGAGGCAAAAGTCTAAGCAGACGAAGTCAATGATAAGTTATTGCAAACCGCAGAGGATCTGAAACAGGTTATGTTGCTGTCTGGCAAGAAACAAAAAATCTTATTTTCTAAAGGGAAGCTTTCTTGAAGGATCTGCTGGAGATATCTCACAGCCAAGTCTTTGATAGCCTCACATGGACCAAGGATCATTCATGCAGTGACCTCTTCAGTGTGATCAAAGATAAGTTTATTTCTGTAAATCCTGGAATATTTTTATCAAGTGTATTGGAAAAGTGCTGGAGTTTTGTAAATAGAATCATCTGAGTTTTGGTGTCTGGAAATATAACTTGCGTTTTAGTTTTCCTTTTTCAAACATTGTGATTTTACAATTACATTATGACTGTCTGTGCTTGTTTTCCCACAAAATTCTATTATTAATACATGGGACTCTTTTTACCCAGTCAAGAAAATGATTTTTATTACATATATTTTAAAGGTTTTTCATTAACAGGAAATTCTTACTGCATGGGTAAGAGAAAACATTTCTGAATCACCTTCTGAATCATAAAATAGAAACGTTTACTGAACTCATTATTTTGTCTGAAATATCACTTGGAAACACAACTCTTAGTCCTAAGAGATTATCGTCTTAGTGATTAAGAAGGAAAGTATTTTATATTAAAGGATGATAACAGAAATGTGTTCCTACAGGTATGTTCTGCACATGCTGTATCAGACAGCAGTTAGAATGATAGATGATGAACACGTTTGTCAGGAAATGATATTTACCAGCTTGGTGTGTTGAAAGTGCTTTCTATTGGGAGCAGCTTGTGGTATTTCTGTTGGGGCTCACACAAATCCTTGCTCACTGGGTTTCTTTTGGCACTTCAGATGAAGCACATCAAGGTCAGCACGGTTTTTTATTTGTTATCCTTGAGTGAGGTCACAACAAAAGTCAACCCTTCTATTAAAGTGCTTAGAACCTGGACAGTGTACAGTAGTTTGTTAAAAAAGGGTAGATTCATGGTTTGAGAAATGTAACATGGATGTGAATGGAACAAAGAGGACTGTGAGAGGTTTTGACTCAAGTATTCAAAATTCACAGGGGTACTGACACAGTCAACCTGTCAACCTAAGAGACTACAAGCACAGTGTACTTGAGGTTCAGGCAGAAATTAGGAAGGCGTGTTATATAACTGAAAATAATATTAATTTTTTTCACCAAGGAGATGTAGTTTTTCATGAGAAACGGCACAGTTAAGTTGTTGAAGCTGACAAACTGAAGACCCGTAAGACATTGCCTGAGGAGAGTTTGTGACTGATTACTAAACAAACTGGACTGAAGTGCCTGAACTTTGTTTAGGTATCTCTTAATGTGTTTCTAGTGATTTTGCAGTATGTGTTTGTTTGTGTTTGCGGTATCTGGATTGAACAAAAGCCCCCTGTCTGTGTTAGAGGAAGTAAATGAGTGCATTTTATTTGTGACAGTGCCACAGATTACTGCATCACAGAAATCCTCACCCCGTTTAATTGTGCATTGCTAATAACCTGCCTACCTGCAACCACTGCAAAGAAAAGAAAAACAGTGTAATGTTTTGATTTGTGCCAGAGTTGGTACTTGTTAAAAGAGCATAAAAGACTAATGTTTGAAGGTTTTAAAAAAATAGTAATACATTTACTTATTCTTAGCAGGAAACAAAGAAATCATAATTCCTCCCTGTAGGAAATTGAGTAGGTGATTATTTCTGGGCTGAAATGTAGACCTTTCCTTTAACTGCTGGAAGCCTTTATCAGTCAGAGCAGAAATTACAGCGACCACACACAGAATCCCAGCACATTTCACCATTTGTGTTTATTTGTACCATGTAGCATTTTAGTGGAGTACAGAGTGTCGTTTTTCCTGTTTTGATTCAGATCTCAAGTTTCATATTTTCAAACCCACTAAGTTAAACAAATCTGTTCCTGAAAATAGCTTCCCAGGCTACCCTCTGTTCACGTCAGGCTGGCAGGCAGACTTTTAGTTGAGCTAGCTTCATCCTGACGTCAAGGTAAAACAGACTAATAAGTGCTAGAGGAAGGGAACCATTCATGTAAGTTCCAGCTATAACAGAGTCTACAGAGCAGTGTGTCAAGATATGTTACCAGAAAGACCTTTTTTTTTAATTTAAAAAGTCATAGAAAGTCTGGCTTCTGGTGGCATACAAGATAACAGAAGAACTATGTAAGATTTCTCTTTGAACGTTTTTAGTTGCTGTTACAGACTGATACTTGGACCCGAGGCAGCAGTAGGTTAAATGCCATATCTAGCCTTTAGAAAGGAGTTACAACTCAGTGCTCAGTGTATTTTGGAAATCAGATTGAAAGCAGAGTAACAGAACACAGTGTGACCTCAACCAGACAGCAGATCAGAGATAAAGGTTATTTCTCAAATGTACAAAACGAGGAAAATAACAGGTGACAGTGTTGAGGATGAAAGACAAGCCTGTTTTTGTTTATGATTCGTACTGGTGCAAGTTATAAAAAGCATTTACGTAATGTTTTTTCTGAGCCTGTGTTTTCTGGGATTCAATTATGCTTACATCAGAGTTTAAAAAGAGGTACATAAGTGGGCTACAATTTTTGTTTTTCCAATGAGCTGACTTCATATTCAGTGCTTTGTTCTCCGTCTGGTACATAAGCTGATTGAGTTTGTTCATGTCAGAGTAGAAAGTGTGCTGTGCTTATAAGGATGTCAGTGTCCTGGTGGGGTCGCTATTGGCACTGATGCCTTACAGCTCTTGACATGTCCCTGCTCTCTCCATCTGCTAGGTGCTCTGTTTTTTCCTCACTTGGTTTTCCAACTTAATCTAAACTTTATGAAGCAGCTTCCATAAAAAAACAATGTTTACTAATGCTTAAGAACAATGCGGCATATACACCAACATTCAGCCTTCAATGTCCATTGGAGGGAAATTGACAGTCAGCTTGCTCAGTGCCTGCAAGAAGGAGTCCAGTTCTCTCTTAGCAGGGTCACAGGGGACAAGTCAAAGGCTCCCTCCTCCTCCATGGTGGGGTAGCCCTGCTGGCCTGGCCAGGCACAGGTGGCCTCCGTCACCTCAAAACACTCAAACTCCACTGGATTACAGAGAATCATCTCCTCCATCTTGAGATACTCCTCGTTCTTCGCCATTTGGGTGCACACCTTCATCTCTCCTTTCGGCTTTGTCAAACCTACAGCCAAAGTGCCGCTGCTTCTTCCAGAGCCAGTGACAGGCTGACAAGGCTTATCAGTTTCTACATTGTCCTGGGGTGCCTGGGGTGCCTATGTGTGTGTGACTGACTGACATCCCATCCAGGGTGTATTCTCACCTTGTGCCTTGTGCTTCCAGAACAGGGTCTGGGTTGCCTCCCCCTTACCAGGAATAAGCAGTTTTCTAATAAGAGCAATTTAGTACAGAGAGCCTTGTGTAGCATACACATTTTAGAGGACATTTTCACTTTCCCCTTTTTTTGTTCTGCAAAGCTTTCTCTCTGTAGTTTGATTATACAGAAGCATCCCAGGACAGCACTAGTGGTGTGATTAGATTTTTTCAAAAGAACAACACAAATACTCAACATCGACAGCGCTGGACAGCATGGCAGGGTAAGGAATCCTCCGTAAACTTTTTGTTCTGTGAAGCATAGAAAGTAAAGATTGAGAATGAAATATATGGATAACGGGGCTGTTCGACAGTACCTCTTCTGTTCCTCAGATCTGTGCCGGGGGTCATCATAACCGGCCTCCTTACTCCTGCAGGACTGTGGCAATGATTCTGGGGAGAGGGTGGAGGTTGCTGGCCTAGGAGCAGTTGATACTGTGCATTCCTGTGGGGGTCCAGGGTTTATTTTGAACAGAGTTCTCCTTGTCTGGATCCAGCGGGTGTTAAATTCTTCCAAATCTGTGGCTTGGCCATGCTGCTCTGTGCCAATTTTTAACACTAAGAGAGGACAGGTGGGTAATCTCCTCCCTCTGTTTTGTCTGAAAATAGAAATGGGGAAGGGGACTGGAGGGAGAGAAGAGGGAAAATTGTTTGGCGTTACATTTATTATTTTTAAAAGGAGCTATAATGGCCTGTCCCAGGACCACCTGCAGAGCGCAAAATTCATACTTTTTGATACAGATGTACTACTACTTTTAGTACAAAGATTAGTCCAACATAAAAACATTTAATAATTTTCTGCAGATTTAGTACAGTATAATTGTGTGTACATTAAATTTACTATAGCAGCTCATTTATGATGTCTACACGAAGAATTGTTCTAATGCATATTTAACATGGAGATCTACTAGTATGTTCAAGTTGCTGGATTGAAAACGTGCCTTACAGCTCTGTCCCTCTAATAGGGTTACAGACAAGGACATTGGTACATTTGAAACTAATTTATCTCTTGTGTGCTGAACACCAATTCATCCTAGTGAGAGAAAGTACAGAGCCTTTACTCTAAGTGGCTTGATGAATCATTGTTCAGTACATTTTAAAACTATTAGTCTTGAGTCAGCATAGTTTAATAATGTTTTCTTTAAATATGAGTGAATAATTGTTTCAAAATAAGTGATGGTATTGGCAGTGATTGCAGAAGATGGTTTCTTCATTAAAAATGAGCACTGCATTCACGTTAGCTACAATAACTAGACCATAAATATTAATAGATATTAAGCGTTAATTTCACCAGTGGTGTCATGTGGCCATTGACGGTGTGCTTTTAAAGAAATTCCAAATATTCTCCCATTAAACATTGTTTGAACTGACAGATCCAGATAGTGGTAAAAGGGAGGTGACATTTCATATTTTGAGATGCCCTGAGTGACAGTCTCCCAGTTGTGCACCCCTGTGTTGGGAATCCTAGTCACAGTAACCTGGAGACATGACCCAGGTTTGAGCACATGATTAAGGAGGTCAGCCTTTACCAGTTGAGCTACTCAAGAGGCTCAGAAGTTAATTTAAGGGCAATCCAGTTGTCTGATGTACATGTTTTAAAACGACCATATACAGTACTGTAGCAGGAGGAAAATTGTTACTTTAGGTCACATTTCATCAGGCACCATTAATCTTGTCTGACACTGATGACTGCGTTCTCACATATGGATCCAGAACCGTACAGTAAATGTTCTAGTCAAGTATATTTTGAATCTCAAGGATGGCTGTGACTGCATGTTTGAAGTGTCAGAATAGCAAGAAAATGCCACAGGATTGTTACATTTTGTGAAGTTTGTTGTGCTTTTATTTGCTGTTAAATTTGCTGCCCACCTCGGGCCACATTCTATATACCTCCTCTTGTTCCAGAAGTTTCTTTCCTTTCCTTTGGCAGACATAAAGGAAGTCTTTAGATACCTTAAGGACAGTGAACATTTTATGTGGTAAAGCCTGGACAAGAAAAGGAGAGTCATTGTTAGGTGTGTTCTACAGCAAATCAAGTTTAAACTTTTTTATGCAGCCTAGATGCAGACTGTTCTGCAAGAAAATAAGAATGACATAATGTCAATAAAAAGAAGCAGAGAGAGAGAGAGAGAGAGAGAGAGAGAGAGAGAGAGAGAGAGAGAGAGAGAGAGAGAGAGTGCTTTCTCATTGAAATACTGCATCAGGCTTGTGAATATGAGCTCTTCATCTCAAACAAAGCCAAATTAGTGAATTCATCCTTTGCACAAGGAAATAAACCAAAGCATCAGGAGCCAAGAGTACTGTATGTTCTGCGTCTCTTGCACCTGGTCGTGTTTAAATTAGCTTACCACAACTATTTCAAAACGAATATACAAAGGGGTTATAATAATAACCTGTATGTATGGGTGCAGTGCCTGACTTCAATGTGAGAGTCACAACACCTCTCTCAGTCCCCCTGCATTTGAAAGCCCGCTCAGTGTGACGGATGTCCTTGCCAAAGCCATTTGGCATCTCTAGGAGGTTTAGGCGGTTCAGAGAACCAGCACAGGGGGAAGAGGTGCTCTGGTGGTAATCAGATGTGCTGGGTGGCCACATAAGGATATAAATGGCTAGTAATGAGGGCCAGGGTGGTTACTTGGAAAGTGTAACTCTACCCAGGAAAACGTCAAACAAAAACAACCTGTTTCCAATTAGAATCTTAAAAAAACTGGAGAACCCAGTCAAAACCTCAATGGGCCTTTTTTTCTGGAATCCCTGTTTGTTAGTGTATACGACATTGTATATGTAGGTAGAACCCCCCAATTATTAATAACCCCCCAATTTGCAGCATATCTAAAGGTACAGAAGGATATGTTCAAGGAAAAAAAGATCTCCTTTATGTGAAAATAGTACCTCAAATATTTTGTCATTGCTCTCTAAGTAAGACTTCTTTAAGAACCTCAGTAACCTAGTTACCAAAACTTTGCTTGAGGAGATCAAGATGATTACTTGAATATCTGAATATACATTTAGGTGAATTTTAGGTCCTGTAATTACCTACAGTAGTCACAACTGTGCTCACTTGGGGATGCATCAGATCCAAAACTCATTTCAGAATATCTGTAAATTTAAACTTACCACTTCAGGTTGCTGTGACATTGTTTTTGTCAATGCATTTTATTAATTATTCATGAAGGGCAAAGTGCATAATGCACAATACACAGGCCAAGGTGCCCTTAAAATGTGTTTGTCAGCTCCTGTATTGTAATGCACGAAACCTATATGCAAGCAAGGCTGTCAAGCAGGATGAAAAGGCTATGGGAGTCCTAATCCTAGAGACCATGCAGCTGTCCCCCTGGGATCCTGTCTTTGCTTTTTCCCGTTAAATGGTAGTTTGGGATGTTGCAGCAGACCCTAGTCTGATAGATACTTGCTATTCCATGTTCTGTGCTTGTCAACATCAGCCCATTTCAAGGCTTGTTTCTGATTGTCTGTATCTGCCATCAGCTCACTGGTCACTCTAGCCCTGCCTGGCCAATCAGCCCAATCCAGGCTGCGAATACGAAGTCATTTGTTATTGCAAGCATCCACGGAGCAGTGCTGTTGCCCATGGGATCTTGGCCAGCTTGCAGATCTTTATCGAGAGGCACCACAGTGACCAGCAATGAAGCTGTCAATAGCTGACTAGGGCAGCCCACTCAAAGCTTTGTTAACATCAAAGAGGGAACTGTTAAGAAGCATGTCAGCTTCAGTACCGCCTCCTCTGTTCTTTGTTGCAGGGCCAGCAAAGCGTATCCTGTATTTCAACCACAGATGGCATGCGATCCTGAAAATGGCACTCATCAGAGAATCAGGGTTCCCCATTTCAAACTAACAGAACCTCTGTCATGTGCCATGTTTTCACACTGGATGAGGAATACCGAGTGGCAGAACTCCCTGGCACACAGGTTTTCGTTCCGCTGTGATCTTGTTAGGAGATCACCATTCACTGCATCACATCCTTTACCAAGGCCTGAGATACAGTTGTGGTGGAAGGAAATCATGACATGTTAACACACTATGGGTAACAGCAGGGATGATGATATTCTTGGCAAGCAGATGCTATAATCATTTTATAGTGATAGAATCCTCCACAGCTTTCTAATGTACATCCTTATATTTCCTTATATTATATCCTTTCAAATTTTAAAATAGGGCCTAGCATGAAAGTGTATGAAATGATGACACATATTGGTAGAAATAATGATAGTTATCGAAGTAATAGTCTTATGGTTACAAAGTTAGACCACGCTTTTAATGCTCTTGTCCAGAACAGTTTTACCTGTTCTAGTGGACAGCCCTGTATCCTGGTCTCCGGCCTGCAGCTTGATGGCCCTGCTTTAGCAAGTGAAAAGCAGACAGAGAGGAAATGGCTGCAGTTAAGTTGCCTTTGGGAAATCTCTGTGCCAAGAGAAGAAGGAAAACAACCCTTCGGAGGGTTTCTCCTCCCTTTAAAAGAAAAGAAGGCCTCAGCTTAAGCCTCAGAGACCTAGAAAAGAGTTTTCAGTCTGAGACACCTTCATTGTAATTGTCGGTTTAGCACTTACTTTAGATAAACTCAGTGGACAAAAAATGTGGAAATTATTCTAAAAGACATTTTTTTAGTCTGTTTACAAACTAAAATAACAAAATGAAAGAAGTACCAAAACAAACATGTTGCAGTTACATATTTTACAGCAGGGCTAATGCTTGTTAAAACCTTTTGAAACTCTATCCTGTCCGGTGGGAGGGGCTATCTATGCTCAGGCAGGCCAATGAGTGATGGTGGTAAAATGTCAGCCTGTTCACAGCCAGTAAAGATTGCAGGAGGTTTTTAGATTTTGAGCTTTTGGAATTTCCTCTTTGCAAAAGGGGTAACAACATGGGTAAAAAGAGTTTCATAAAGGGGATGTACATTTATTGTGCGTATTTATAGTTTTATTAAAAATAATTAAAATGTTAGATCATTTCATGGTTCTTATTTAATTAAGAAAAGGGTGGGAAATGAGGGAATGCAAAGAAGAATTCCACATGAACGTGACAGCAGGTACATTTGTTTTTAAACTCTTGAACAGGATAAAATACCTTGACACAGCTTGCTTGTCTGGTGGGGGGGGTGCAGGCTGTCTTTCATAGTTAGAAGGAGAAGTCTTTTTCTATAAATAATGACAAAGAGAAAATGATAGAATTAATAACAACAAAACATTGTATTCATTCAGTTTTAATCTTCCAGCGCTGGCAGGCAAAGTTAAATAAAAGGGGGCCTCTTTTAAAAGGCCAAAGATTAAAGTTGAGTCCCACAGTCTGTTAATGTCAAGCACTCAGAATCCTTGTAATGCACAAACAGGAGGTCCTATAAATGCTTGTCCTGAGACCCTCTCTGTGTTTCCCCGCAGTTACTAAAATGGCTACCTGTCTCTAAGGCACTAAATTCCAACCAGCAAAACATCACAGGCATTCTTTAAGCTGAGGTCACTACCATGACTGCAGCTAGTGCCCTTGAAAAATGTCAGCTTTTTACTCAACAAACACTGTAATTTAAAGTTAGAATTTTGCTGTTCTGAACTGGGGTCTCCACAGTCTCGTTCAGAGAGAGCCCTACATTCATTCTGCCAGTGACTCCTTTAAATAATCACCTTGTACTTGAAATTTCTGAGTCTGTACAAATAGAATTAAATAATTTTGAAGGCTTGTTAGCAAAAATAAAAACTGTAGACTACAAGCCAAATGTATTTTAAAGATAATTAACTTGATACGGCTATAACTATAGCTAAATTATAAAAATGTCTAAAAGAAAGTTCTAAACCATATTCACTAAATGTGCTTAAAAGCAGACAGAAAAATACTTGTACATCTTGTAATGTGCATTTCATTATCTAGCAGATGAACTATCAGTAAACTAGGAGTAAAGTACTGTTTACTAAGGAAATTAAGCCATACATAGGAAACAACTGACTATAGGAAGGAGCAGCATAAAGGCTACAGCATCGGGAATTGTTTTAAAAATATTGTAACAAGAGTTTCCAAGTTGATAAAAAATCCAGAAAATTAATATGGCAAATAAGATATATATTATTCACCAAATAAGCTTTCCACACTTTTGAAGAAACAGCACAACCATTTGTTGCTGCAAAAATGTATGCTGAAGACCCTTAGAGACATTTGAGTTTATTAAAAAAAATAGTTTTATATTGTTCTGAAATGAATCCAGAGTTTTGAATCAAGATAATTAAAATAGGCAGGAGAACCTGAAATAGAAGATGCAGAAGATTGAGCCAGTACTGTATTTGGTCTCAATCTACTCTGGAGAGGATTTCTTCTTCTGACAAGCTTATTAAAGTCTCCTGGCTCTGAAATGTCCTTCACTTTTAGCTGCTCGCAAAGTCTGCCTCCATGATGAGGAAAAGTCACTTGAGCTGAAACAACTTTTAGAAGAAGGATCTCAGCTTATAACACCTGCTATCCATCAGTACCACAAAGCATGTGATTTAAGGCATGCTTCACTGTCTATTGATTACCATGTGCATATTACTCTCATTAGTTCTAACTTTCCACATTTGAATACATCACTGTGCACTTTGCATTTTCAGCAGACATTAATTAAGCAACTGTTTTTAAGGGATGTGCATTTGCATTTTTTGCTTTAAGATGCAGCTTATTGTGGCTGCTGTACAGTGACCTGTCCCTGATTAGGGTCATGCTGATTTTGTTTTCTTATTTGACTTTAATTTCTTTATATCCATTTACAATAACACACAACAACCCGGAGTACTGAGTTTATAAGGCTCCTGAAGCTCTTAAAGAACAGATTGAGAATAAAAACAATAAGCTACCCAGTCTTACTTGTTGTCTATCAGGGGCATGGGAGCATCTGTGGTTCCGCAAAACCGAATAGTATCACCCCCAATTCTAGCAACACTCACTTTAGCTCTGCTCTGTCGGTGCAGGATTTGAACTGAATTTCTGTTATTTATGCTTCATAACAAGCAATATTATGGAAATTACAGATTTCATTGAGATTTTTTATGTATTCTTTGGGGCGCATATTGAAAACAATTTTTTGAAAACAGGTCATCTAGTCAGACAAGAATGTGAACCCCTGGTTTAAATTATCCTGCTTTAAGAGGAGAGACGTATCTCCCTGTTTGTCCATGATTGCAAACAGCTTCCACTCCATAATGTTTACTGCCAACGATGGGATGCCTTAATGTGAATGATCTCATTTCTGCACTGAATGCTGCTTTTAGGATTTTGTGACTGAAAACAGGAATAGTCTTTCATTAATAGAAATGGAATGGGAAAAGAAAAGTCACTTTGAAGCTTAGGTTACACATCCACTACTTCCAAAATGATTACCCCTGCAATCTGCTATGAAATGCAATGAGCTGTCCTATCTGCTCCTAATTAAAGCCCTTCTTAAAAGGGCAGGTAATACAACCTACAGTACAGTATACAGTACTTTCTTCATCAATTTCCGGGGCCCCAGCGCTGACAGTCTCCATACCTCTTGCATTTTATTAATGGACAATGAAGCAGTTTGCCAAATCAGAAGTCTAGTGTAATGATGGTGCGGTATTGTAGCTCTGTGGCTAAGCATCTGTGTCTGTGGCTGGAAGGTTGCCGGTTCATATCCTGTGGCTGGCAGAGGAATCCTACTCTGTTGGGCCCCTGAGCAAAGCCCTTAGCCCCAACTGCTCTAGGGGTGCTGTATAAATGGCTGACCCTGTGCTCTGACCCCAACATTCTCTCCCTGCCTGTGTGTCTCATGGAGAGCAAGTTGAGGTATGTGAAAAGACAAATTCCTAATACAAGAAATTGTATATGGCCAATATAGTGATCTGATCTGATGGTAACATTAAAGTTCCTACTCAGACATCTGTGGACAGAGAACTGATTGAAGTTCAGTCAACTTTTCTGCCCTGGACATCAAAGGATGACCATCTGATGATTCAGATTGTGAATGAGGACAGATTTCCATAGGCCTAAAAGAACGATTCCATATTTATTGGCTAATGTCAGCATGAAGATACAAATTCATATTTGCATTGAAAAAAACAATCCTTGCTGCACATGTACTAGTGACATTTATATCCACGTGTGCATGTGTGCATGGTCTTTCTATGCCTCAGTGGTGTTCAGGTGCTGACTTCAGCTGGCAGGCACCACAGTGAGTGACATACTGTCTGGTAGCAGAGAGAGAGAGGATTCAGCACAGTCTGGGCTAAGTTGCAACAGAGACAATGTGCAGTTCAGCAATCCCCATTGCAATGACATCTGGTGGGATCTGTGAGTCTCACTGCTGCCAGATTGACATGACTCTGGAAATGTTTTTTTCCTCTCAAAACAGTCGATGGCAGCACTTTTTAAAGGGACACTTTATATTAAAAAATGACCATTTATTCTTTTTATGGCCCAAAAGACAATTATTTTAAAAAACAATGACAAAACCCGCTGCAGAACCTTTTAACAGAATGTGAGTATTTTGACATGCATTTCTTTACGTTTTTAATTGACATTGCTGGAGTCATTTTCCGCCAACAAAGGGATGAATCGGGTCATTGGACATTGAGATTGCCAACTTAGTAGTGGTTGTTCTTGTTGTTGGAATTCTAGTGAGGCTTTAATGAGAATTTAAAAAAATAGTCTCAACTCTGCTCTCATGCAGACATCTAGGAGGTTTGAGTGGTAAAAAAAAGAATTCTGATAATTGTACTACCAGCCATGCTATGTAAAGCACAGAGCAGGTATCATAGAAACAACATCTGATGCTGTGTTCATGCCAGAGACTTTCTCATGTATTCTGCCTATATTAAAAAGTCAAACTAAACTCTCAGTTTAGTGTATTTGTTTTTGCTTTTGCTGTCTTTTTGGTCAATCCTGCCTGTCAGTTATTAAAGAAATTATATGATAGTTTAATTTAGATGCTGATTCTACTTCTTGGCTTTTCATAAATATGAGATATTTGAGATATATGAGATACTCAGTATATTTCATTCCAAGTGTTAAGCTTCACCAAAGCAAATCTTGTTCAATGGAATCCATTCAGCCATTCATTGATACAAAAGAAGTCAGCTTCAACAACATGGCTTGGTAGTTTGCTCCAGATTCCCACAATGCTCTGTGGAAAACTATGACTTCCTGTTTTCAGGTTTAAAAACACATCCCCATACATGCCATCTGGGACCTCTGGTTTGTGTTTCACAAGACCATTGGGCTGACTAATTAATGCCTTTCAGGACTTTAAATCCTGGAATCATGTCAACATGTGCAAGTGTTGACACTTGTGTTCAAGTCTAAGAAGATTCAGTTCTTTTCAGTCAGTCAGTGTTGGTCATTATTTTTAAACCCAGAAATCTAAATGAATAAAGGAATGTGTTTACCACATATTGCAGAACTACTTACTGTAGTGTGCAGAAGCTACATTCCACTCCATTACAGTTTTTCTGCAACCAGTTCCTTAATTATTTACAGTTATTGATAATGGCATGTTAAACATAACATTTAAGCAGGTGGTTCTATTGAATTCCTGTAATGCAGAATACTGAAAGGACAGCAAATTAACTTGCTCTGTCTTATTGTGTTCGTACTGTATCAGTTCTGATACAGTAATGAACAGTACTGTCACCAGCTTAAAAACCTAGAAGGTACAAATCTATTGCAATGTGATACAGACAGCCCACAAACACATTCTGTCTTGGGTGAAACTGAGAGATGCTTTGCAGCTTTGCCTTTCAGCAGTCAAGGTCTCTGAATTTAACTGCTGGGGAGCAGCAGAAACGTGGCTGAGGCCAGAAGCTCACTATTTGCAGGACATGTTGTACAGCACACCCTGAAAGTGCTGCTTCAGCAGCTTTGGCAGGGATGCAGTGGGAGCCTGGTATGATGTTAATGTTTGAGGTAGGTGGGCAGTAGGCGGGAGAATTGATGCTCAGACATTTTCCCAGCTCAGCATTCAGTGAAATGTGTGAGGCTGAATATACTAACACAACATCTCTTTGTCTGCTCATGCCACTTGCAGAAGGACTACCAGCCTAACGTCCTTTGTCTCCTGCCATGGTGGGAGCCAGTTTAGACCCACTGGCAAGCAAGAAAAGGGCTTTCCTCAAAGACCAGCAACGTGGGAGAAATGGGACAGCTAGGGACAATGAAATTGGTGGGCATTTTGTTTTTTTGTTACTCTGAAACAAACAGTTCCGGTAGTCACTGGAGAATGGTGCAAGTTTTCTTTTTTTGATGGCCATTTTTTTTGTTTTGTGCATGTGTTGAGAATTTCAGGAAGCTGTGCTTTCCTCTGGCTCGTTTTTTTGTTTTTGAAGTCTCTGACCTGAAGTACAACTGGACTTCAACTAAATGGGACTGCATCCCAGTTCAATGTGCCACTATAATCCTGTTCAGCCTGGAGGAATTTCTGGGGAAGGACAGCAAAAGAGACCTTGATTGTGATTCGAATGAGGATGTATTTGGCAGCTCCCCCAGAAGTCTGGAAATACCATTTTCTGAAACTCCGAGAGACATACACAAGTCTTTTATCTCATTATTCCACGAAATTCCAGTAATTTATGGCAAGTACATTAATCCATATACCATGGGGGGAACATTCTTAAAATAGGAATTTTGGCCTTTGTAGAATTCTGAAGGAACTGATATGGGCAATCGAAAATATGCATCCCTACAACATATGGGTTATTATTTTTTCTGGGGGCAAATTGCCTTGGCCGCCCTCCCATGTGACAACGGTGTTTTGGGGACTCGCCAAAAGTCTTGATGAAGGGCATTCCTTATCCTGCAAACACAACTCGTGTGGACTCACTCCTGGCAGTGTTGTGTTTTGTGTTGCCATTAAAATTCTATCATGGCTGTTGACTAATATTGAAGAGGAAAATCTACCTCTACATAGACCAGACTTTTGTGAAGGTCATTACCTTGTTATAGTGTCATGTGTTGCTAGTCTCTGCTGTCAGTGTTCTCTTTTTTTATTTGAAATGCTCTGAGTAATGAGCCTTTCACTAAGAGGACAGATTTGTCAGTGCTATCCGCCATCTTGTCAACAAGTCACGTGACCCAGTTCCTTGGGAAGGCAAGTCTCCTAGCAATCCCAAGTTGTGATTATTGAGACAATTAGGGCGACCATAGAGGGGAGCTAATGAGAGAAACTCTTGCCACTAAAAAACTATCCTGTGTGAAACAAATTTAGAAATACAAGAAGCCAGCATGGGAAGTCTGCAGCTTCTCTTTTCTGTTGGCCCCACGAATTTTCCATACTAGAACAAGGAGGGGGTGAGAAAAGGATTAGGGTCGAAAAAAATTAATGGTCTTCGAAATCACCATTTGTTTTCATTTTCATGAACCCCCACTGACATAAGTCTTCGGATGTGAGGTATTCCAAACAGCAATCCCACAAAACAATGAGCTGTCTTATGCTTCTCAATCTGCAGGGCTCAAATTCTGAGCTGAAGTATTTCCTGTGATTGGCAATAAATATTTTCTTTGCAGCTTTTAGCTGAGTGGCTCAAACACTTTGTCATTTTTTTTTCAGATCACTTTACACTTGGCGTTTCTTCGACATTATTGTTAAACTCTTAAGTCTGTGTCTCATGCAGTCTATGAAAATCTTCCAAATACAATTCACACCAAACGCCTATGACCTATAAAGCTGTATGCTTTATTATGTTTCTGTATATATAGCGTACATTTCAAGTCTTTAAATTCTTAGCTGTTTATCTGGGAATGTAGATCTTTCACACACAACAAGCTCTCAGACAGACACATACATCTGTTCAGTTCATGGGCAATTAACGCTGGCAAAATATACCACCCGCATCATGATCTCACTCAGCGGATATGTGGAACATTCATTCAGACCCATCCAAACCTACAATGCCTCTGGTTTTTTTTTTTGGCCTGCAATGGAGTGCTCCGTTTATAACTTGTGAGATGCGTGCATTGCTCTTCTTTGGGTAGCTTGAAGAGGTGAGAAACGATGCAAGTGCCTTTTTTCAACTTAGACTAAATTAGCATGCTATTCAAATTAGCATACCATTCAAATAATGGGAGCACTGGGCCCTGTTCAAAAATGTAAGCAATTCACACAGTTGTTTTTTTTAATATCTGGAAGGACTGCATAGAAAATAAAAGTGAGCATGTTAGTTAATTGTAACCTTTAAACCCTTTACAGGAGTGTAAAGAACTGCACACATTTTGTTTTACCTTCTTCTGTTAAAGGACTTAGTTCTTAGCTTTCAAAAGGAAAAACTCCATGCCGCTTCATAGATCTTAGCGTTTGAGTTTACTGACATTCACCAAAGCTTCAAGCTTGAACCTTTCAAACTGTATTGGGATATACTGTAGGTGAGCACTGTGGTGATTTCTCTTTCCAGACCAGTGAAAGCCATTCCAGGCATCACTGAGGCTAAACAATGATAATTATGCTCTCATGAGCCAACCAGGCAAACTAATCCAAACAATGGCAGCGCTGAGAGTGGGGTGTTCCTCCAGAGGAAGAAGGATTGACTGAGAAATCTGATCTCTGCAGGTACTCAAGGACATGGCACACACCCTTCGCCCTCTGATTCTATAATAGGGCAGATCTGTGATATAGCTGCCCCACCTCTCCTACAGCACTGCAGCCCATCTTGTTATGAGCTTTATTGCACATTCCCAGCTGCTGTGGGGCATTCAGTCCACACATGATGCCAGTAGGGCACAGTGCCTAAAGGCAATGACAGCCCTCCTTAGAAGGCGTGTGATACAGTATGTTGACATGGGCATCCAGCAACATATACCTGTCCCTCATATAAACTGATCATTCTTAGGCGGCCGGCTTAAAGCTCAAAGAAACCATGAAGAATAAAAAGGTGTTCTAAGTGGAAACTGTACAACTAATTTCCTGCATCTGGATTGTTTTACAAGGTGGCACTGCACTGGCAGATCTGCTATTATATTTTAAGAAACATCTGTAGTGTTCAGTGAAGGCTTCTGTGAACTCATTTCAATTTCAAGGTGAATTTAGCACATGTGGTTATGAACACAGAGTGTTTTGAAACCCTGGATTGCTAATGAGTGCTGCCCCCATGGGATCACAGATAGGAAGGGATTGGTGGTCTTATTTTCAGATTACAGTAACAGGGGTCACAGACGAGTCTGATGCTGGAGCGGGTATCAACACCCAAATAAAGTATGTTATTTACATGAAGCTGTTCGGGCTGCGCCAGAAGTCCAGAGGTGTCCTGTTTCACTGGACATATACAGTAACCAGTGCTGTAGCACGGTAATCAGAAGCTCCCTTCTGCAGCAGCTATAGTGCTCTGCAATTTTGCTCTGCCTCACAGGCCTATTTTAAAAGAATCTCACGTGATATCACAAAGGGTTTGCCAAAATCGTGGGCAGGTTTGCTTATATTTTGAGTCAGTACTAATTGTTTCCATCCATAAGAATTCAATGGGAATTTATCATGAATGGTGTTTCTATTTGTTTCACAGGCATATCTTACTTGTGCTCCTTAGACAGCAAAGGGACCTTCAAGGCAAGAGGATAATGGTGACCCTCTCTTAATGAATGTGGTCTTTTCGAACTCACCCCTGAAACTGCACCCCTGAAAGAACTGCAAAGAGTAGTGGATAAGCCTCTGGAATCATAACTGACGGGTTGTGGGTTCAAGTTCCTGCTGCAGACACCTCTGTTGTACCTCTGAACCAGCTGTAGAATTGGAGACCGGAGTAGTTGGTGAATGGACTAGCATCCCATTCAAGAGGGAAGTCACATGCTGTCTGTTTGCTTAACACTACAGTAACCAGGATGTGCACTGGCCTGTTGAGACTGTGTGCTCTGATGTCCCCTTGATGTTAAATGTGCTTATGTTTTCAAAAGAGCAAGTACCCAGAGGCATCTTCATCTAATCTGTAAATCTACAGATCTGGCTAGAGATCTGGAAGACCAATCTAGCTTTATGTGTTTTACTAGCTTTAAAGTGCATTGCACTGCATTTATGCATTTGTTCATCCATAGTTTTTACTGTACATTTATTTTCTTTGCCCAGGTTTCTCGTGGTTTGTATTATGGTTTAGCAGTTATTGGGTTTTACTGCTTTTCTTTGCTTAACTGCTCTTTCAGCATGGTGTAAGCCACTGTCTGTGAAGGATGAGTGAGAATGCCCTCACTGTGAGTATAAAGGAACCTGTGAATGACGTAGATCCTCATTAATTCAAAGGCTTGCGAATCTTCCATCACCATCTGAATCCCCAGCTGCCCCCTGGTAGTGCCTACCGCAGTGACTTGCCTTTCCTGTCCCTTGCCACATACTTCCACCCTCTGCCCTGGCACCTCAGCCTGTGCCAGAGCCACTCAAGGAGATGGATGACATACCAGCCTCCCACAGAACCCTCTGCTCAGCTAAAAATGAAGCAGCAATGAAGGTCGTGAAGGCAGCGTTAAAAAGGGGTTCTTCTAAATATGGTAACAGCTCTAGCGGCTGATGCATCCCACTCTCTTATTTTATGTGCATTCTGTGGACGGGCTCTTTTACATTGCTAAAATCAATCATAGTTTTGTTCCTTCCTGCACGCCTGGTCTGGCTGCAGAGAATCGGCCTTTCTTCTCTGGACAGAGACCCCGGGGAATGGGAACAATCTTCCAGCTTGTGTTGCTCTCCTTACCAAACCTCTTGGCATTTAAAGGCACCAGCTTGGAAATGCCAGAGCTTTTTAAAGGACGTTTTCTTCTGTCTTTAAATATTGAATGTTATTTCTTTCTGTAAAGCAGTTCTGTATGGTTCAAACGAGAGCACTGCAACACAGGAAAGTTTAAAATGTGCTTTGGGGGGTGAAGGGACCTATTCATACATTTTGTTTTCCATTGCATTGAGGGTAATTTGATCCAGTTTGCACAGCTTTCCTGTGGAGGTACTGCAATAGTAAACCAAGTTTCCTAACCAGCAATAAGTATTGAACACTTTTATGGCTGCCTTCTGAATGTGCAAAATCTGCATGCAAATTTCTAATCTGAAACAGCTTTCCTTCCTTTTCTTTGAAAACAGTGTGAAGAGCTTTTTAATTCAGGCTCCTAGTGCTTTGTCCCACTGATAAAGTAAAAAATAACAGTAAATGCTCTTTGCAGCAACAGACACAGTGAAAACTGACACTGGATTCAGTATCACAGAAGCACAGAGATTATAGGAAAGTCACTATTAGAAGGCAGCTGAGTATACTGTACATTACAGGACTTATATGTATCTGCAATTGTGATCTAGAATTTTTTATACCATTATGTATCCTGCAAGGTCACAGTTACACTGTATGAACTATAGCCAGAGCACCAAGACTGCATAGTTTTGTAAGAATTGCAAATGCTGTGTCTAACAATGTCCTTGGCGTAGATTCCATTCACAAATAAATAACATCTACGAATATATACTCAGTTTCACTACTTGGATATGGGAAAACTCTGCAGGAGAACACCAGCTATTTAGAATGTACTCTGAACTGTGAGATAAAAGAAAAAGGTTCGGCACTTAACTGTCAAAAAATGTAACTGGAGGTGTAGATAAAGCAGTCCAAGTAGTGATTGCTGCCAGGACTTCGCCTGGATCCTTAACTTGAAACCCTTAAACACATTTTCTCTTGCATGCTCTGCCCATGGTGTCATGTTGTGAGGAGATTTGCTCTTCTGAATTTTGCAAATGCATGTTTCTCAGCCTATGGCTTCAACAGCGAATATGTGGAACGTGTGAGGTATGTGTCCCTTTCTGTCAATGTGTTTGCATACAGTACCATGGGATCAGCTCCTAAAAACCAGCCACTTGGTACCGTGTAGATGACTATCTGTAATGACAACAGGTAACAGGTCTGGGCAGCTGTCCAGACTTCTCCGTAGATGGGAGAGCCCACAGAGAGCACGAGCCTGTAATTTACAGCAAGAGCTGTTTCTCTCCAGTGCCTGATTACAGACTGATGAATCATTACACAGTGATTGGGTAAACACACAGGACTGAATGCTACCTTAAACAACAGCAGACTGAGTGCCCCTCTGTGCAGGGCGAACACAAGAAAGAAAACATTCAGCAACAGCTTCTTGGTTCATGAAGCAGAACCTTAAACTTTCTTTCCGTTCCAGCCAGAGCAAAAGGTTGAGCCCTGGAGGAACTCATAGAAAAGACCTACTGTATATGTGACATGTGTGAGAGATGCATGGATTTGGGCACCTGTTGAATGTCAAAAGCACAAAACCATCGTTAATCTAGTTAACTTTTCAAATAACTTTAATTACAAGTCTGTTGCAATATGTACATACTATATGTGTGCTCTGAGGAAGATGTAATTAAACATCATCTTGGCTTTTCAGTGACTGTAATATTCTGTCTTTGTATTTGACCAAGTACAGTACCTTTAACAGGTTGACTTTTACTTTCAAGGGAGGTCATTTTAAAAGGTTTATATCAACACAATCAGTATTTTTATAGGTTCTTATTCATTAAATCTCAATTACTATAGATTGCATATTGCCTGCTATTGATGTTACATTATTAAAAACTGATGTATCCTGTTACTTTAGACATTATGAAGTGAAGAGCTATGTTTGTTGTCATGATCTCTCAAAAGAATAATGCATGGACTTCATCCCATTACTGTGTTTCCTTCAAGGGATACCATTTTATATGAACAAGGTGCTACTCAAAGACAGAATGTCGATCTTGCTGTAAAAACAACCAAGCATTGAAAACAGAGAGTGTTCAGTAGGAAGCTGCTATAATGCAATCTGAAATGTGTTTTGCACCTGCTTCCATTTACAAGGTTGTGCCAAGCATTAGTAAAAGTGTAAATGCCAATCATCTCTTCTTTATTTACAATGCACAGATGTTAGAGTATTCTGGAATTTCTATCTATTGGCATTTTGACCTCTGGCTGAAGAATTCTGAAACAAAATTCACTTCAGCGTTGACATTTTAACGGTGTCCTGGAAGATGATCATTAAAACGTTGAGGGATTGCACGCCTTTGATTCATTGATCTACATTAATTAACAACAACAGTTATATGCTGGTTCCCATTAAAAAAGAAAGGCCCCTCTTTGTAACACACAGTCCCCTATCTATAGCAGTGATTGAGGCTTAGAGAGGAGGAAAATGGAAATCTGCCCTAATGAGACCAGAATATTTGCCAAAGGGGGAAATGTCTTTTATGTTATAAATCCACACTTTTTTTGTGGCAGGTATTGCTTTCAAGATTGAGAGTATGTTGTACAGAGCAAGCAAGGCATATTTTTCTCTCCCCTGAAAGCAGACTGTGGTGAGTTTGCATGATAATTTGTTTCCCTATAGGTTTGCATGATTATATTTTGCATTTCCCATGGTTTACTATCTTTCTTATAACCAAATATCTTCAGGAGTTGTATTACCACTAACCAAGATTGATCCACTCATATATAACACATGACAGTATAAATACTTCATTCTTAATGGCAGCATTATTATCTGCCTTGGACCCATTCTGTGCTGTACTGCGTAATGCAGATCATTGCTTAGTGATTTGCCACAGAAAATAAAATCCATATGTTGTCCCATTGGGCCAGTGTTGAATACAAAAGAAACAAAAATTAACTGATCAGAAAATGAATAGACATTTCTCTATTTCATTTATTCACATTTCTCTTTCCATAAAAAAACATGTAAAGCTTACAGTATGTTTCAAAGTGTTCATACACGCCTAACAATATAGTAATAAATACCTTTCCTTACTTGTCAGAATCTCTAAATGATTTAATTGGTGCATTTTGCAGGGCACACACTAAGATCACCTGCTCTAGCTGAAAGGACCTTCAGAGCAGGTGCAACAACTGCAGTTCTGAGCTGTATGCTGAACTAGGTGGAATGCCACGAAGAAGGTTTGTTTTTTTCTGTTTGAACAAATGCCAACACATTTAGGTCTTGTGCCATGATGCAATTTCAATGTATTAAATCATTAAGGAATTTGACAAGTAAACAAAGGAATTTAATATTATGGTGGTAAGTGTCTATGAATCCTTTGAGGTACAGTATGCAATTACCTTGCTGAATTTGTGGCTGAAATGCAAAACTGGATGTAAAAATAATGGCCCTGAGAATGGTACTACACTGATCTACATTTTCTATGCATAATGCTTTGTCACCCAGAGGGCTCAACTATTCTCCTTGAGCAGTGAAGTGCCCTCAGTAACATGACTCACATCTTCCTGGACAACATCCAGGTTAGCATTAATACACAAAGGGTCTCAGAATTACACAGGGAAGAGCGTTTTCTCGTTTTTTGTTGGTATTGTCTGGTTTAAACTCTTGTAATCCCTCAGTCTGTCTAGTGGAGGCAGTGTTCAATATGAAATCACACAGGTGAGACGCAACAGGTTTAGAAAGCTAACGTGCAAACATGTGACGTGACCAGGAAGCTGTTTATTAAACACCTGTTTGTTAATTGACAAAATGAACATAAATATGTCCTTTGCTAACACTTTAAAGGAATAAAATTAAAAGACAAAGTAAAGAAAAAAACTATTCATAATTACTAGCCTCAAATGTAAGAGAAAAGATTAAGGCAAAGAGACTTTTTAGAGAATTTTAGCATGAATGAAAATACTATCCAGCATTTCTACTTTTGCAATGTTGCAATGTTGGCTTCATGCAAATCCACTAATGAGTTCTTCCTCAGGGGCTGGAGTCACAATGATGAGTGTTTGGACAGCTGGTTGCTGGATTTTGTGCCGTGATGACTGGTAGCGAAGGATTATTTTATTTTTTGTGTGGATTGAGATTGAATGAAACAGGAAAAATTGTTTGGATCCTGTAGAAAATAATTAATTTTCAACCCTTCTGCTTCAGTCCAGAAAAGATAAATGCACTCTTTGTGTTTTCTATCTGACTTGACCTCTGAACTCAGAACTTGTTTTAAATCTTTAATACGCAAATGTTTACTGCATTTATTTCCCTGTTGCAGGCAGGAGCTCAGACTAAAAACTATCTTCTACGGCACATTGCTGTCTGCCCCCCAGATAGACACATTGTGTTGAACTTTAGTTGAAATCTAACAGAGTGTGGAAAAACATCTATTGAACAAGCCTGAACATCCATCTTGATTTGAGCAGGGGGCGATTACTGTTTCAGGACAATCTAGCAGCATATGAAACAAATGTGAAACAGATTAATATGAATCAAACTTCTTGTGCTTTTATGTAATGGTCTTATTTTTTTATTTTTTTGAGGGCAACAGGTCATTGAATTAGAATTACTAATTGAATTCGAAAGTACATTTCAATTTTTTTTTTAAAAGCGACATTTTCTGTCTCGAAGAGTACTGTATATAGAACTGCACTTCCTGATGTTGTTGTCCTGATTCAGACCAAGGCTTGCAAGAGAATAGGATGAGGAGGTCAGTAGTAGTATTAGGGTTTGTAGAGTTGTGGTTATTTCATTACCTTTTATTCATTGTCATGCTAAATAAATACTTGAAATGCCTACAGAATTGATGTGTTTTTCTGCAAGAAGAATTCTACCACTGAGAGAATCTCTGCTGACATTCTACAGATTCCTTATCAGCCTGACAGTAGAAATGATCAAGCTATTGGACAATATCAGGGACACCCACTAAGCCAGAAGATTTCCAGGCAGCCAGGACAGCACTGCCTTTGACAGTGCCGTTTATATTGTTACGCCGTCTTCTGGTTTACCTCTATGCACAGTGGCTCCAACGGAATGCAATAATTGCATCTTGAACAAAGCAAACATTCATTCATCCCACCAGAGTGCAGGCTCTCTGGGCTCTTGGTTTGAGCCCTCCCAGGGCTGAGCAACATGTGCTGCACATTCAGGCCCCGCTTGCTGACTGCCAGGCAAAGGCCTAATCTCAGCCTGGCTGTTTCTGCACTTGATTAAGGCAAAACACCCCCCATTAGTCTCAATGACCACACTGGGGTTTGAGTCAGGGAACTACTCACATCACTCAGTATGGCTTTAAAGTTTCTTCAGTGAGGAATCCCAATATATAAGCCAGAGTATCAGTGTCATTTAAGATATGAGTGAGTAGCTATGGTAAATAAATCATAAAATGCTGATGCTGTTGCTTCCCCAATTACAATTTAGCAAGAAAAGTCATGGTTACAATCGGGAAATATCCTGCACTGCTGATTTTCTCATGAGTGGTATTTTCGGGGGTTGATCCAAATTATGTCACAATCATATACTCTAAGGGGCTGTGCAGTTATGTTGGGATTTTGCAAGTAGTGGGAGGGTTGCTTATAAAATTCCACTGCCTCCTGGGGTTGGTCTGTTGCAGTATACAGTACCAGATAACGTCTGTTTTGTT
Source organism: Lepisosteus platostomus (assembly GCF_059453375.1). NCBI lineage: Eukaryota > Metazoa > Chordata > Actinopteri > Semionotiformes > Lepisosteidae > Lepisosteus > Lepisosteus platostomus. Next base: position 44,698,600 of record NC_142621.1, read on the forward strand.
TGCTGCTAGGATTATACTCAGGAGACTGTAAAGACAGAGGCATTTTCTTACAACGACCAAAAATGGGATAGTCCGTGTTTATGGGAACCCATATAGTTTTCGCTGGAACTGTTAAAAATGTTCTCTGGCAGACATTGGCAAAAGCAGACTCAATTATAGAAAAGTGTGATGAAAAAATGGTAAACGCAAAGGAGAGCGCAACGTGGAATGAGGATATGAAGTGTGGGATAATGTAAAGAAAAGGTTTTGAAAATGTACAGTAAGTCTGACTGATCAGTTTATGAGAAAAACATGTAACTTTGTCCCTGGGCATTTCTTAATAGGAGTAGGGAGTTATCCCGATGTCTGGGCCAAATTTCCCCCCTCGGCCTTTACTGTGGCTCCAAATTGTCACCATGTATGATCGGCTTGCACTTGCCCTGCGATGGACTGGCGTCCTGTCCAGGGTGTACCCTGCCTTGCGCCCGTTACTGGGTAGGCCCTGGCTTCCTATGGAATAAAGCGATTTGGCACAATGACATGACATGTAACTTTGCATAAGGGATCATTCAGAAGTGAACCAAGAGCATCCTTGACAATTCAAACAACATCTCATGTAAAAAAAGTAGATCTTTGGAATAAAGAGAAACCATTTTTTTTAAACAAACAGTATGAATTATTAAAGAGGTGAATCAAAATTCATTATTTTATCACTCAGTTTTTATGTGCACAGCCTCTCAAGTTTTCTATGTGTTTTTTAAGAAGACCACAACATTTATATGTATACTGTATTTTCTGACATTTATTTTTATAACATTTAGCTCTTACCTTTGTGCAGCTGTTGAATAAATTAAAAAATGTGAAAGGTGCCTACAGAAGCAGAGATCTGAAGATCCCATTTTCTCTCAGAAGTGGAAAGGTTTTGGTCAGCCACCTTGATAAAAATCTGCCTCTAAAAAAATCATCTCATGATCATCTAAAAAATTGGTTTACAGCTAAGACATGCAACAGCTCTGCTGTATAGTTGTGATCACGTCCCGTAGGCATTTTCCCAAGGAAAATGTGTGTGCACATATATTTTCCATGCGTTCCTAGTCCATGTGCTTTTAGATTAAGTACAGCGAGCCCGAATCTTAAAACTATATTTTACTGCTACAAGCTAGTCTGCTCCAGGCTCTTTCTCCGGCACTAAGAAGCAGCATGAGAGAAGCCCATCAAAAAGTTGGTTTGAAACACTGCAACATGACAGAAAGGTGACAAACAATCTAGGAATAGAATGCAATATTCCAGAAATGTTTCAGAGCAGTGTTTCCAAGAACTGGATTTGTGCCCAACATAGGAGTCCAGAAGGTCTTTGTGGACTCATTAGCATCAATCCATGGATGGCTAGCATACCTCAGTCCTGCTGTTTAATTTACAGACCTCTGTAAGGATTCGTTAAAACCTGCAGAGCAACTGATAAAACACTACTTTTTATTCATCATATAGAAGAAGACTCTTTAGCATATCTTTCTGTTTATGTAAATATTAGTATTTAATTAAGTGATAATAAAATACGTTAGTGTGTATTCCTTGAAATAAGTTATTTACGATGAAATGTGCATAAAAGACATGAGTAAAAGTTCCTGTAGCAAATAATATTGTAAATGCGTCGGTAATATGGAGAATCACACATTTGTATGCTACATACAGTATACTGTATATACATATGAGACAGACAACATATATAGAAATAAAATAGAAAGTATATGCACAGTGCAAATAAAATGGATATATGTCCAATTTGACTTTCACCACCTGGATGCACTGTAAGGCTAAGACTTATGTCTTCGAAGCAAGATATGGAACAGTGTCATGAACACTTAAAGATAAGAGTTTGGACACTGCAACATCTAATTATTTATCTGTTTGTATTTTTTTTCCTTTGGCTTCCAGGAGGGCCCTGACTCAAATCCTTTTTTTTCTAAGTGGGAGTAACATGCCACTTATTATGCCACCTAATTTTATGGCACAATTGCTTCCTGTCGATCCCTGTGGCTGCAATGTGTCTTGCATATAGAAAGAAACAAACAGGCCACATGCAATATTGACCAGATAATAAGTAATTACAGATAGAAACACTGAATAACCACAAGCCTTTGCTGAAATGTATGGCAAAAACCAGAGTCCTGGAACATCAGTACAATGTATAGTGCAGTAGCTCTACTATTCCTTTTTTAGACAAGGTGTCCAGCTGTTGGCAAAGGAGTATATTTAATCAAGAAACTAATGCTGCCAGTCCAGATAATTAATTTGCACAAATGGAAGTTGTTATATACTTGGGTTAAGGTAGACAATGACATGTTCTCTTGCAGTTGTTTCCTGGCAAACACGAAAGGAGGCTGTGTAAAACTGCGAAAGCAATAATGCACAACAGCTCTTTTCTGTCCATGTCATAGGAGGTGCAAGCTTGTTCTCCTAACCATTTCAGTCAACACCAGGCTCCCAGTTACTGTGTCAAGGCTCCAGTATTGCAACCCAATCCACTGCTCAGTCACCTGAGTGCACAGGTATTGCGGTTTGTGCACTGGAATCTGACTTCATCTCATGATGGCTCTTATACACACATAAAGCCCCTGAATGCAGAACTACAGATGCTTTGAATTACAATGAAAAATGTAGCAGAATGAGATTTATAAGGTATTGTGATTCATTATTATTATATAATTCCAGATTGTCTATGTGTTGGCATAACTAGAGTACCAATTCAGTCCTTTTGGGTCCTTAAGCCCAGGTAAGTCTCAGTCACTATCTTTATTGCATGTTATTTCCATTGGCTCTGCACTATTGCTACTTAACTTGAAACAATGAAATGAAATGATTGCATGATTGATGATTACAATTTACAATATATTAGTACAGGATTCTGTTACCAAAACGCAGTAAGACAATTTCATACTACAGGGTTCCAATGCATACTGTAGTTTACAGTGTAGCTGTAAAGGACATGTTGAACGCTATTTACTTTTGAAATTAAAAGGCTTAGTTTTAATTTGTTTCTTAGATACTTATAGTGCATGATGCCAGTGCCCTGCCTGTCAAATTAGAACATCACCATGTTAAGGGAGGGTCAGGCAGGCCATCTTGAAAGCACAAGCTACGACGTTCTTGCAGAACCAGAGTATACTACATGAAAAATGAATCTACTGTATACAGACAGCTTACTGTACAAATGCCGTCAGCTGTGCATAAAAATCAGTTTCAGGACAGGAGAGCATCTTGATTGGATGCTTGTGCATAAAACATTATCTTCAGCAAAAGAACATGGATGTAATATATTATTGTGTATAGCAAGATAGATTTTAACAACACCCATCAGATTATCCCAAACACACAGGAGTCACAAGAAATATTTTTTTATATTTTGTTGCCTGCAAATTCAGAAAGATTCCTCAAAACGTCATTCAGGTATGCATGTTATGTCTCTCATGAGGTAAATATTGCACCTGTATGAATTTGTCAGCTTCATCTCTTGCTCTTCCATTTACAACCTACGGTTTCCCTACTGAAGTGTGTGTGCCTCATTGAAAAACTAGGAACATGGTAGGCATGCTCTCTTGAATGCAAAAGGCTTTAAAGTGGGTGCCAAACTGTAAAATAGCAAAAGCAATATCAGGTTCAATGAAACACTGTACAAGCAACTAATCCAACAACCACTGATTCAGTGAAGTCCTGATGACTCAGAGGGCAGTAATACTCTGTTGTTTTAGTTACCATGAGATGGCCTGCGGCTAAACCCCCTGTCGGTGTGAGCTTTCCCAGTGAAATAACACTGAGAAGTGATTGCACAACTAAACAATGGTGTGGTGAGAGAGGTAATGCTTACTTTGGGCCTGGGTGAGCTCCTGCTACAGAAATGGGCACTCAGCATCTGCTAGTTATTGAATGGGCCAATTTCAGAAACCATTTTAAAGAGCAGAGGAAGAGAAAGAGGAAGTCATCTTTAGTAGCAGCTGAGGATGTAAAATCTCTCTGTGGCTCACAAAGAGAGTATGTGCAGCTGGAGGGCTGTTTTTGTTAAAGTCTGTATATTTTTCCAAGAGGGGTTCACCTTTGAGTTATTGGACAAGGTTAAATAATAAAGCCTGCTTTTGTAGGAGTCACATTTATAACAGGAGGGGAGCACCAAGTATACTGTAGCTCTGGCTCTCAGACCAAAATATTTTACTAAAAGGTGCTGAGACAATAACACCTGTCATTCATTTGCTTCTATTTCTCTTCAGATGAAAATATATATATATACAGTATGTACTGATACGATAACTTAGTTGACATGCTGCATATTCCCATATATTATTTGAATTTCCATTCTGTTCAGTATACGACACATTTTCTTTAATTATATATGAACTTTAAATACATTTTAGTTATCACTTTTACACAAACGAAAGATTGAAGCATCTGAAGATCCATGAAAATTATGACTAATACCAGATTTAAGCAAACAACAGCAAATAACTTTGCCACTTGATTTATAGAAACAAGTAAAGGGATAACCACACAAATTCAAGTGAGTTGAACTGCTTCCATTTCATTCTGCTCTTTTAGAACAGAGCTTTCTACTGTATGTGACTCCTGCCTGTCACCCTATGGATACTAAAAGTGAAGCACAGCAATGCTCCTATCTTACTGCAATGGAAAATATTTTGTTTTTTATCGGCAATGATCAAGATCATCAATTACTTGTTTGAAAAAAACCCTATAACCTTGCATTTGAAAGGTGTATTGTTCAAGCAGCCCTAGCCCAGATTAGTGTAAAGAATACCTCTGCGTTCTGTGTAACGGGACACTAGGATTATTATTATGTGTTAAATTGCTTTCGGTGGACTCTTCTTCCTGCAGTGTTAATGATTTATAGGCTTAATGTAACCTATACTGCATAAGGCAGTTACCCTAAAGAGCAATATCTGATTCTTCTTAACCTCATAAGATACACAAGGACTGCAAGAGTTTTGTATTTAAGGAACAACACTAGGCACTCCTGCTGATGTTTATAAAGCACCTTGTGCCATTACATATTGGCTTATGACATATAATATATGTAAATATTATACAATATTTAGTGCTCAGACAAGCCCCCTTTTAGCTGAGATTCAATATTTGGCATTGATAACAGTGTTCTGTGAAATACAGGTTTCTAGATATATCATGTACATTTGAAACATTACATATGTGGAATTATGCTCCTTTAAATTTCATAAATAACTTGATATCTGTTCCTTTAAAGTTCAAATTGCTAGGTTCAGATTTCACAAATTCCTGAGCTCCTGTCTACCTCAATCTTGAAATCCAAAACTGTTGTTGCACAGGATGGAGTGGGAGCCTGTTAAACAAACCATCACACCAACAACACAACAGCATATTCCACATCAAATATGATGTGTTCAAGTTTAAACTTTTTATTCCAGTTGAATACATTTTTGGATATTGGACAAATTTTTCAAATCACAGTCGTTGCAAAATGCAATGATATGCTGGTTTAGGCTGCTTCGGGCAACTGATTCAAAATGATATAGAATTTGAAATCTACTATTTTGATTGTTTAAAAATTATGAAAGGGGACTGGTGATGACTTTTAAATAAAAAAAAACGTTTAAATTACTTCAAAATAACACAATATAAAATAAACTCAAAACTGCAGACTCAGATACACATTCTTCTTTACATGCGGTTATGTCATATACACAATGGACTGGCTGCTGGATCCACCCTACTTCACAGAGCCCACGGCCTGTTGCTGTGATTAACATTTGACACAGGGCAAGTTTGTGCATGCTGTGGTTATTCAGCCAGGCTGATGAAACTATTCTATTCTAATTGCTGTGCCACTGACCTCCAGGATGTGCCTGTTACTTATGCACATGTTTTGTGGGGGAGGTTGCTATGCCTTTTCTCTCCCACAACACAAACTTGTAAAATAACCATTAGACAAAGGGGCTGCACTGTGAGAAGATAATAAACATTGGAGTTAACTTGACCGTGAACAGCCTGACAAAATGATAATAAAATTACCTGGGTAAAAGTTTTCTGCGGTCTATATCAGAATTAGACTAGATCAAATGGAAATTTAGAGAGAGCTTACCTAGATTATGTTTAATATTTGTCTGCATTGATATATCTTCACATACTGATTGTGTAACTAAAAATTAAGATGTGTTTACTGGGTCATTCGTGGGTCAGTTTATCAGACCACACCCCAGTGAACACTGGTTCACATCACAAAACTTCTACCAGATCACCACCCTTTTCTATGTGTCCTATAGAAAAAAGGCTATAAAAGCTGTGTGATAGAAACTGGAACATTTTATGTAGACTCTCTGTATATTCCCTTGGAATTGTGAATGAACAACGTTATTTTTCCATGTTGAATTCAAGAGAGATTTTAATTCTTAACAGTTATAAAGGTTTATTTTCCTTTTCTCTAAAAGTGCATCACATCCTTAGGAAATTCAGATGCAAGTGGCAGTTTATTTTTTGGTATTTTTGGGTGCACAGCTGTGTGGGGCAGGTACCACAGATTATTTTGTTCCCTGATGCTAATGACTCCCAAAGCAGCCATTCCAGACACATGTGATAACGCCCTTTCTCTAGCAACCTATTTAAAATATTACGCTAAAAATATCAGGGATGTTACTTCTTTCCTAAAGCTTCCCTCCCTCTAGGAAAAAGCTTTTGTGCTTGGCCACACTTTCCAAGAAGACTCATGTGCTACGCTGAGATTTGCTACAGGAAACTGGAATAGATTTCAGCATTTGGGTCTTTTGTTATAATTGAGATACAGGAAACTGATGCAGCTGTAGTTGTATGAGAGAACAGGTCACTTACTGTGGGTAACAATTTCTCTTGTTACCAAATATGTCTAGTGTGATTGTGCTTTTGGTCTGAAATTGAACAATTTCTCTTGTTACCAAACATGTCTAGTGTGACTGTGCTTTTGGTTTCAAATGGAACAATAACTCATTAGTCAAAGGCTGGGGTTTTGGTTGAATATATTGTACGATATGACTATGTATGACAGGACGCATAAAAAGTATGCTGTATCATCTTTTGTTTTCATTTTGTTGAGGGCGAGATCATCCGTGGAGATAAGAAAAAATAATAAAAAAGGAATTTTCAAACGAAGGCCGATATACTATACACACAATGTCGGTGGATGTTTTTACAGAATTCAAGAAGCCTCTTTAGTGCATGATGAGGAAAACGTTTCACTGTGACACCACCCTCAAATATGTCTAGTGCCTAAAACAGCGTCAAAGAAACCCGTATTTATAGTAATTGTCCCCTCAAATATGCATAATAGTAAAACAATCAAATTTATCAAAGTAGCACAGTGAGACAACAGCTGCAGCATGAGGGGCGCAGGCTGTTGTGCGACACCGTTTTATTGTAGCTTTAGAAACCAGCACAATTTAAAATAAATACTATAAATGAGAATAATCGGACAGTTTTCAGGTCTCTTAGACAATCAGGTACTGCAGATATCCTGGAAGTTAGCTCTAGTGGGTGTGGATGTGTGCCTGTGTACCGCTGGAGCAGAAGTTTTCAACTTGCCTGAAGAGGAGTGTCGACAAGGAGGCTTGTGGTGGAAACACATTCTCCTATTGTAAGAATAAGCAGCATCGACAGGAGGTTAAAATGACTGGAACGTTTTAGGGATGCAATTTTGTTCTTGCTGTGAGGCTCACACAGCTAGTGTGTTATAAATAAATTCGATCACAATAAAAAAAAACGTAACACATCTTAGAAATGGAAGAGATCTCCTTTTCAGTATGACAGAAAAAAGGAACCACGAGCGATGTGTTTCATTATATTCTATTCCTTAAATAAAGTCTAATTTGTATAACATCGTACAGATTTGTGTTTTCATTTCTGAGGTTTCCATGCAGAGATATCTGGACATTAGCTGATGAGTTTTATTAGAAATATATCCTGTTTCGTTAATGTGAACTCCAGGGGGTCTCGTCTTGTCAGTAAGTGATCCACGAGCAATTGGATTATCTCCACGCTGGATACCAGAATATGCCTGCTGCAGTCCATCTGCAGAACAATAGATTAGGTTTTTATTTAGAGAACAAAGTGGTGTTGCTTTGTGCTTGAACCTCCATGTCGAAGAATTTGAAAAGAATGAATCAGAAAATTTATTTCAAATTTCTGAGGTAAAAAAAAAACATTTAACAGAGCCTAGTAAAACGAATTTCCTAAATACATGTTAAAATCTGTTATACCGTGATGACTATAAAAGACTGAGACTATGATTCATAAATGGGGTATTTTTGATTTGGGTATACCCTTGACAACAACTAAGTAATCCGCCAGTTAAACCGGCCTAAGAAAATTTAACTCAGAAATATGAAATACAATCGAATGCAAAACAACGATCTGCACACCTGTTGAAAGTATGTACAGAAATATTATTTATTTTTCTATATTCTATGTAGTTTTATAAGGCTTAGTATAGTTTTCTAAAGCTCTAGGGCACCCTTAGTAAGAGAGACAGGCATCTCTAACTTAGCCAAACTCCGTGGGTGGTTACTATGAGCAACTGCCTCCTTGGCAACTAAGTAATCTAAAACAATTTAAATTTTAAATTACCGCCTTTCTCATCCTGCAATTGGCTTTGAACTACCGCTTAGCCCGCCCTACCCGCGAGTGTCGCAACTGGAATGGTCATTCTTTCTGTCCATCAATAATTCATTCACACTGGATACCTGTCTTAAATTGTTGAGGCGCTAGAGGTGTGAGCAAACCTCGGGCCGGAGGGTGTGACATCAAGGTAGTCGGGGCCAGGTGTATAGCCGAGGCACGGGAAAAACAGTGAAAAGCTGGTGTTACAGGTATGTATAGGGTTATGTTTTTCCCGTATTTTATCATGTGAAACAAACAGGGTTCGAGATAGACAGAAGGGATCATCACGTGTCATCGTGCCGAATCACGCAAATTTTAAAGTCTAAAAAGTAAAGTAAGAGCAAGATTCATTAATTTACGTCGGAAAGCTTTAAAATACAATTTAAATGGGTATTGAATAATTTTCTTACCTTATAGGCTTGTTGCTGCCTCACAGATGTCCTCTTTGTTTCTTACTATTTTACTTACGAGATGACAATACAACATTTATATTTTTCGCATTATGATAATATATAATAGCGAATAATTACATTTAAAGAGATCAATTTAAAGCCATATAATATTGCGTTATTCTGAAATGAAGGTGTTAATTTATTGTCCCTTTAACAAAAGGTAATAAAGAAGTGTATTGAAAAAGTGACTTTTTACAGCTAGGTTGCTAATGTAGGTTCATAGAATGATTGCACACTGTAATTCTGACTTATAAGCACATTACATAATTATTTACTTTATGATTATTAATCTTATATACAGTTCTAAAGCTTCTGAGTATAAAAAACTTATTTAGTTTGCAATTACATTTGTTCATTTTTATAAAAGAACATACGCATTAAGTAAAAATAATTTATTTTTGGTTTTATCAGAAAGATCTATGCAATCTAGAAGCACATTAAAGTTGCAATGGTACATTACTGGAAGCAGGAATGCACCAAAATAAGTCTGTTTGACTAACATAATTCCAATATTCAGTTCTTGGATGCTGCAGGTAACAAGGTTAGTGTTTTTTCTGGCTGTGTTCCATATCCCACAAAGGCAGGTGCCATGTGCACTGCAGGATACGATCATTCCTGAACACGGATTTAATGCTGGCGAAGCAAAGCAAGACATCTCTTTCTGGAATGAAGAAAAACACTAGCATCCAATCTTTGCTCAAATAAAGCAGCTGTGGCATTTTTATAGCTTCTGCATGGGAAATGGTTCACATTCCATTTCCAGACAGTATATAGCATAAATATAACAGAAATATTAATGAACACCAGGCATTTATTAAGAACAGATAAGACCTTTCCTAAGCTTGATTTTTGTCTTGCTGTTCCTACGTAGCTGGTGCTGTCCTTTTTAAAGCAGATCACCGATACGTCTAACTTGACCTCATAACATATCTCAGCAAGCTGTGCATTGGTTATTACACAGAGCAATTGATTATTCACACACCGCACATGCAAAGTGACCAATTTTAGCACTAGCAGATCTGAAAGAAGAAAACTCTTGGTTTGCAAATAAATGACATTTTTATCATGTGTTATTCATTTACTTGGGAAATTTCCACTGATTTTTTTCCCCCCACATTTATAGCAGTACATTCCTATATACTACATAGCCTGACAGTTTAATGAACAGAAACGTTGATGCAATTGAGTTTAATATGTATCAAGAGCAGGACATGTATATACAGTACTGTAAACCTGACATGGTTGTGTATTTTAATGTTTAGGGAATCTGGTGGAATTCTCATAATCAGATATGGAACTTTTGGGCTCTACCCAGACTGCTACTTATGCACGACCCAGAACAAGCAACTTTCTCCCTGCTATATCCACAATGGCTTCCAGCTATAAGAGCCATTACCCCCATTTTGCTCTGACCCATAGTATTAACCAGCCCTGGCGAACCAATATGTTCTACAAAACGGCAAGTGCCATTCCCACACTGGCCTCTATTCACCGGGTTCCCCCAGACCTCACGAAAGCCAAAGTGAATTTCTACCCTTCCAATCGGTCGGCCCTTGTGAATCGCTACACTCCAGACGACTGGCACAAGTCGAACCAGAGCAACTACCGGGAGTCCGAGTCCTCCAGGCACAGCGCGGAGAGGCTACGGAGAGACGCCACGAGGCTCATCCAGGACAAGGAGCAGCTAACTAGGAGAAACCAGGAGTCCACTAACAAAAACATCGGAGAGCGGATCAACGACATTGCCTTCTGGAGGTCAGAGCTGACCCACGAAACGGGAAACATGATTGGGGAGATCAACACTCTCACAGATGTGAAGAAGAGACTGGAGCGGGCACTGGCTGAGACAGAAGGACCGTTGCAGGTGAGAAAGCTCAATTCTGGTGCAGAAATCCTGGGGAGCTTCTGGATGACTGGGGCTGCCCAGATATACGCACAGTAAGTTGTTGGAGAATTAGGTTCCACCACTCTAGATGGTTAAAACTGAGAAAACCTGGTTCAGCTCAGGTAAAAAAGACCTAATTTCATCTTCAGTTTTTTTCTCACTGCAAGTTACTTTATCTGACAATGTGCAGTTATCAAAAATAAACCTGCCTGTGATTCAAGCTGCCTGGAAAAGGTGACATTTAAGGTTGTCCTTAGCTAGCACTGGGGTGTCTGGAATGTCTATGAGGAGAGTTCTTCCTTCTTAACTTACTATACTTAGTATACATTTTTTTCACCTATATTGCATAAATAGCATGTTTTGATACTTCACCTTTAAAATGAATAAACCAGGTCAAATTGTGCCTGATAAACATCTCAAAGAGTTATTCATCTTAAGAGTTCAAACTATCGTGAAGACTTGATTATTAGGGATAAATATGTTTCCCACAAGGGTAGCTTAGCAACACAGGCTGCAATGAGCGAACATGGTCAATTACCTTATTGGGTTTCCTCTGGGACAAGCAGTGTCATGTTGATGAACTAACGATCTAGTGACATGAAGGGTTTAGGGTGAGTATTGGGTAACAAAATGCTTTGTAACAGACTTTTAGGTAATTAATAATTGGGTTTTCTAGATATACAATGCATACTCAAAATGTTAAGATAGCAATTTTGATTTATTATTATAAGTAATTGTAGTAGTCCTTTTATTATTGCAGTGTTTAATAGACTAACATATTTTACTTCTGTATTAACAACCATACAGTACATATGTCTATTAATAATGGTTCTTCAATAAATGTGGCCCTTTGGTGCAAAGGATCAAATCTGTTAAAAATATTCATACTTGGGTATACTGAATAATTTGAATTGGTACGTTTTCTGAAGAACTTTCTGTATGTTGTCTGTTACGATAACCCTGCTGGTAGGTGTGGACCTGTTCTTAACAATGTTCATAAACTCTGCAATAACAGGTAGCTCAAGAGTGCTTGTACCACAGGGAGAAAAGGATGTCCATCGACCTGGTCCATGATGAAGTGGAACAAGACTTACTGAAAGTAAGATCTAAGTAGTGGGTGGATATATATATATATTATGTACAGAGTTCAGACTTTTTTTCTTTTGTTCTTTTTCATTTGTGTTTGCATATATGATGTATATAGACACATTTATTTGCTTGTGTATCTTTAGTACAGTTTCCTATATTTGTCTTGCTTTGTAAGCTGAGAAAGCTGTCAGAACTGTCATTTCTCTTGCAAACCTTCCATTTTTTCCCCATCAGTAATGGCTTTTCTCTTGTGTGCGAGGTGCAATCTACAAGAAACAGAATGTGTTTTTAAATTTGACATTGTTGTTTCTCTAGGAGGTTGAGATGATCAAGTCCTGCCAGGAAAGAATGAGGCGCCATCTGGACAGGGTGAATGCTCAACTTGCGTAAGTCAACCACTCAGGTATAGATCATGGTGCACAGATACTATATTGTTCATAGAGATTTTTAGCAGTGAACTTTCCAGTTCAACTGGTGATGTAACTGTCATGGGAATAGAGCATTCCAATGAGTTATCATAAGAATGGGTATGGACATAATAGAATCAGTGTGGATTTTTACAGAATATCATCCTGTGGGCTTGCTCTAAAATGAAGAAATCTCTAAAAAGAAAAGGGAGGGATACAAGCTACAGTTAACAGCTGATGAGATCAGTGACAGTAGATTTACAGTAGATCCAATGCCAGAGAATGGGTCCAGAATATTTCATGGTTACGAGTAAAGGCCATCATCCGGACCCATGAAACATCTGATGACTAACAGGCTTTTTTTACTAATTCATCGAAAACCACACTTTTTTCTCAGTATTCAGTTAAGCATGCTGAACTGAATTAAAAAAAAAACATATATAATTAACGAGGAATAACAACACCCAAGAATTAAGTGTATTGAAAGGTTAGCAGAGTGTTTTACTGACAATAAATCTGGCTTTTCCTGCTTAGCTAAGGGCCAGCCTTCTGGCTATCGGACGAGGAGGCTAGGACACCCCTGCAGAGTGACCACAAGGATGCTGCAAAAGTGGAGATGGGGTGGAGGAGGAATTTAAAAGATGTATGTGAGGGAGAGAAGAGGATTACTATAGTATTTACAGTCATTTCATAAGAGGAAATGATGTAACAAATTACTGACGGTTGAGGTTGATTGAACTTACTGTAGCTGTTGTCATCCCTCCCGAACGTTTGTTTTGAACTCCATTAATCACTTATAGATGCATGATGTTTTTCATCCCAAAATATCCCAAAGCTCTTCGCAGTATAGGTGGGAACCCACATTCACCACTGAATTACAATCACTCATAACTCAGCACACATTGAGGACACACAACAGCAAATCTGCACCAGCAGGCATTCTACACAGCAGATCAGGAGAATTTACTTCACCGATTGAGTTATATGGGAAATTTAGGGAGGACAGATTATGCAGGCCTGAAGTGGAATTCAGTCCAGATACTGGCACGTCCCTGCTCTAAAGAACAAGGCCACAGGGATCTGTAATGATCGAGTGGTCAGTACCTCAGTTTAACATCTTATCCAAAGGATGGCACCTCCTTCAGCACAGTGTCCGCAGTCACCATACCTGGGCATTGTGATTGGATTGGAAATTGTGGCCCAGAAGGAAAACTGCCTCCTGTGTAAATAGGGAAGAGGCCCCGAATAAGTGGAGCTCTATGCCCTTATGTCTGAATAAGTGCATTTCAGGAAGGGGAATCTTAAGAAGACCTTAAATGTGCAGAGTTAGACACCAGTATTAGCACAGAGCTCACTGTTTATTTTTCAAACTCACTCACTGGGTTTGTTTCACAGAATGCGTTGCAATGTTCATCCTTCAGCAGGTTTCTTCCCCTTGTCTCTGAAATGCTTAACGTCGCGGCTTCAGGTCCAACAGGGCAGCGCAGCACGAGCTGGAGAGAGACGTCAATGACAAAGCAGAGGCCCACCGGATCGATGACAAGTGTCACCAGCTGAGAAATACCTCCGATGGAATCAGCTACTACAGAGGCGTGGAGAGGCTGGACCCTTCGTGAGTTCAGTTCCGTTCAGTATCACGTGCAAGTGTGTGTTTTTGGGGAGGGTGTGTGGAAACAAAGTCCTTAAACTCATTAAGGAAAAATAGTTTTGCATTGAGATAAAGCTGGTCAAAGTACAAGCCTTTTTGTCTTGCAGAAAGTGATTGAAACATTCCTAAAGGGAACAAAAAATGATTCTGAGCACACTGTTCAGTAATTAAAGTGCCTGTAGAGGTTTAGAGGTCCTATAGCTCACAAACATGTCTGTAGTTTAACCAAAACTAAACCCTTGCAAAATCTGACTTACAGAAATCCTGTTCCTGTTATACTGAAGAAACCTAAAACATGGTATTTTCTGACAGAATAAGTAGAAAAAAGGCTAAAATTGAATAATTATATTTAGCTTTCTTATCTAAAGTCTTTCTAATGAATGTGTGTAAGAAGTGTTAAAACATAAGCTATCTTATGTTTTAAGTAAGAGCAATAGAAACACCTCACAGCATTTGTTTCTTTCTTGTTTTCAGTTTATTAACCACAATAGTTTTGTGAACTGAATTTAAAGGTGAAATGCTTTTTTCATTCCTATATAACCTTCAATTCCAGACAGATATTGGATGGTGCCTCAATCCCATTAAGGAGAGCTGCCGTCCAGCAGGTCACCTACAATTAAAGAGATTGGAAAGAGTTTTTCAATTATTTTCAAGTAGCTGAAGGAGGAAATTGAGACCAGATGATGCCACAGACCTTCAGAACTGCAATTGCACTTTTCCATGGGGGCTTTTTTGTTTCTGCTTGCTAAAGAACATGGAGAAAAAAATCCTTTTGCAGTAAAAGAGATGTATTTACACACTCGGACACGATGAACAAACTCCCCTGAGTCTGATTTAGTAACAACCACATAACGCTTGATTTTACCTCTCGCATTCTTAAAAAAATGTCTATTTATGAGGCTGAAGGAGATGAAAGTCTGTTATCTCCTGCCAGATTTAGGTGTGAATGTGCTGTAGAGTTTATGGTCAGTTTCATAGCTGGGTGTGATTATGTTTCTTACTGTCCCGTGCAGACTTTCAATACCTGATTCCTGGGCCAAGTTTACAGATAATAACATCCTCCGATCCCAGAGTGAGCGAGCAGCATCTGCCAGACTTCGGGATGAAGTAGAAATCCTTCTAAACACCACTTCCAATGAGATGTGGAACCAGTTCAACACTGTGAATGTGGCTTTCACCAATCGCATGGCCGAGACCGCCGACGCCAAGAACAACCTGCAGACGCACTTGGCTAAGGTGTTGCATTAGGGGCAGAAAATGGAAAAGCTTTAGAAAATGGAAAAGCTTTGTCGGTGCTTAGATTGGTCACAGCATGCTGCTAGTGATCCTCTTTGGAGTTCAATGCCCAAAAGATCAAATCTGAAAAACTTCATCAACAATTTCTGGTTTCATGTACAGAAGTTGAATAAGGCAAAGTAGAGATTCAGAAACCTAAAGTACTGTATGTACAGTGTTTACAACCATCATTTTTGATTGCATTGCTGAATGAGTATAAATACACTGTATTAACAAATCCATTACCGATTCACTTGGCAAGGACTGGGCATTTTATCTGAGACTAACATATCATGTCAAAACTGAAATACATAGGAGTTCTTTTGTATCCTATTATGAATGTTGTACAGCAGTGTTAATTAGCCTGTTAATTCCAAAATGACTTTCATGTGAAAAATCAACAGCAAAACTCAAACATTTGTTTTGAAACTTGAAACGCAATGGGGTCCAAGACAGGACTTGTTAATATAGTTAAGTTTATGTGAATGTTTCATGGAGGCTGATTTATGCTGGATTTAGTTTTACTCTGTTTAACTCTAGAGACGAAATGCTTGGTTATTATTAATGAACTGCTCATACCAGAGAAATACCAGAAAGCACATACAGTATGAGACGCTGCTTGTTAAATATACACATGGACTACAGAACTCCAGCCCACTGTCGATTCCATCTTAACATCAGTGGAAAAATTAAAGCATGCACTATTTTGTAAAGTCAATAGAATGCACATCACTAAATGGATTTATGAAACAGTGTAGATTTGTTAAAAAAAATAACAGGCAATAGAAAGTCTTTTCATTATTTAGCTTACATGTGTACTCAGCTCATTTCAGATGCTACCCAACCACTGTACGTGATCCTGGACTTCAGTTGTTTCATTTCTTTCTTTGAAGTAGTGCACGAAATACCTTGCCATGTTCAATAGCACAGACAACTTAGCGTGGCTGGCAGTGTGGGACCGTCATGGCAGAAGGTTTGATTAATAGTGCCATTTGAATATTTCTTCTGGGATGATTAAGATTTAAATGTGGTCGTGTCTGGGTCAGGTCACAGCACCGCAAGGGCAGGGCTGTGATTAGTCAACCCTCAGAAAAACGGCTACCCTGCAATTTTCTGGGTTCTTGCAGCTTATAGCATTTAAGAAGATGAGTGGGCCAAGCTACGTGTGGGGAGTGTCTGAGTAGTCTGCCTGCATTTTCTCATTCTCACTATGTGGATACAGGGGTCATCGTTGTGAGAAAAGACATATCAGGCATTAATTGATTCTGAATGTGGTGGGTATATCATCGAAAAATACATGCCAATTCTAAATTTGTATACAAGCGAACATTTCATATAACCCACATTATATTCCCCTTAACGTTCCCTTTTTCTTGTCGATGTTTAGACACTGCAGGAAATCTTTCAGACAGAGATGCTCATTGAGACCCTGAAGAAGTCCATCCGGGACAAGGAAAGTCCTCTGAAAGTGGCCCAAACCCGCCTGGAGGAGCGGACCAGGAGGCCCAACGTCGAGCTGTGCCGTGACAACCCCCACCACCGGTAGGGCCCATGACCTTATCTTATGTTTCTCTCATCTGAAGCATGAGAATCAATCTCTTTGGAGATCCCCACAGGGTTGCAGTTTGCACTCCAGTCCCCCATTCAGCATGGAAATAAATTGAACATACAAGTGCTCTTATTGATTTTACTGGTATCAATATTTGACTAATGCCTTTCAAGAGAATGTGAAAAAGAGAAGATATTAAATGTATGTACTACTCTAGCCACTAGAGGCTTTTTGCAGATTCCCTATCAGCTTTAGTATCCAAGTGCTGTTCAGTACCTGACCTATCTATTGAGGGATGGAGTTTACAGTTTCTTAGATTAGTTGATGGATTGGGTTGCTTGGATGGGAAACTTATGCTTCAAATGACTCCTAAAATATTACTTTGTGATCTGTCAACTGCTTTGAAAGGGACTTAATTACTTAATTGATCCTTGATTCTTATTGTGTGATCAGTCTTATCATTTACCAAATAAATACATAAATGACAAAAAACATGGTGTTGAAGCCACCTTGCAGTGTATGATGTATTTCTGAGCCAATGCATGTGTGATTTACTGGAATGATGTTAGGCATTTAGGCAGGCTAAACTTATTTATATATATATATTTAGAAAGGCTACTCCTGTTTTATCCGAGTAAGGGATTCCCTTCTACAGTAGGTCCTCAGCAGTTAAATAAAGGATGTTCCTTTGTTGTTTTGCACAGGCTGGTGAGTGAAGTCAGGGAGATTGGAGACACTATACAGAAGCTGAAGGAGAGGCTAAGAGACGCAGAGCACACCCTACAGACGCTTGTCCGCACCAAAGTCTCCCTGGAGCATGACCTGTCGGTGAAGGCTAACTCCCTGTTCATCGACCAGGAGAAGTGTATGGGCATGAGGAAAAGTTTTCCCAGCACGCCCCGCCTGGTGGGCTACACATAAATGATGTAGTCTAAACTGCTGCAAAACAGCCATGCAGTCTACTTTAAGGTTCACAGTAAATGGAAGAGCGTGCACTTTAAACAGACACAGAGAATGTAGTATGCAGAATATATTGCAAGAATTGCACAAACCCAGTCCAGTAGATTTTATAGGTCTCTTTAAATTGTAAATGGCTGAAAACCTTTACAAATGTTTAATTAGTGCAATTAAAATAATTATTAATCCAATTAAAGCAGTTAGGAGCTCTGCTGGGATGAAAAGCAGAACACCTTAAAGATCAGGAGATCTGGAATTGTTGATCACTTTTGGCTGTGATTTGTTTTCTTTAATTCTCTTGCTTCTTGCTTGTTGGTGTTCCTGGAGGTGTAATGGAGCTGGGATTGCTGTTGTATGTAAAATGATAACCGAAGAACAGCGCGTGTACTCTACCCAACCAGGCAGAGGATTAAATTAATTACACTCTGAACTGACATGTTGACGTCCTAATCCTCACTGTACACAAACTTTTAAGTTATGCGTTAAGTGCACATTTCATATATGGTCATGACTCTCAGGATGATTTACATAAATGAAAGAGAAAATTTGAAAAAAAAACATAATATATAAAATTAACTTGAAAGTAAATCAAATTCTAAGTTGGTACTTGCTATTTTTAAAGTTTTGTTACTTGTACAGACTTACACTGTACATTCAAGGTTGTAAAAGCATTCCATAATGTTAATGATCAGACTGAAATAAGAGCGAAACCAGAGGGGAGACACACTTAAGAGATAAAGGTAACATTTATTGACTCCACCTTAAAATTGAATTCTTTCCTTTTGGTTCTAACACACCCAATAGTTTCACCGAAAATGAGTTTCCTGAGTGCCAGCACTGGTGAGTTGAATTCGATAATATGATCAGATGTAGGGGACTGAACGACATCAAGATTTTTAGCAAACTTACTTGGGTTGCAAAAAAAAGAGGAATTGTCTTCAGTGAAACCATATACAGTAGTTTTCTTTTCACTTATTAATCATTGGCAATGCCATGAAAAAAGTATTTTCTTCCTGCCTTGGCAATGAAAAGAAATTCTTTATATCCTAATTATTTGTATTTATTATGTTTTAGCAGTACACTGTACTTTGTAAGTAGAGTAAATACTCCCAACAAAAAGTGTTTTTATTTCCTAGTGTCTTGCAGGTGTCGTTGACAGTTCTGTCCTGCGAGCCATCAGTCTCTGTTTATTTCTAGAGACCTGACAATCTCAAGTGTCTGCAATACAAACATTTGTTTTGGAGGCAGATGTGTCTTTAATCTTTAAACTAACATCAGGCAAAAACTTAACATGTGTCAGGCAAAAGAAAAACACCTCTGTGTGTGCTTACTAGAAATGAACTTAATTTATGTTCTTCACTCTAATGCACTTAATCTAGAATCACTTATCTGATTTATAAAAAAAAACAGCATCAACTGATGCCAGAAATGCAATTAACATTTTTGGAAAACATACCGGATTCCTAAGGATGAGAGTAGTCTAGCCAGAAAAACGATGTGACGATCCTCAGAAATATAAACGTTACATCAGTGTAGAATCAGTGTAGCTGTGTAGTTCTATGCTGTAATATAAGTTATTTGCAATATTAACTTGTGCAACTATTCACCATGGGCAGCTGGGGTGTGGTTGTACGGGATTTTGTAATATGAGTTTATCTCTCTAAGGCGGCTTTGCTAAAACACCCACAACGGAGTGGTGCAACTTTATGTCTTTTTATTGACAATTACATGGCAATTTACAGATTTTTAATACGCATTTGTACGGAATTCCATAGAAAGATCCTGTAAGTCAAATTTGAGACACCAGTGAATGATGAAATATTTTAAGATAAATGAACCAGTCATCCTACCCACCCCATTTTAGTTCTAACATCCATGGTTTCAAAGGGCAAAATATTTTTTACCACGTCTTTGAACACACAAGGAGATTTATATGATAATATATACAGTGCCTTGCGAAAGTATTCGGCCCCCTTGAACTTTTCAACCTTTTGCCACATTTCAGGCTTCAAACATAAAGATATAAATTTTTTATTTTATGTGAAGAATCACCAACAAGTGGGACACAATTGTGAAGTGGAACGAAATCTATTGGATTTTTGAAACTTTTTTAACTAATAAAAAAATGAAAAGTGGGGCGTGCAAAATTATTCGGCCCCTTTACTTTCAGTGCAGCAAACTCACTCCAGAAGTTCAGCGAGGATCTCTGAATGATCCAATGTTGTCCTAAATGACTGATGGTGATAAATAGAATCCACCTGTGTGTAATCAAGTCTCTGTATAAATGCACCTGCTCTGTGATAGTCTCAAGGTTCTGTTGAAAGCGCAGAGAGCATCATGAAGACCAAGGAACACACCAGGCAGGTCCGTAATACTGTTGTGGAGAAGTTTAAAGGCGGATTTGGATACAAAAAGATTTCCCAAGCTTCAAACATCCCAAGGAGCACTGTGCAAGCGATCATCTTGAAATGGAAGGAGTATCAGACCACTGCAAATCTACCAAGACCTGGCCGTCCCTCTAAACTTTCAGCTCAGACAAGGAGAAGACTGATCAGAGATGCAGCCAAGAGGCCCATGATCACTCTGGATGAACTGCAGAGAACTACAGCTGAGGTGGGAGAGTCTGTCCATAGGACAACAATCAGTCTTACACTGCACAAATCTGGCCTTTATGGAAGAGTGGCAAGAAGAAAGCCATTTCTCAAAGATATCCATAAAAAGTCTCGTCTAAAGTTTGCCACAAGCCACCTGGGAGACACCCCAAACATGTGGAAGAAGGTGCTCTGGTCAGATGAAACCAAAATCGAACTTTTTGGCCACAATGCAAAACGATATGTTTGGCGTAAAAGCAACACAGCTCATCACCCTCAACACACCATCCCCACTGTCAAACATGGTGGTGGCAGCATCATGGTTTGGGCCTGCTTTTCTTCAGCAGGGACAGGGAAGATGGTTAAAATTGAGGGGAAGATGGATGCAGCCAAATACAGGACCATTCTGGATGAAAACCTGTTGGAGTCTGCAAAAGACCTGAAACTGGGACGGAGATTTATCTTCCAACAAGACAATGATCCCAAACATACAGCAAAATCTACAAAGGAATGGTTCACAAATAAACGTATCCAGGTGTTTGAATGGCCAAGTCAAAGTCCAGACCTGAATCCAATCGAGAATCTGTGGAAAGAGCTGAAAACTGCTGTTCACAAACGCTCTCCATCCAACCTCACTGAGCTCGAGCTGTTTTGCAAGGAAGAATGGGCAAGAATTTCAGTCTCTCGATGTGCAAAACTGATAGAGACATACCCCAAGCGACTTGCAGCTGTAATCGCAGCAAAAGGTGGCTCTACAAAGTATTAACGCAAGGGGGCCGAATAATTTTGCACGCCCCACTTTTCATTTTTTTATTAGTTAAAAAAGTTTCAAAAATCCAATAGATTTCGTTCCACTTCACAATTGTGTCCCACGTGTTGGTGATTCTTCACATAAAATAAAAAATTTATATCTTTATGTTTGAAGCCTGAAATGTGGCAAAAGGTTGAAAAGTTCAAGGGGGCCGAATACTTTCGCAAGGCACTGTACTGTATATATAGTGTATAGTATACAGTATGTAATATATGAAAGGAGACATGAAGACATTAGCAAAATAGTTGGTCAACCTTTTGCTGCCTAACAGCCTTTGGGTCCTGGTGTGTTGATTGGACGTCTACATGGAATTTGTATGTTGCCCTCATGTCCAAGTGGGTTTAATAGATGTGTGTGTTCCCTGAGATGGTCCCTACCAGGGTGTATCCCTCCTAGTGCTCTGTGACGTTGGGCTCATTTGACCGCAACCCTTTAAGTAGAGAACGGTGTCCATAGATGAATGGATGGATTGTTCTCAGCTATAATCAGTTTGACAAACAATTAGTTAATAAAATATCGCCGAACATAAAAGAAGTGAAATAAAGAATTGAATATTTAAAAAAAGAAGAATCGCTGACGTTTGTCATGTTCTAAAACGACTTCTTCCTCTTCTGTTGCGTGAGGCTGCGTATCCGTTCCTCTTTCTCCGCTCTGTGAGTCATCCGTCTGCAGACGAGAGCTGAGCATGACGTTTCTATCCAGGGAAGAGAGGACCATCTCCTTGGCTTGGAAGTCCCCAGTGTACCCATCCCTTGGTTTTGTGTCTTCCAGGAATATCAAATTGCCATCGACCTGCGGGGATTGTCTGGACATCGGATCTGAATCTACAAATATCTTTCTGTCCGAGAAAACCTCCCCCCCACAATCACATCAGTAACCTGCAGATTACCATACTAAATTCAATGTACAAAGCACTGAACACAGAAAGAAACTGTTAATTCTTTAACCACCCAATGTTAAGTGTTTTTGTACAGTGAAGATTTTAGAATTTGTGGAACATCATAAATGCTGAAATTCTGATCCTGAACTAATCTAACTAAAAATAAAGAAATCTTAGCCTATTACTTACACCATTAAAACACAGGCAACATAGAAAACAAAAATTTGTTTACTGGAGATAATCTAGGGGGATATAGGTATGGTCCTAAGCAAATATCAACTGGAATTAAACTATTGCACACACTCCTCTTGCACTAACATTCCTCCCTGTGTGGCAAGAGCTCATTGATACAGGTATCGGCTCTCTTATCACTGCAAAATGCAAAGCAGGTATGTAGTCGAGGCTGATTTTCTTGGTCTTTCTTGGCGCCATGTGCTCTCCGGCGTGTGACCTTCAGAGCTCCACAGCGGAGGCCCACGTCTCGCAGCACATTCTGAGCCCGCTTGTCACATACTGTAGATACAGCTGCATGGTTTGCCCTGCATTATGGGGCCTGAGGACTCTTTCAGCACTTTGTCATCAAGCTCAATGACAGACGGCAAAAAAGTGGGACATTTTATGCACCAGCAAAACACCACTCAGGCAAAATCACTGGCTGGATTCGTTCTTTGGTTTTGCCTCTCCTTCTTCTCAAATCCGTATAATGTTCCAGGCATAAATAGCATTCTGAACAAGAAATGCACTCAGGAATGCCACTGGCAATCCTGACATATTGACAGTTTATTTTTACCAGAGGCTTCCATTATAGCCCAGCTGACAAATTATTTTTCCAGCAGCCTTTTGCTGTTACAGCACAAAGCTGATCTACACTAACCAGCACAGTCAGTTAAAGCATGTCTAGAAAAATGCAAACTCTTTAGAAGACATTTTATTTTTTAATTGTCATGTGCTAGGATGTACAGTATACCTAGCCATACCTGTTCTGTATTGTAAGGAACATTAATTAAAAGTTTGTTAATAAAAAATACCACAGGTTTTAATGATCACACATAGCCAGATTATCACTGAAACACTTCATTCATTGTACAGTAGGTCAAAATGGTCCAGCATACAAATACAGGTGTGACTGAAATGTTGGAAAGAGAAGGAGGTTTGCAATCAAAACATGAATTAATTGATATGGGAATAAAGGACTCACTTAGAGAGATGGTAGCTTTTAACTTAATTACATTCTAGAAACAAAGAAGGCACTCTGGATTTCAGACGTTTAATATGAGAAGTCATTGAAACCGATACTCTTTGCAACCAAGAAAGGAGCTGAGTGAAAAGACTCAAGTGTGAAACCTACCACCCAATCTACAGGGACTCAGTCACTATCACTTTGGGAGCAAGTAATTAGTCTGATTCATTACAGCAAAAGAAAATTTCACCCAAAACCCCACAAATGGTAGAGACCATAAATGGTAGGTTGTTTCGCACTTGAGTCTTTTCACTCAGTTCCTTTCTTGGTTGCAAAGAGTATCGGTTTCAATGACTTCTCATATTAAATGTCTGAAATCCAGAGTGCCTTCTTTGTTTCTAGAATGTAATTAAGTTAAACACTTCCTAAACATTCTGCTCACAAAGATTACCAGCTGAATTACTTCATTTGCAACCATGTCTTAAGATCAGTGATCTTCAGTACAAAAGTGGGACCTGTAACTGTGGCAGAGAACAATCAAACGTCTCTGTGAATGTTTTATTCTGTAAGATAATGATGGTTATCAGTTTGTTTTAATCTTGTCCAGAAATTATGGTTTGGATTTTCAGCTTTCCTAAAATATATTCTAATTTTAACAGAAATGTATTGTTATGCTTCCCACAGCAAATTTGTTTAAAGGATTTAAAGGAAAGATAATTTTACCCAGAATTCTCCTGCCCTTAGACAACATGGCTGCAGTTAATGTTTTTCACATGTCATGTTAATATTTTCATATGAGGCCCTGTTCATATTTATCAGTCTCCTTTTGTGTGAAGACCTCATGACAGGCTGGCAAACAGCTTGTTGTTTTTGAGTCACTACTCATGGAATATTATAGTACTGGCTTCACAGATAGCCATGGCATTGCTTAGTGCTTACTCATACCGTGGGATGAACAGATCCCTTTGAACTGTATTTTTATTTATGAAACTGGCTCCCAGGAGACAACCAAAAACATCAGTCTTTTCATGTAGTGGGTATTTTTGCATCCAGCCTCTAAGAAAGAAATTCTTTAAAATAAATAAATAAAACACAAGGGGACAGATTTACCAAAGTGCAATTTCCAACATAAAATAGTTGCTATGTTCAGGCCTTGTCTCAATTTGAATGTTCACATTGTTGTGTATTATGAATACTGCATCTCTTGCCACTGGGGAGAAAGCTGTTTAGGTGGCTAAGGCTTTCATTAGGTTTTCAGAAAGCATCAGAACACCAGTACGAGCAAGAGAATTCAGTGACTTTCCTGGCTGAGGTCTGGAGCTCTGTGCCTGTTGTAATGAATTAAGGCATGCCAAAAGTCTATGGTGTATTTAATCATGCTAGGATACATGGTCATACTTCATGTGTGTGTTTATATGAAGATAGGCATCATCATGGGCATCACCTAATTGCTAATTATGCAACTGAAATATGACTGAGTAGAGCGTTTTTTGTCTTTTTATTCTATTAAGAGGATTCGGTTTCACTGATAACCTTCTTTTTTTTTAATTCACTTCGACTCACTATACTGAACGCCCAATATCTCAAATTCTCCTAAGACAGCCCCATGATGGTTGTCAAGCACAGATAAGTGTTTTCTGGCTTAATCATAGGCATTCTCCCTGTCAGCTGCACAGCAGCCCACATGTGGCATGGGTAGAGGGCGTGGAGTATCCTTAAATAGAGGAGGTTGTGATAAATAAGGCCACAATGACACATCTGGGTGGTGGAGAGGAAGCTAAACAAGCTGATAGTGCTAATGCAGTGTGTCTCTGGACATGTTGTGGTAACCAGGGAAACATCTTATGAGCCACGCAGGCTTCCCCTAAAAATCACGTGGTCTGGGACAAAGTGTTTCAGTCTTCCTTCTCCCCAGACTATCCCAGCCTCCAAAGAGAAATCAAAAATGATATCAGTTTTTCCTCCAGTTACTGCTTTCCTGCAAGTCCTCTTTTGAATTATGATGTCTGGGGATTTCTGGACAAAGAGTGTGCAGGTTAATGCTTTGTTAGTATGGAACAGCTGGTTATTAGAACAGAGTGCAAGGTCTTAACTTAAACCTGTATCCCTTCTGTTCTACCTTGCTGTGTTTCAGCTTAATATCAATTTATGGCAAATGACAAATATGTTTTTTATATATTTGTATATTTGCATATTACAAAAATGTCTGTTGTGCTTGGTTTTGCCTAACATGAAAAAATCTACAAACAATGTTTCTACAGCAAACTGTGCATTAACTTTTGAAATATATTTCTAAATCATGTTGTCCAGTATATCATTTACCAGGCCTCTACTTTCGACTTTGCCATGAGACCTCCAAGTTTCACTATTTCACATCAGAAGTGTCATAACAGCTCCTGAAAACTAACAAGGGGTTGTTTTGATTTTAAGTAATTAAATGTGCAGATCAAAAGCAGAATCACACATATGTACAGATTTCAGAAAGTTAAATGAACTAAGAATGGTTCCAGAACTGGGCATGTACAATGCCTTACTGACTCCTGTTTACCTATTCAAAAGCCAGTCTTCATGTCATTATTTTTTCTTTTCTCTTAGGGAAATAAAATTTACACAACACAAATGTCAGAGTGAATTCCTCGGTCTGCTGGAGATGGAGTTGCACGTGCAGCTGTGCATTCAGACTCTAGTAAATCAAATCCTATTAATGAGCAGAGTGTAATGCAAGACAAGATTCTGGTTTCATTTATAACTGATCTTAGAGATCAGCTTCCCTTGGTACCTCCCCCAGCCCTGTTGTGCAGATGCAGTAAATTTAATATGTGTGTGATGTTGGCATGCCCTCTTGGTCTTTCACAAACATGGGCATATAAGGGTTTCAATAGCAAACCTGATGCAAGCCAGGCTGTTCCTAATTTGCCCCTGTCCTTTGGCACGCTTTAACCTTTTAACCTTTTTTCAGAGGAACTGCCAGGCTGCTGTCAGGCAGTGGAAAGTGTTGAACAATCATCTGCCATCAGGCGACTGTTGTCCTGGATGGACTGTGCAAATCAGCATCTGGATCCGCAGAACGCAAATGTTGGTCAACCTGATGGCCAAGGGGCACATTTGTTGTACTATAAGAGACATGGAGCCCAAGTCATGAATTATTCACAGACGGCATGCTGTACGTCCTTTTATGAGAGGTGTCGTGTGTGAATTGTCATTTGCCTTTGAAATGAATGAAAATCAGCCTACGGCAAAGCTGTGTATGACACGTTTCTTTTGGAAACACAGTAAGTCCTTCCTAGGTGTTTTATTCAACAGCTTCAGCTAAAATATACTACTTTTCAAGTATATTGTAGCAAATATATCCAAATACAGTATATATCCAAATACAACCATGGTTAAGGTGTTACGAAACTATAAATGGCAGTACAAAAATGCAAATGGAATTTCACATTCAGTGCTGTGTATTTTAATGAATACTGTACGTTCCATGAAACAGCATAACACCACAGTTTTTACAGTGTTAGGTATCCACTGCAGACTGTGATACCAAGACAGTGTGAGAAAACCTTTCAATCATCATTAGTCTTGTTATTAAGAGAATCAGATGTGGACCCAATAGAGGCTGTTTGCTTTATAAGCATTAGACAGGTTTGCATATAAAAGATGCTATTTGGTAACAGAACTCCTAGATCAACAAAAGTAAAAATTAATATCATTTTTCCTTCTGGAGTGTGTCTAAAAGTTCGACAATAATGTGACAACGCATATTTGAAAATACAAATAATTTATGCAACCAAAAATATTTGTTAAGGCTTGTCTCAGTTTATTGTAAAGCATTTTACCAAAATCACGGTAGTCCTACTCTAATGTATAGCCCGCTAATGCACACTAAAATTACACTGGAGGCTTGATGACCTTGAAGATGCTTACATTAGTTGTCTTCTTTGCAGAGAGTATCGACCACACAGTATGACGTTGGTTCATTCCTCCCATTTGTTTACAAGTAAGCCCTGCAAGACCCCTCAGAAGAGATGAACAGGAAACAGCCTTTTTCAAAGATGTGTATCCACACTTACAGTACTAAGACACTCTGTACAGGGATCGAAATTGAAATGACCTTCTCAAATACACCCCCTCTCTCTTTTGTGAAACTCAAGGCCTGAGTCTGGATCCAAATGCCATGAGGTATTGTTCCCAGAATGCCTGGCTTTGGTACTTCATTGTCTTCTATTGTTTTGTCTAGATATTACTGTTATTCCCTGAGCAAAATCTGTCAAAAGCAAAACTGCAGACAACAGCAAGGACAGTAGTTTATTCAGCTGTCTTAAAGAACTCAATCTTTGGAGCTTTGAAATGTGTTTGCACCTTGCTTCCCTGTGCTGGAATGGAAAGGTGAAGTCCTGTGGCGTTAAGAAGCCATTACACACCTTTGAATATTACTTTGGAAAAAGAAATCCAACAGACAAACACAGAGAAATGACTGCTAGGTATTTAGGCAATTTGACCAGACACACTGAAGTTACAGTATGTGTACTTCCTTGGAGCAGCTCAGCAAATAGCACGCTTGAGAATCTGCCAAGAATCCTTTTGTAAACAAGTTCAGAAGTACTTTGAGAGAGCCACTGAGAACAGGCTCTGTCTCCGATTTGATTGGATTTTAATGCTGCTTGAATCACTTACAGCGAGTGCAGATTATGTCATAAAACAAGAAAATGTGCATGGTGATTGCTTGTCAATTGTCCTTAATAGCTTCATTAAAGCCTGCAGAATTATTCTTTCAGAGTAGTAAAAAACAAACACTGCCCATTAGGGATTCCTCTTTATTTTTTGCCTGTATCCAAATATTCCCTAGGGGAATGACAAGGACACTCTTATTGGAAGCTGGCAGCTGTCCAACAATATTTCTGCTGCAGTCATACCCTCACTCCTCACCTCTGTCAGGTCTGATGCTGTAGTGAGGTTTCAATAACGCCTTTTTTCAAACAGCTTTTCCCCCCAGTTATTTATGTTAGCTGCCCACTGGGTTAGGATTTGCCTATTGTGAATATTCAAGTCTGACCTTACAGCTACGATCCCTGCAGCCACACGTGAAGTGGAAAGACTCCTCCAACTGGCCCACCTATCAGCCTCTCATCTCTTACCGTGTCACGTCCTGCGCAGAGCTGGACAGAAGGCTGAGTGCCGGATACAGGAGGGACATGTCCCCTTGCAGACATCTGAGCCAGCCTGCAGGCGCCAGGGACGTTGCAGAGGTCTGTGTTCTCCAGAGAGATGAGAGAGCCCTAGCTACCAATACCATCTCTAACCTCAGCCACATTCAGAGAATTATACACTACTGCAGCTGCCCAGGTTTCAATGCAATAAAATTGCTTAGATTGGCGTTTTTATCAGTATCGTTCAAGGTCACATCCGAACACAGCAGATATAATGAACATGCCAATCTTCCCTGAAGAACTTTTGGATCATATTCTTATTCACCAGCACGTTAGCTGGCTCAGAGTGTTTTTTGTGTGCTCTATTGGACTGTAGGATCTTACAGAATCAGAAGGAGACTTCTTCATCATGACTCATCTGAGCCATTGATTTTCTGCCTCATTCCTGGAAACTACCACGAGGAAACCATGTGAGAAACAATGCACATCAGCATTATCATTTTACTTCATAGTTAGTCACATAAGTACAGAAATCATATTTGATTTGTGCTGTTGGATCACAGGATATAAAAACTTGTGATCTGATGTAAAGTGCTGCAGTTTCAGAAAGTGCCAGCACTGACACACTGGAGAAGACGGGCTGGCTTCCCGTCACTATTACAGAATAATTTATGAAAGCAGATGATCATTTTCGTTTTTTCATAGGGGCCTGAAAATGTGCTTGTCTCAAACATACTTTGTGAGAGCTCAAACACAACACTTTTTCACAATAAAGTTTATTCCCCCCGCTGTACATATAGTTGCAAAGAACTCAAAAGTTAAAAGAATAAACAACCACATGCATTCAGTATAAGAGGTTACCAAAGTTACAATGTGAGCAAATTAGTTAGGTTAGGTCCCCTTTTCAGGTCATAAAGGCCCATGGGGAATGGGGGAGCAAGGGCCACCATTTTGCTGAACCATCCAACACTAGAGGTGGAGGTGATGTGGTCAGGATCACACTCAGGCCAGCCTGTTACCCCCAGAAGGATTAACCCCCAGTACTCATTTGGAAAGCAGGCCGAGTGGACCTGGGAGCCATCTGGAGGGAATTAGAGCAAGCTAAATCACTTGCCCCTACCTGGGATGGAACCTGGGACCTTCCTGTCAAGAGCTAGACACCCTTGCCATCTAAGCTACCACGGCAAGCGAATTAGTACTCCTCTCAATAATATTGTTAAGGTCATTCGAAATTTAAAAGAAAAAAGATACAAAGAGGTTATGCATTATTATGAATTACCAGATAAACACTGTACATACACAACAGTGCAAAATTCACAGTTGTTTATCATTTCTCTTCTATTTTCTATGTGCTTCCTTTGTTTAGCAGAAATGCAATTATTTAGGGATCTTCTATTAATCTTTCATTAATTTTGTCTGAAGCTAGCAGTTAATCCTGATAGATCTGTATTGTGTAGTTCAGAAAGTACCCCTTTAGCTTTATGGATGTGTAAAGAGGAAGGAGTTATGTTAACAATGAGTCCATTGCGATTTGTAAATGCGATGGATTAACAATGGTTCATACTGGCTTCTAAAGTAATTTACTTTGAGTTGTTGTGACCATGTTGTTGGAAAATTCTGATCATTGTGAAGTAAAGGTTATTAAATAACAAGTTTGGCTTCTTCTAAATCAGATAAGATTTTAAAGCCACAGCTGAACTTCTTGTAAATGTAATTAAAGCAGAAATTTTAATAGACATTTGGGAGGAAGGTTATATTCTAATCTCACACTTTTCCGTATATAAATCTCACACCCAGAACTTCCCGTTATGAATCTCTCATACCCCTCCTGCCTCTCAATCTACGCCCCTGCAACAACTCCCTGGCTCAGTCCTCCCAGCACTGAGACTGCCAATTCTCCCCGCCAGGCGAGCTTCGCCAAATACACTCCGCATATCTCCTCTCTCTCGCGCGCATTTTATTAGGATCTAACCAAACTACTGAATAGTAGAAAACAAAACTGGAGACTTGGAGTAAACTGTAGATGGTCAAAGCATACCGTACATGAATTGCAACTCCAGATAATTTACAAGATGTCTGCTGCTTTTGCACAGCAGTGTATATGTAATTAAGTTTTGATTGTTTTGCCACATTCTGACAACTGTGTGATGTTTGAAGTGCTCCAGCCCAGTACTTCTCAATCCTGGTGCTGGCAGACCCCTGTGTCTGCTAGGTTTTGGTCCAGCTGGGCCCTAAATCACCAGTGCTAAGTGCTGCCAGTCACTAATTAATCTGCTTGTTTGTTTAGGTTTTTATTTTTTCATTCAGGTCTTGGCTTCAAAAATACCTCAGGGCAGGGGTTCCTAGTCCTGGGGAACCCCATTGTCTTCTGGTTTTTACTCCATCCCAGCACTTAATCACAAGATAATTTGTGTTAATTTTCTATTTGTGGCCTCTTTGAAACTTGCTTTCAGCTTTTGAAAGGCTACATGTCATTGTGATTGCTGTGGACCCCGTGCTAATGAGTGAGTTTCAGGACTGCCCTCTGACTGTGCAAGAGTCTGATATACTGTACAGTGTTATTCGCACCTGCGTCTGCTCATCATCAATTGCTCGGCTATCGAGAGCTGCATTAAGACATTAGGGCGCATAATGTTCTGTGTGCTGAAGTTATTGGAAATAATGCACTTTATCTAGGATTTTTTAAACCAACAACTGAGTCCAGAAAAATAGTCTAAACCAGCAACAGGTCAATTACAGACAAACATTTGCACTAGTGATTAAGGGTCCAGCTGGAACCAGAGACCACTGCTCTAGTACACATCACTGTGTAAAAGTCTGGTTATACCCACTATACTGTGTATTTACTTCTTCTCTACCATACAGTACTTCAAAATGATCAAGACTAATATTTTCTATTCTAGGGAGTAGGCTCTCAAAACATGTCCTCCATATTTGGTTTTTAAAATTGTCCTTTTTTTTTCCCCCCGGCAAGCTATAAACGGTTACTATACTTGTCAAATCATCAATAAAATAATAGTACTGCCACAGATTCAGGTTCTCTGGGCTTGTGTCCTCGCCGCTCCCACCCCGGTTCATCCCTCACCGCATGGGCGTGAACCCAGGGGTCTCGCCGGTGTAGCGGAGCTCGTTTGGGCACAGTGACGTCAACGCCCTCCCTGCGCGTAGCAGGGACCTCAGCCTCCTGGGCTGGGGGGAGGTCTCCTTTAGCTCACTCGGCTGGTTCCCTGCTGCGTTACACCAGAGACCCAGGTTCACGCCCAGGCGTTGCGGGACGAACCAGCAGCGTAGGGCGGCGAGGGCACGAGCCTGCGCAGAACTGCGACAGTCACACCGGCTGAGCTAAAGAGTACCTTCCTCAGGCTGGGCGGCCAAGATCCCTGTTATGCACACGGGCGTATTCGTTACAGTACAAGCTGTAACGCTTGGGGATTCACATGGGCGCCCTCCCCGCTGCCACATCAGGTCGGCCTCCCACCATCGGGTGAACTCGAACCTGGCCCTCCAGCATCACTCAACAGGGACCCAGCCTCTTAAGCCAAAGGGAAATCTCCCTCTGCGGTCCCTGCCATCCGCAGGGAAGGGCGGTGACGTCACCGCTCTGGTAAGCCGGCTCTCACAAGCAATGGAGGCCGTATGGGTTACAATACCATCTCCGAAACAAGCTTCGTCACATTAATCATCCATTTTCTGGCCTCCCCATGCTGCATCTGAGTCGTGGGGGAGCCCGAGCCTGTCCCAGCAAACAGCAGGTGCGAGGGGGGGTGACACCCTGGACGGGGTGCCAGTCTATTGCAGGGCAGACAGACACAAGCACCCTCACATCAGGGCCAGATGTTTTAGAAGCCGATTAAACCACTTGCATGTTCTGGGACAGTGGGAGAAAACCAGAGCACCAGGAGAAAACCCTCCTGAAGGCAGCAGCCCAGGTCCAAAACTGAACCCAGGGCCCCAGTGCTGTGATAACCACTGCAGCTCCTTGGTCATATCACGTCAGGTACCTGTCTTTTGTATTGTGTACTCTATTCCTTTCATTTACACTTTTTCTACGTAGGAAGGGCGATCAGACTATAACGCACTGTGTCGCAGCGCGCTTGGCTTATTAAAAAGATCCGATTGTTTAATCATTCCTCATTAATTCATCCAGGTGGGGCTGCACATTGGTGGTGGTGGAGGGGAGTCCCCATTACCTGTAAAGCGCTTTGAGTGGAGTGTCCAGAAAAGCGCTATATAAGTGTAAGCAATTATTATTAAATTAATTAATTAATTAATTAATTAATTAATTACTTGTACAACTTAGTATGGACGTTCATAGCTATAAGTCCTATAGAAAATATCACACGCCCCGTATACCGGCAGTGAACTTGCAGCTCATGTACCGTACTCTCACAAAAAGGGACCAGCCCTCCCAGCAACCCACACGGTGTGTTTGACATCCTTCCTGCAGCTCTTTAGCAGAAGGGAGGTACGGCATAGTGACCGGCCGGCGTACCGCGCATACCAGGGGCCTGACGGAGGGAGCTCAGGCTGGGCATTCCCTTCTGCGCGCGCACACCCCTGCAGTGAGTCACGCAGATGACAGGTTGTGGGCAGAGTACCCCCACGCCCACGTGTTTGTATACCCCACTCCCTGGACGACCGCGAGGGCGATAACTGTAAGGGCAGAAATCACGGTAGGCATTCCGCGACCTGGCAGCTTTCGCGGGCTGAGAGCCAAAAATTCCAGGTTTTGTTCCACAATATGGGAGTCGGGGCTCGGACTCTCGTGCATTTTCAGCGGGACCGGACGTTCAGAAATGGATTAAATTAATAATTACAATGCAGGCTGGCTGTGTTGCAAAAGCCCAACGAGTTTCTATAACACTTGGTTTTCCCGGTTCTACAATTATATATTATGTTTTGTAAATATCAGTTACAGGCTTTCAGATATGTAAATAGTTTTAAAAACATAAAAAATTGATATAAACTTTGATAAATGGTAGGATGTATATAGTAAAGTTGGACTTCTTCCTTTTTAATAGACAGTAATGGGTTTTTGCATTGTCAGATATGAGTATTTGCTTACTTCTTTAATTAAGCAAGCAATGCGTCTTATTTTTAAAGGAAAGGGGTTTTATGTGATTCTTAATAGTTATTTTTCATTTTCCTTACAAATAGGAGTTTCAAAACGAGCTCCATAACTGCTGTTCAATATTTTTTTTTTAACACGGTATCTGCAAATGACCTTTTCCACAGTGCCTCCAAAAAGACCGACCATAAATCCGCCCCGTCATTCCCTTACAATATATTAGAGTCTAATCTCTTGTCGCTTTTTATTAAAATGGACCACCAGCATTCAGATCCGTAGTTACCCTGAGCGAGGTTCATTCACTGTATTTCGGTATCCATGTGAACCAGACAAAATGAACAATAACTCAGTAGTAAACATGCTGTCCATGAGTACATTTCCAAGCGGTTTCCTGCGCGATTACGCATCTTGTGTTGTGGGATATATCGGGAACGGAGCTGTCAGAGCTGGGCGCACCCTGACGTAGCACACGCTCTCCAGGGCGTTGTTCTTCTATAATGAGAAACTTTATAACTGCGGCGTTACCTCTGGCATCAAAATACTCGCTGAAGTTTGGGCTGGAGAACTGCTGCAGGACGTTTCTCTCGAGATTCTTTGCTGAATTCTTGCTCTCCTGCTTGGTCTGCTTTGTGCTCGGATCATTTCAAAGTTGCTAGTATTAAGTAAGTTTGATATATTATTTCGCTCTGAATTTTAATCTTTATTTTTTCAACCTTTTCTCGTCTTTTGGAAATATGGAACACTTCAGTCAGGGTTTTTTTCTTTCTGCTTCTTTTGGATGAACTACACTATCGCGTTCCTCCGGGATTATGCTGAAACCTGTGTAGCGTACCCTACTCCTATGTTTTCTTTAAACTAACAGCTGGACAAGATTTAGATTGTTCTAAATTAAAGAATGCGATGTTTTTGTTAAGCAGATTTCTGTAACCAGTTCTAGTTTTCGGTGTGCTTGTATATATAGTTTTTTTTTTAGATTGCTACTATTTTATTCGCTTATTTTCTAACTCTTCTTCAGGATCCCTACAAGATACTAAGTAATCAGATGCATGCTAAAATCCACGTTCAGTTTCTTATAATTTCATTTGGAGTTTTGTGGTGCTAAATAAGAATATACACCATTTGAGTATCTTTAGGCTAACAGTAAACAGCCCTTAACTATTCAAGTATTTGGACGGACCAGGATAATGTTTGATTTTCTTAGTTTGCGTGGACAGGACCGGAGAGAGAAAGCTTTAATTTTGGAGCGCCTGAATACTGGCTTTGTAACCGAGTAACGGTCTGAGTCGCTATAACAGTACCGCTTTGGAATGCTTGGACTGTGATCCAGAAAATGTAGACACAGTAAAAACATTGATCGAATATCAAGCCTTGAGAGAGCTGGAAACCTACATGATATGTTGTCTATAGTTTTATTAACGATAGAAAAGGGGGGAAAATTGAAATAAAATTGTTAAAGAATTTAAAGATTATTTCGCTGTATATCAGTGCTGGTAACTAACCAGCACGACAAACATTATTCATTCTTAATGTTTAATGCGATTTTTACCTTAATTGACGCGTTTTGTTAGAACAACTGTAAGGTCTACATGATGTTGTTTTATACGTATATTCAAAAAAGGTTACATTACTAACTTTTCTATAAAATTATGTGATTCGAACATACGCAATTCAAAAGCTCAGCTTTACTAGAGAAAGTTTTCTTTTTTTTGTCCTCCAACGATCCGAACATTAATTTAAAACGGTAACACACTTGAAAGGGCGCTCCCTACTGTGAAAATTGGCACGGCATTAAGTGCGTGACACACCCATCGCTCTGAGGCGCCTGCAGTAGTAACTGTTGCAGATGCAACTTCATTCACACAGCGGGTTAAAAGTCGTTTTCTCCTTTCCTTAGATCTAACTGAAAAATGCTGCTCCTGTTGCTGGGAATCATCATTTTGCACATTGCTGCTTTGGTGCTTCTATTTGTATCGACCATTGTTAGCGTGAGTATACTGTTAATATAAATATTATCGATTAATTGGTGGATTTAAAAAGACCGTTTTCTTGGTGGAGTCACATTATTGTTGTTGTTCGGTGAAAAGTAAAAACAAACTTCCTTGCGTCATGGTTTCTCTAAGAATGTGTTTAGTGACTTTTTAACAACATTTAAGTTTCAGAAACATGGTGCCTCGTTATTGGAATTGAACGCACAAAGCATTATTTTGCGCGTTTCGGGTTAAAACATAGCATTTATTTTAACCCGAAACACACGCAAAATAATGCTTTGTTGGATAAATTTGATCTTCAATATATTTGTTTTGGGTGTTTGAGTATTTTAGTTAAGAACAGTTTCTATCAAATGCAGAATTACTGAAACAGATGATGTCATTGTCGTTCGCTGCATTCAACATATTAAGCTTTCTTACAGCCTTTGGGATTTTGATTCTGAAAGCCTAAGCAATCTTTGTACGGGAGATGTTGTCCCTTGAAACAAAATTATAATGATGACTACGTTCTTCAGCAAACCTCTGCACTGAAGCTCTGGTCTCAACACTTCATCTGCGCGGTGTGTTCTGTTACAGGCTTGGGCTTATGATGGAAACACGAGTTCTGATCTTTGGTCAAACTGCACTACAACCAATGGAGGGAGTCACTGTGACCAAGCTTTCACAGGGGGTGAGTCAAAATCCACATCTGTTTACTGCTTCACCCTCAACTACCTTTTTCCCCAGTTAGTTTTTGGATTGTGCCTTTTTTTTCTTTTAAATGATTTGACGCATATACTCTTATATGTCTAAAGACATATAGTTCTTATCCCTATCACCTCCACACAATTGCATTTGCTACAAAAGCATTTTGCTCCCGCATTTGAATGTACTTAATTCTCACTTTATTCTCTTGCCTGATTTGTTTTCGTAACTAAATGGATATGCAGAAGGACTTTCCATTTTAGGACCCAGAACTAAAACTAAACAGGTTTAGACTAACAATGTAGGCTAGTATTGAGTACTGAGCTATTTATAATTGTTTAGCTATGGTGTAAAATAACTGTCCCGTTCCCATTGCCTGCTCTCGGAGTAGGAGTGGGTGTGTCCACACTCGGTTTTATTTATATGCTGCCATCTAGGGGCATGAGTGTGAAAAGCGTTATATGCTGCAGGATGAGATGCCACTCTTGCTTTGCACACTCCCTACTGGCTCCATATAAATAGTCCTAGTGGTATTTCCATATTCAGTTCCTCGTGTTTCAAGTTGTGGTTTGAATGTGCCGGCCATTTAAAGTATGTTAAGGCCTGACAGGGTTAGCTCGCAGTAGTCTATTCTGAAGAAGGCTAAAAGACTAGTATCACTTCTGAGAACATACTGTGCCACTATCCCATTCGCACCCAGGTGTCAGATTACAGAATCAGTTGGGCTAATATAATAAGAACGGTAACAGGCAATGGGTGGGTTTAAGGCCGGAGTAACACATTAAAAAGTACTTATGTCACTTCTGCAACTAGACTTTCGGACTAATGAGTAAATGATGGCTTTTCTGCAGCCACAGCTCTGGAGCTGCTTGGTTTCATAGCGACAATAGTGAACTGTTTGCTATGAGTAAGGCAGGGTGTTTCTCGCCCCAAGAAGGCGGAGCAGAACTACACTGCTGATTTAGTGGAAATCTCCATGACACCTCAGCCAATGCCCATTTGCTAGTTCCACCATTATCAACATCATGGTCAATACAGGCTGGTAGACAACATTCTGAATACGTCAATCTGTGGAATGTCAGTTCCGATTACTGTCAGAGCTTTCTTTTATCCTGCTGTATTAGTAAGAACCTGGACCTGACTTATTCATAAATCTCATGGTTGGATAAGTCAAATCGGCTCATGACAAAAGTGGAACAAGGTTGCTTAATAAATCTGTCAAATGTTTGGTCATCACAGGATGGAAGGGTCTGTACTTTTAGTCCAGTTGGCTGCCAGTGCGGTTTGGTGCATTCTGGGAACCTGTTGGCAAATAATGTGAAAGAGCATTTCCAGATAAAAACTTTTATCCAGATAAAGAAATACAATACTAAAGGCAGTCAGCAGCCTCATGTTTTTCACAAGAGCCCACAGAAAGCAGGACATGTAATGACGGAATATTTAAAGACCTTAACTTAAGCTCAGGGTTACAGGGGCTCATTATGATCTAATGCTGGCATGTGCCTCTTTATGAGTGGAGACAAAAAGGCGAACATGCTCAGTATTGTAGAGCTCGGCCACTCCCAGCAAAGACTGTTATCCTTGCCAGAGGATGTACCCATTGTCTGTTCATGAGCAACTATCAGGAGGACCTCAAAATAGAGTAGGGAAGAAGGCTGTGGTTGAAAAGGAAGCAATCCATTGTCTTCTTGTTAAGTCTATTACAGACAAGTCAGGCTGGTTAAATTTAGTACAGGGATGTAGCTGACTGCTCTAGAGAAGACGAGCAATAACAGGGATTTGCGTAAATTAGATGACCACACCTTACATTAGCAAACTCATGCTATGTCCACTGCTATAAACAGGAAGAGACAGGCACTCTGATCAGGTGAACTAGCTTTTATCCTTATTAAAACATATGATTTCCTGTGAAGCCCCTCAAGTCTCTGGGTGATGAAAGGTACCAGTTAAATCTTAAACCACACTGTAGGTTATACACTTATGCTGGCTCAAACTATTCAGTGATTAATCCAGTTGTCTGCATGACAAACTACTTTAAACAATTTTGGCTGGTTTGGTAAGTATGGTACTCATGCTTAGCTAAGTTCCTAAAATGCAAATGTCACTGGCAAACAACCTGAGTCCTTTAAAACAGAGGCACAGTGAGGAATGTACAGCATACATTAAGCAGGGGTAATATACTACAAGGTTTTAACTTAATCATATGTGCCTCTGAGCTTATTTGTGCAGATTGTCAACACGATAAATAGAATGTGAGTTTCAATCAACAGCTGAAGATCAACATGCTAGGTAAAAAAGGAAAAATGTGGAACAGTTATCTTTCATATTGTGTTTAATAATCTGACTTTTTTCTTGGAGAGAAAAATAGTCCGTGGATCTTCTTGAAACATTAGATGATGGATGACTTGATGTTGCTGAGGAGACTGAAAGAGTGGGCAATGAATGAACATCAGCACACAAGGCCCAGCATTTAAATTTCTCTAACCAGCCTAATCTATCATCAGTAAACAAAATGCACTCTTACAGAAAATGACTACAGAACCAATTAAATGAATTTGCTTTAAGGTTGACATTATATGTTTTACATAAGAACAATTAATTTATATCCTGTAAGTTAATATATTTAGCCTTGGTGCAAATCAATTTCATGTTGCAGTTTCAATTATTATTGCAAAAATAACATTTTTAGTAAATTGACATGTGCATCAGTATCACGGGTATTGAACCATTCAACCCAATGCATTGTGTATGGTGCAGCCTTGTTTTCATATGGATTGCTCTTGCAAAACTAACTGGAGGTGCTACAGCACTCTGGGACAAGAATTCCATGGCATGAAGTCTGAGCTAAAATTGGATCGCAGACACAGCTAAACATGAGATGAGATATTTGTCAGAATTGCCCTGTGAGATTTTGAGCTCACTTAAGAAATATAAGCTCATGAGGGCTGCATGGGTAACCCCCATAGCACGAGATTTACTATATCGCCTTCTTTGATGCACATGGATATTTAAGCTATTGAAAGCCAGAGCCTCTTTCTGAAGGGTAAACACTGACATTGCTCTCATTAAAATACTCTGTTTTTTAAAGGGTGTGTTGCACATTATCCTTCACAAGCTTTTCATCTATGTCCAATGTGATAAAAAGTTTCCGCTAGTTTGAGTTCGTTTGTAAGAGATGTAGCTTCCGCCTTTCAGGTATTTGCATTCTGCATTAGGAGCAAAGGAAACTATCTAGTGCTGCTGCACACAATGGAGAGATCAAAGGAATACTCTGGTCTCCTACAGTACCTTTCTGTGCCTCACAAATTTGCACACACAACCCATAATGTGGTATATCCAAATTAATTCTTTTACTCATTTGACCTTTGAAATAATCAGATTAATTATGGGAATACCCATATAGATGAGCATTTAGGGTCTAGAACAGAAAAGGCAAGTGCCCAAACACCTTTTGTCTTCCAGTTACTCTATATGTCTCTATATATTACTCTATATATCAACAGCAGCATTATGAGCCTGTAGGCTGATTGTGTCAGACCTCAAGTTCTAAGACCTACATCCCATTGTGTTGACTATGGACGCTGTGAAGGAGGTGCCATCCTTCATACATTATGCTCAGTCACTTACTTTGTACAGGAGTAAATCATTAATATTTTCTGAAGATGTTTATTATATCATTGTCATCTAGGATGTCAACTTACTGGATAAAGAGAACCGCTGGCCGCTCAGCAGAATCTGAACAATGTGAAATGTATATATTTTAGAGCTATAAATTCTTCTCAGTCTGATATTTTCACCTAGCAATTTTAGTGCATTTCTTTTGAAATAAAGGAAACTCGTCGGCACAAACATCAAAGCTTCCAGAACAAAATCTCAGAACAAATTCTGCAATATTGATATTCATTCCATTACGACAGTTTCCTTAGGAAAGCACTCTCTAAAATTAGATACAGCATTAACCATAATACGCATAGACAGTGTCTCACCCACCATGAAATGTAATAATAATAAATGTAATGGACAGAGGCAGACAGCTTTGACTTTTTCAAAGGTATGGCACACTGCCTGCAGGATACTCAAAACAATTTTATATCAACATATCATAAAAACTTAGTCCAAAGGCATTCGTTTTTTCTTAGATTTACAATATTTGTTTCCTGGCCATCCACCGTTTTTGTGGATGTGAAAGCGAGTGGTTAGAGAGCACAATATTAAGGCTATTTAGGAATCATGTGGCTACTTTGAAAACGGAATGCATGACTACAGTACTCAGCAGAGCCGTTCCATTCACACTACAGCTCCTTCTCCCATGCAGGTCCCCAGTGAGGCCTGTGTGCATGCCCATTTGACTTGGAATACAATTAACAGCTGGATACTTGTCCCTGTGTTGGATACCATCATTTAAAAACTACATGTTTTCATTCCAGCGCAAACACAGTAGCAGGAGTAACGGTTACCGAACTGTAATTTCATCTGAAATCCACACGAGGAGATGCTGCCACACTCACACAAGCCGATAAATTAAAATAAATGACAATAGCAATGGTAGCAATGTAGAAAATCTGATAAGAAAGAACAACTGTCAAATAATGCTCTCTGTGTTATAGAGTATATACATGATCTATGCATCCACTGTATATAATCCCTCCCCCATCAAGGTATTTTCCAAAACATTTTTCAGTGCCATGTGTGTTTGTAAAGTGTTTGTAGGTGAGCGCAACCCAACATTTGCCTCGGGATGACAAAAGTAAAAGTAGTTCACTTTTACTTTATAATCCAGAGACAAATGTTTAACTCTTCTTGTGCGAGTCGGAAAATTCAAGTAAAAAAGCCATGTGTTTTTATTAGTTTCTGTGTGTCGACTTTGATCTGCACCTCTCTTGTGGTGGGGTGACTGGTGCCAGACAAGCCTCTTTTCTAGACCTTAGTGCGTGCTGGGATAATCCTCAGGGAAGACTCTGCCTTGACACTGTTGTCCCTCTTGCCTTTCAGAGTGGATCCAAGCGGTCCAGGCTCTCATGATCCTGTCCATCATCTTCAGCGTCCTGTCCTTGTTTCTCTTCTTCTGCCAGCTCTTCACTCTCCAGAAAGGTGGACGTTTCTTCCTCACTGGAATCTTCCAAATACTTGCAAGTGAGTATTGCTTTATCAGTGGACTTTTGTGCAAAGATGTCGATATGCACAGAATCACTGTTTGATCGAAATCTCAAAAACATCTGTAGTGGATGGTATGATAGTGAATATTACTTCACTGAACTCCTAAAGAAGTGCTTTAATTATTTTGTGGAATGATCTGAATGGATCTTTGCCATAAGAAATGACACTGCAAGAAATTACCTTTGTAAATTTCGGTGGTTACTCAGGAAGAAATGGGACGTGAACACACTACGTCAGGAGGGAGTGGATCAAGGAAGGGCAATATTGTGGTTTCTTTTGTCATACTTCTATAGAAAGAACACGCTAGTCATAAAAATATTATGTTTTAAAAGAATTGCACATGTGAGCAAACCACATGTAAAGAAAGATACATCTATTTAACAATCAAAAGGCAAGTTATGCAAAGAGTCTCAAATATGCTATGTGGAGTGAGAACCTGAGGGTTGTCATTTGTTTAATGAGGCTGGTTAAACCATGGCAGCAGCCAAGCTGAGCTCTTGCCATTTCTTTACTAATGTATTTGAAAAAACTGAGTCTTTTTCGAACCTGTTCAGGTTAGAAGACGGGTTTGCTAACAAAAACTTGTACAGTATATCAAAGATGCCATGCATCTGTGCTCGCCATTCACTTCCACTTCTTTGAAAGTACAAGTACTGTAAGTAAGCGAGCAATTGTTTTTTGTCACCAGTTTATACTTCCTCTTTAAGAACGTCAGTTGAACCTAAGCCAAAAACTGCACAGAGCTCCATCTCAGCAGACAGAGGTAGCTTTGAGCCCATGTGCCTTGCGATAATTGTGCTGGTGTAGGCAGCACAGAGTACTTGGAGTCTAAGTAGAAGTGTGACTGCAGCCTATTGTGCTTTCCCTCCCACCTGACATAGTCAAACGTTTGCGGCGCCCTCTGTCTTTGTACAGCAAGCCCGCAGGGGAAAAATAAAACTGTGAATAGCCCATTACTGGATGTTAGAAAAACCTGTTCCCACGCGTGCTGGGGTTGGCGCAGAGAAACAGAGAGAGTGACTGAAGTGCAAATGTCATCAGTACGGCCTGGTGGGAGGACCTCCACGCTGGGCAGACAAACTGCAGTCAAAGTCTTGACTTCAAGTCACCATAATACAAACCCGGAGGCTTGGAAGTCGTTAAAACCTTTTTTTTTGTGAGATTTAACCAAACACATATATTTCATTCTGAAAGAAAAATCTCCCCGACATCACCTCAGTAGCTGTAGAACAGCTGAACGTTCAGCATGTATGTTGTATTGCGTCAATATGGTCAGTCAAGCAGTCATTTTGCAGCATAGTTTTTTATTATCCTACCCCCCCCAAAACCCCAACTATAACCAGAGATTTGGAATTCAGTCCGTTTTAGAAAACGGTTTTATGCTCTTCTACGTGATCTGCAATGATTTCTCCCTTCTCTTTCGTGCAGGTCTCTTTGTGATGAGTGGAGCAATCATTTACACAGTAAAAAGCACGGAGTGGTTGTCGCAGGCTGCCACATATGGGTTTGCCTATATACTGGCATGGGTGGCATTCCCCTTGGCACTGATCAGTGGATTAATCTACGTCATCTTGAGAAAACGTGAATGAGTTCTCCTTCTAAAGCACCAAGACATCAGTACTACAGCGTCCACAGCCAAATTGAAACGGATACAAGAGATAAAAAACAAAATTACTGTTATAGTTTGAAGATGTATATAGTATCTATGGTTTAAACCTATTTATAACACTTTTTACATACATGTATATAGTATTGTGTTGCTTTGTTGACAATGATTCTCTGTTTGAGCTTTGTTAAGCTAATGAAGTGCCTCCAGAACACTCTTGTCATGGTGAAATAACCACCTTTTTTATTTTTTTTTATCTTTCAACCAACAAACACAACGGAAACCTAAGAGATTTCGGTATTTTAACCAACGCGCATGTATGGATTAGAAGTCTAGAGATGGTTTGTTTTAACTGTGCTCGTTTTAGGGGAAAAAAAGCTACCAACAAAAAAAAAAAAGACTGCTAGAATAAACAATTTAAAAAGTAGCTTGATGACTTTGAAACATTATTTTTCTCTTTGTGATGATAAACCAAAAATAGGTCTTTTCTTAATTTTTTTTGTTGAAAAAATGGTGCTATGTATTCTACCATTCCTATTATTGATAGTCACTTAGCCCTCTCTCAAGAGTCAATTAACACAATTTAAATATTAAAATGAACAGCATTTT
The DNA here is from genome assembly GCF_059453375.1 of Lepisosteus platostomus. Taxonomy (NCBI): domain Eukaryota; kingdom Metazoa; phylum Chordata; class Actinopteri; order Semionotiformes; family Lepisosteidae; genus Lepisosteus; species Lepisosteus platostomus. Next base: position 44,742,220 of record NC_142621.1, read on the forward strand.
AAAAAAGGAATTGACTTCAATGTAATGTACTTGTACCTAACTGCTTCTGTACATAGAGGATTATACTAAATTTTCTTTTTTTAAATAAAAGCATTTAAAGAAAACTATAATGGCTTGACGTGTTAGTGAAGCTAACAGTTCAACAGTATAGCTGGGAATGAACTTTACTGTCATACCGCCTATTCATATTAAAACTAAAATACTAAAAGGTGTTAAAATAATATTATAACCACTTTTATGTCTACAGTAGCATAGGTCATTAAGATGTCTGTTAGAATTTGAGTTTAAAATTCTTCATGTTTGTCGTGCACGCTTGACAAAAATCCTTCCCATCATCCCTTTCACTGGAATGTTGGATGTGTTTGGGAAGGCTAAAAGAACTTAAAACTACAAAGAAATCTGCGTTTTGTTTTTCTTAGTTTTCATTAGAGAGCATGTGTTTATGTGATATTGCTGCTGAGTGAGTTCAATTAGATACTAACCTGTTTCCTGGTTGTCTGCTTATGAAAGGGGCATTATTATGGCTTGACTCTTACCTGTAGCATGATGATTTTAGCAGCTGGGGATGGTGGCAGTGGCTGATAGCTATTCACACTGGGGCTGAGCCATGTGCAGTATTAAGGGATAAGTCGACTCAGCAGAATGCAAAGCACTAGGCTGGCAAGATGGAAAGTATTTCCAGTTTAAGAGCAAAACTTTGAGTACTATTGACCCAGCTGGAAAACAGTTCTCCCACCTCTTAAAATACTTCAATGAAGCCTTTTGCCATTTCCTGTCCTTGCTGTTATAAACACTAAAAACAGAAAGCAAGGCCTGGAGTGATTAACAACTCAGCCTTGTCTCAAACATGGCTCTCAGTGGTTTTACTTGAAGTTTAAATTGAGCATAGTTTTCTCATGCGATGCGTCAACCTGTACTGCAATTTCAGGGCATCAGCCACATTTCACAATAAACCTCCTTAAGGCAAATTGTAAATAGCATTTCATGCAGGATATAGGATATCATGATATTTAAGTGGATATTAAAGTGCAAAAAAAAACATCGTAGTCCTGCAAGGCAAAGGATTTGGTTTGAGTTAAAAATGTAAAATAGCTGTGAAGATTACACAAGATGTGTTTTTAAAACAGAGCAGAATATAATAAGGAGGGGATTTTTGAATATTTTTGAATACTTTTTGAATATTAGTGATACTAGTAGTCACTCCAGTGATGGTAGTTTCCAGACCAATAATGCCTAAATGTATTCAGATGGCATTGGTACAAATAGAGAAGGCAATAATAATAATCACAATGTTGTTATATTTGTTGGTTATTGGATTAACTTAACTTCCTGTTAGCAAAAATGTTTGGCAAAGCAGCAAGTGAACTATGTTTTATCTGCCTTTTTGATATTAAAGATAATACAAATACTAAAACAGCATAGCCATACTGTAAATCTATTGTCTAAGGCAGCCAAGTTCTAAACATTTCTGTTACTAAGTACTCTAGTATTAGATGCTTCTGTTTGGTAAACCACTTTGTTACTTTAAAATGCCACAGACACACATCTGTTGCATCTTTCAACCAAAGCTAAGATTCATGTTACAAGCCTGGTATCACATACCCAGTGATCTCATTACTGGTTTATTTCTGCATGTGGGTTTTATTTCTCTGTGATTGCCAGTAATGTGTAACAGTGAAATTGGGAGGGGGAGGAGGAGGTGGAAATGGAGATGTCTGGAATGGGGTTTTCAGTCCCAATTATTTTACAAGAGTAATAAGACAAAAAAAAAACTTTTAAATTCTGCAAATTCAGCCTAGCCTGAAGTGTCAGTAGGGGTGAGATCTTGGTATTGATTGTCAAAGCAGCTTGTCTTCCCAGTTGTTGCCAAATACTTTGTTTAGTTTTTTTAAAGAGCAAATCATTCTGTAAAGGCAACAATGTACATTGTGTTGCTAACTGGTCTCCCAGCAGTGTGAAAGTGTATTAATGTGATTTCTAACTCTTCTCATCTTATGTAAGGGAGTAGAATATGCTGATTTATTTTTGAGCAATTGAATGTTATAAAGTGTTTGTAACGCTTGTCCTTGGTGACACAAGAAATTTAGTTTGTCCCTGTTCCTTTAATTTGTAACTTCTGTAACCAATCATCATGTTTCTTGTTGCCTGTTAGAGGTGGTGTGAGGGTTGAGAAAACACAGGAAGTCAGTCTGAGGGGATCGAAGGTCTCTGATGAAGTCTGGCATTCTGCTAACATGGTGGGTGGATACAGTCTGAAATATACTTGACATGTTTTGTGTTTTTACATTTAAAAGTAATTCAAATAAAAAAAATATGATTACTACCAAAGACATCCCTGTCATAATTGTGTCATCTGTGTGAAACTTTTAGGGCAATTGTAGGGTTTTTCCTTCAGAAAAAAGGTAGCAACGTGAAAATAGCACAGTGGTTCTTGCAGCCTGCTTTCTGAAAGCTAGTTCTTCTTTACATATGGATTGGTGTGCATTGTTCCAGGTCCACAGTCTTGAAAAAAAGAGAACTATTTTAGGTCTGATAGCCAAATCCGTGAATATACAGCACAGTTCAGTTACACAAGGGTGACTGAATACGTATTACATAGAATGGAGTTATAATCGAACCATCCACTGAGAAAGACCATACATTAGTTTCTCATTAGCTTTTCTTAGAGGTGAATGTCAGAGTGCTACAATGTGCCGCAGGTCTCGGCACAGAACACCCCACGGGCAGCAGCAAAAGCCTACAGTAGGTGCAGGTTACCGGAAAGCAGCACAGTTTATCGATCCGTCTGGCGCGGTGACGCTTGAGCAGTACAGAAATGTGATACCAGCTGAGATCCAACACGTGGGGAGAGTAAGATGTCACCTTACTGTATGTCACCCACTCCACCCCCTAAAATCCACGTTCTCCGCTGTGCTTAATGGCTCTCTCTGGTCTTTCATTTGGCCTTCCTGTCAGAGATACTTTTGTTTAAGCATTTTCAAAGCGATATGAACATTTCAAAGAGGCGTGTGAGAGGCCAGGCTGAGCAGTGTCTCAGCTGCTGCGCTAGAAGGGAAACACTAGTAACGCGCACTACATTCCTAGCGGATCACTGGATCACAGCATAAAACTAACTTCAGTGCTCGTCGTTTTTGTGTTGGGAGTGTAGGGCCGTCCTACAAAAACAATTACTGTGAACAATACGTTGAAGGTTATCCACTTCCAGTTTAAAATACGTGTGAATTTGGAAATCGTTAACCTCAAACCCCCTAGTTGTAACCAGTGGAGAAACGTATCTCTCATCTAAAACAATATAGTGAAACAAAAGTCAATTTAAGAAAAAAAACAAACACAATGAGCCAAATATAAGCGTTCCTGAATCCTGTCTTCGCGTTCTTAGATGACTAAAAATGTTATGTACTATAAACTAGGAATCTACAGTACTAGGAATCTGAGTACAACGTGGTTGAAAAGTAAGGTAAAAGGGAACGAGAATCAAAAGTGAGCAAAACAAAAATCAACGAGGCCCAATCTTGTCATATTGCTAGCAAAAAAAAAAACATTTTACCAGTGCAGAAAAACCTACATATTTTTAAATAATACGAAGCATAATTAACTCTTAGTATTAAGACGAAAATGTGAAACGTCAGCGTAGTTAACGGTTTTCCAAAGGTCAAAAAACGTGCGTACAAAGCACGCAGCTACACGCCTCCAATAATGCTAATCAAGGGCAGTTCTTCCAGTCAGACTGAAATAAACCCTACGTACTCACGCCTACTTCTCCATACATGAAGCAACAGCGCCACATAGCGTTCACAGTCACGAAGACTTATTCAGGTATGTCTAAATTGACCTATAGTATATCAAAGACAACATATCACACAATACAACAAAAATCTTCTTTCCGCTTTTTATTACCTCCTTTTTGAATTTTAAAAGACAAAATGTTTGCATTCATTAAAACTTGAGCAACCCAAAGAGTTTCAGTGCTGCACCGTGGCAAAAAGGGATGATGATCTGTATAATCTTGTTCAGACATATTTCATGCTCCAAATTGTATTTCAATTTGTTACACATTATAGGTGCGCTAAATAAAACGTCAGGGTTACGCTACACAGCCTTTGTAGCTTTTCATGATACACTACTGCCCCTTGTGGTTAAAAGGAACAGCGACCTTATGCTGTTCCAAGATAAAACATATTTTTCTGCATTTAATAATGATTACGATTAATTCAAATATATACACACATATGCCAACTTTATTACAGTATCATATTATAAAATTTATTTTTTAATTTCTAAAGACAAGATTGCTTTAATGTTATACATTTGTTTTCAATTAATTAGCAGCCGGACCCTACATATTTATCTGATGAAATACTACCCTGAAGAAGTGATGATTATCTTTGCTCTCTTTGTGCGAATCTCAGACCGCAAGTTGACTCCTAGGTTTTTTATACTAATATGTAAAAAAACCCTCAATGTAAAACTGTTTATAAAACTCTCCATGACTTCTCAGATTTTCATAACAACCATGACCAATGAATGACTGTCCCACAGAAGTACATCATATTTAATCAGTTTAGACCAGTTATGACTCCATAACAGCCTTCTTTAAAAAAAAAACACAGAATGCTCTAGGTGTTTTCTGTCTTAGATTAGGAAAGGCCTGAGCTATAAATCTATGCTCTGCTTCTTGTTAGTGGATCCATTTAAGAAAAGACAAGCCATCCAGTTCAAACCAGGCCTGCTGAAAATCTGCCCCCTCAAATTGATGTTGTGCAGTGAATACCAAATAGCAGAAAAAACACTGTGTGAGATCAAATCTGTCCCAAGAGCATGGGACCTAATTTTGTCTTATTAAAATGCTTGCAAGATCATTAATTGGAAATTTGCTCATTAGGTTTAATTGATGTTTTTATGCTGCGTATATGATAGGGTATCTGATGCTACTTATTTCCTTTGTTTGTGCTCAGTCTTCTGATTTTAACCATCCTTAAGTTCTTCTGCTCATTTGTATATGTTTAGCACATATTTGTGTAAATCTGCCATTTGCTTGCTACATTAAGGAGCTGTTCAATCGTGTTGGATGTCTGATGTCTGATGAGCAATTGGAGAAATTATTACAAGTCATTACTGCAACAGGATCATTCACAAAGACGGAGACATTAAATAAAGGCATCAGGAACGTTTACAAGCATGCACTAGTTATTCCAGATTTTGCACATATTCAGCAAAATAATTGATTAATTGATTTAATGCTTTAAACACGAAAACTGCAAGAATTGAGACTGATGTAGAAAATAGACAACCAAGATGAGATACACAAGTATACACAAAATAAGCCCCCTAAAGCACGGGACCTTTAGGGGTCCACAGAGACCGTCCAAGGTGTCTCCAGTAAAAAAAGGGAATCTTCTCAAAAAGTTTCTAGTGGTGTGTTCAAGCAACACTCTTATATAGTGGATCTCCTCTGTCAGTACTCAGGGGTATCAGGTTTTTGTTTGATTGTGACATTATTCATAAGAAATATGCACTGCATTTGGACAAATGTCTTTAAAGAAAGAGATTTATTGAAAAGGGGTGCTTGAGGGAAAAAGGTTGAAAATTCCCACTCTGAAGTAACTCTGTCTTTAATATATAATTTAATATATGTGTAACGATTTACGGTGTAACATAGGACAATAGGATGCAGATATTGTCCGTTTGCCCTCCAATGAATACAGTCTATAAATCCTATTAGTTTGGGGTGGGGGATGGGTGCAAATATATTTGGAACACGTCCCTTTTGGGGCGTGTGATGGGGAATTGGTGATGGCGGCGCAGATGAACTCTTGAACTGCTTCCCGTGTGTAATCTGATCTGGCCCCACCTCGCTCCATCACCCCTGGGCCATCCACCAGGCCCCTCCACCGCCTTTATTGACTGCGCTGAACTTCGGGGGTCCTCAGGGACACCATCCTCTGATCTCCATCTGTGGCCCTGCTTTCGGGGGTGCGTCCCTGAGAGCCCATCGCTCAATCCAGGGGGGTACAGTGACTGCACGTGTCCTCGGGCAAGACCACCGCCCACTGTAGTCCTTGTACTTTGCCCCCACTTCATATCACCCTTCCTAGAAGGATCTTCAGTACTGAGGTCTTTCTTTTAGCGTCATAACCTTAGAACTTCTAACAAATAAGTAAAATACTGGAGTACACTTTTATTAAATAAATTAAGGAAAGTTAATAGAATTAAATAAGTTTATATGTTGGAATATCTGCTCTTTCTGAACGAATCAGAGAGGAATTATATCTTACAGTGCTACTGTGGATTTCACCATGAGCACAGTAAGCTGTGCTTTCTGCTCATGTTATTTAATTCCTTCACTTTTCCAGCAGTACTGGACTTCTCACATTTTAATTCCTTCACACATTTTGTAGTAAACACTTAATAAATTAGTCCTTGGTTGATGAATTTAGCAAGTGCCACGCACCTTATTCCAATCCCTGTTCATATGATGAACTTTCAATACATTTTAAGGAGCTGTAGCTCGTCTGGCACCTTACTCATCAAAATCTGAGGAGGAAAATGTGTCAGGTCTCTGTCGCACTTGACAGGGGCTACAGGAAAACATGGTGCTGTTGTCATGAGCAGCATGGCTCTGAAGGACTTTTGACTCAAGTCCAAGTGCAGAGCTGGCCTTGTTGAGAGTAACCCCAGGGGCCTGCTATCCGCAGAGGCAGACTGACAGCCCCACTTGAGCCTGCACAATGGAGAGCAATCTCTCTCACCTGTCCCTTAGCATCACGAGAACACTTGTACAACACAGTCTGCATGTGATTTCTTCATTTTGTCTCTGCAGCAGAAGTAAACCGACAAAGCAAAAAAAAAACAACAACAACATGGCAATGAACACATTGTATGTGTACGATGCTTCACATGACTATTATGACATACAACATTATCATGATTTCTCGTGTCTAGTAGTGTACAGCAAGTCTTTTACACGGAAGTTACCGAGCATTCGTTTTCTTCTTTCGGAGGTAAAGGCATTCACCAAAAGTGGAAAAAAATTCAGGTCAAAACAAATACACAAATACACAAATACGCAAACATAAATTTATCAGAATTCTCCGAGTCCCAGCTCATGTTCCCATCATTAGGAGGCAAGGGGATCATGGAAAAATGAATGTAAAATAATAGTTTTTCATTCTTTGCTGTTCCCCTGCTGCCTTTATCAGCCCCAGCCCCTTTAGTCTTTGGGGAGATAATATTTTTTAATTTCACCCACACAATGAACATGGATCAAGCCAGAAGGTCTTCCTTAATTTATCATGGTTCCTTCAGAGAGTCGGGGCGCTTCCTGACAACCAGAACATTGGAGGGCGAGAGAAACAGACATAATTAAGACTCATGAAATGCAAATGTTTTTTTATTAAAGGAGGCTGTCTTGCATTGGACCATCTGCTTGCTATCATGGAGCAAAGATCGCCGGGCGGGGGTAATTTGTAGCCTTAATAATTTTATCTCTTAATTAAAATACATCAGGGCAAGGGCTAGAGCTGTGCAGCTGCCTCAGATTAGAGCTGTATTCAGGGCTCTGACCCGGCAGAGACCCTCCCCATCTTCAAAGCCATCCCAGTTCAAGGTGTTTCTGTTCCCCCGGGGTTAATAAAGAATCCTCTTCGGGAACTTGTTTCAAACGCAGTCCATTGTGTTACTGCCCACTACTGCTGAACAAAGGGCAGCCACCCCTCCAGAAAAACACTGTGTTCAGATCACCACGGTCTCCTTTTGGCTCTGTGTTTGTCTGCTATGTTTTATTCCTTTATGTTTAAAGTCAAGAATGCATTTGTTGCAGCTGAAAGTTGGAGCCAATGGCGTCTGAGGAAGGGAAGACAGGCGGAATTCAACAGTGACACTCAAAATACAACAGCCGGGCCAAGACGTCTTGAGGTCTCTTTCAAGTGGTTCTATTGTCTGCAGCACAAGGCCTAGCAATCAAACTGCAGGTCTTGAAAGAATTTCTGTAATTTAAGGAATTTGTCTAAAAAACTTTAGCAATGCATTTCACATTTCCGCTGTGCATTGCTGTGGCTGATTAGCAGCTCATCAGAAAGAAAATGAAACACAAGCAAACTATAATCCACATTCAGTAAAACACATAAAATCAGATTAAAGAATAAAGGCAGCGAAACCAAATATGGTCTGCAAATATTACAAAGAGTAACAGTAAGTTTTCAGGAGTATAAATTCTATACAAATTATATAAAATAAAATTCTGTATATACAAAACTCAGGTGGGTCATCTGATATCATGTGGGGTCATGTGAAGACCCTAAGAGAGTTGAAGAAATGCCGATTTCAGACACCAGCAGGCTTAGACGTAGCCAGACAAGAGTCTGTGAACTACATATGAAGTCGGTACAAGGCCAAGCTGTTTAAACCAGACAAACGCAGAGAGAAAAAGCTGATTACAATATCGGGTCTTACCAACTGCTTTGAAGAAATTAAGTCTACAGCCTATTGCAGTGCAGGAAGTTCAACCCGCGTCTCCTTTTACGAGTGGAGTGAATCAGAATTAGATATCACGATATGTGAGTGATCAGCAATGATCACCTGCAATCTACGTATTTCTGAAGCACACCTCTCTGAAGTGGCCGTCCTAGCTGTGGAGAAGCAAGACATGCACAGCCTTAAAGAAGTGGGTGCAATTCTTACCATTGCTTTAATTCTACAAAGACAATTTAACAACCAAAAGACATACAGGGATACTGCAAGAGCAACACATACTGAACTTCCTTTTAATATTTTCTCACATACTGTACGTTCCATGATGTTAATGTCCCAGCTCCAAATAGTTCACAGGGATCAGACCCATTCCATATTAGGGTAGCCCACCATTAGATTTAAAACAGGATAAATTGTTTGGTGACTATAATTAATTATATTTTGTCTTTAATTTCTGTAAATAAAACGTCTAGAATCAGAGGCACGGCAGAACTCTCGGGATCTGTTGTTTCACAGATTGTCCACCAGGGGGAAGTAGTTGGCACAAAGAGGTTCTTTAAACAAGTGAAGCATTGATTCAAGGTCGCCTTCATTAACTCCCAGACATGAACTGCTGTGTTAATATAAATGTTAACAAAACATGAGACATATCTTATTAGTTAATTGTGAGTTCTAGGACAGTGGTTCCTTCATAGTTTGGCGGCATTTTTAGCAAATGGAGACCAATAAAATTTACAGAGGTAGAAACATGTAATTTAGCCTTTAAATAAGCTCAGGTTTTTTTCGTAATCAACACAGACACAGTGTTCACAAGGTAGCCATAAAGTTAATCCGGGAGCTCTAAAGTAAGTGAAAGCCTGGCTGTGAAGCCCCACCAATCATTTTGGCAAGAGCTGTCTGAAATTTACAAAATGAAAAGTACAAAATGATTTAAGGCATTGAAATTGTAAATGTGGAAATTAGAAGTCTGATTCATGAGGTATAAGAACATAGTTACACAGGCGCGCTGTGTATAAATCACTGCCCGTGAAAAAAAGCAGGTCGAAAACACAACACGACCCTTCTCCGTCAGCCACCGGAGTCGTCGCGCGAGGCGAAGAATGCACTGTGGAAACAGGGGTGCACGCAATTGCTTATGCTTAATAATTGGACAAGGAGTATAAAAAAATAGATCTTACATCAATCTGTTCATTTTTAGTGCATTTGTCCTGGTGAGAAGCAGCGCAATATTCTTTTCCACCTCAGTTCCACCTCAACAGACAAAACCACTTGACAACGCACAACACTTAACGCTCCAACGACTCGAGTTTCAACAAACTCCCTACCCTAAAACTAACGTGATTACGGCTGCTGGTCAGTATTTGATATTCTTGTCAAAACACTTTCCATGTTGCGCTGAAAAGCACGATAAGAACAATTCTCCCCCCCACCGGGATTTTTAAAGGACTGCAGGTGCTGTAAAACATGTTAAAAGAAGCAATGCAAGTCAGCTGTACCATTTGCGAATTACAGTACAAAGAGTGTTTAAAAAACACGTCACAATGTATCATTTCAAGAATGTAATTTGATTTCTCCCTTTTTAAAAAGCACTGTGCAGTGACACCGTCTGGCGATGAAGTAGAACTGGAAGACGTCTATAGTCCCTCCCTCCGTTTTCAAAAGCAACAAAGCAGGAATACACTACACTTACAGTACAGTATGTCCGCAGCTGATCTGGGCAATCACCACGATGCTTTTGCTTACATTTGTCCGTCTCGCATAATAGAGATCAATTCAGTCAGGGGAAGGACCGCACTCATCCTGCAGTCTCCTCTCTCAAGTCCGCTCAACTCTTTGTCAGCTTGCACTATTAAAATCGGAGGTCATGGGAACATCCACACAAATACCATGACCAAAACAAATAGCAACTGAAACTGAAATGCAAAACAGAAAATGAAACTGGAATGAAATGCTTGTAACCAAGTTTCTTCTTATTTCCCACTCCTCTGTTTAATTTCTCATTCTCACTGCTGGGTGGTGAAACTGCAAGTGGGTGCTTCACTGGGGGATAAATTGGATTCTCCACCATACAGTATGTAAAGCACTAAAAAGTAAAATCCTTCGGGATGAAAAACACTACACTGTATAAGTCCAAGAAATTATTTATATGAGTACCCTATGCAATCAAACCACAGTAATTCCGGGCACTTAACACTGCCTCTTTTTATGCCTCAATAAAATAACAGAGGCAAAAAATGAAAGAAAATAATGGAGCAGTTAATTTTAAATCCTAGGGCCTCCTTAGTTAAACCCACTGGTGTGAAATATTTCTTTGACAGTTCTGGTTGAATGCGAATGTCTGTACAGATATGTAGCTGAATATTTGATTACTAATGAGGTGTTGTGTCAGAAGCGATGCTGTGTGTTTGGGACAGTGTCAGGTCACACTCTTTTTATTTCACTCATTGACAGCACTGTCAGATGTTTTTCTTTGGGGGGGTCAGCTTCTGACAAAGTTTTATTTAATTATAGCTTGAGAGGCCAGTTGTGGGAATTTGCTTTGATTGAATATGCCCAATCAAGAAAAAAAAAAGAGTCTTAACTCCCCTCCTGAGTGATGAGTTGAAATCTGAGCTGTGGATTATTTCTAACTTTTATTGTAAGAAAGGAAGGAATAATGTGTTCTCACTCTCCACTTTCTTCCCTGTACTGTCAGGACACGCTATCCAGGGTAATCAGCACTCTGACAATACTTGTATAGCAGTACATACTGTAGTTGTATAGACACTACTAGTATATACTAGTATAAATTCTGATTGAAATATCTTAATCTGTCCTGCTTAAAAACAAATCTGTTCATCCATGTTCTTCTAGGTTTTTTTTGTATTGCACTGGGTTCTGTAACCAGCGCCTGCATGTGCGTTTTTTAATCTAACGCAGTGATGTCTTTTACAGGGCTCTCTGATGGTCCTGGTTCATTCTACCTTTCTTGATGCCATAACATACTGTACAGTATGGTCCTGATTCATGTTTGCCTTGCACTGTAAAAAGAGCCAACCTTGAGCGCCTCTTTCTTAAGATAACAGGAGTTGTAAGCTAGAAAACAGCATTGCCAAAAGTACCACCATAAAGTCCAATTGCCAGATTTAGGTTCCTTTTAATATCTTTTTTTAATCTTAAAACATTTGACTTGGAAACACTATTTGGATTTGATTCACAAGGACCCTTAACTATTGTGATAAACAATACCAGATCAGTTTAATATGAACAAAAGGGGATATGAAACTGCTGCTTCATATCTATTTACTACTACTAGCAAAAGAATGCACCAAGAAAGAAAAAGCTGCATGCAGTAAACTCAATTAGCAAACACCAATTTACAGTGTTGGATGCCCTCCAAAACAAAGGCAATCATCATTAATTTCTGTGTTGTGAACAGTAATCATCAAAGCTAAGACAAGTACAGTAATGCTTCCTTATCCCTTTTTAATTTCTGTCACAAGATTGCTTGCTTTGCAGATGTAGCAGAAATATCATTAAAGGTTCATATGAGCAGCATAATCAACACGCTTTCTTATCGTTCTGCAGTTGCTCATTAGAAGCTCACTGGAGTGCAATAGAATTACTTGCACTCCAGCAAAGCAATCGAACTGCATTAAGATAAACCAGAGTAAGCACCCAAACAATTACCAACAAGAGCTAACAGAATCAGTCCGCCAGATTGCATTTGCCATTAATACGTTGCAAACAGTGGAACTGATACATATTGATCTTATTCGTTGCGATGATTCACCATCATAGTATTTACAACGCGTATATTATTTTTTTAGAGCCGTTAATTCATTTCTCCCTGTCACACAGGGACTATGGACTTTAAACAAATCGCTGTTATTAATCACTAGGGGGCCATTATGAAACTCGATTGCCGCACTAAATCAGGCACAGAGTGGCACTTGCACCAGCCTTCAAAAAGAAATTAAAAACTGTCTGGCTAGTGTTCACACTGCTAATATGGATTGAGTTTGAACTACTTTTTTAACAATCAAAGGCCATATGGCAAACATATTGCTATGGTTCATTTGATTTTACAGCTATTTCTTGAAGAACAGAGAGGGGCGAGAATGGGGAGCCATGTGGGTAAATAATACAGTCCACTGGGTGTCCATTAAGCCTTTTTATTCCTATTAGCACAGCCAGCTTGCACTCAGGGACCTTTGAAACACAGACCTTAATTACTTAGGAAAAACAAAATGTCACCTCTTACAGCCCGGGCACAGACACTGTTTACCATCCACACTGCCTCAGTATGCACTTTACACAGTTATGTATGGAGACTCTCCTTGTCCTCCATACGGCATGAAACCACAGGAATGGACTATCAACATGCACACATCACTCCTCAGCTGATGTGCCCCGGCACCCAGCACTTTAGGCTCCAACAATACATGTGGGTAACAGGATGGTTTGTCTTATCGGTTTTTCTCTCATTAAGGCTCCTTTAAGAGGTGGCAAACTGCGTTTATTACTGTATTATGGAAATTCTGTCATGTTCACAAAGGAGTCAAATTGTTTGCATTACTTGTTACCTGATATGGTCTTAACCACCATATGTCAGAAGAGAAAAGCTTGGACAAGTATTGCAACTTTGTTACCCTATGCCTGTGCTATTTGTTTTGTGCAACCTAACATACCACCCAGGAGCAATGCAACTGGGAGATCCATGATGAGTCCTACGGATAGATCCTGGCCCAAAATGGTGGTGATATTCTTCTGGTGTTAAAAAAAAAAAAAAAAAAAACATTTTTCCATAAAAAGGGCATTTACTAAGCCATGCATGGTAATAAGCAATAGATTTTCCCTTGCATTTATCTAGGGCTTTGCACCCCAAAGTACCTCAAAGCACTTTTCATATAAGAGGGAACCCAGTTCATCCACCACAGCCCACTATTGAGATTTTCTTCATGATTTTTACCTGTGGTCTCTGCTCAAAAGCTGCAGCTACAGTAGGTAAACACACTGATTGCCCTTCAAGCACTCTGATCCTGCTCCATGCAGCCTCTTTTCCTGGTATACCTGGGATGCTGAAGCTGCAAATCATGGATGTTACCCTGTTAAGAATTAATTTAACAGCAAACGCCCCTATAATGACCACCAGATGATACTGGTACTGGCAGACTATTTAAAATCCTCTTCCACGTCCTAACTATTGAAGTGGAAGAAAAATGCATTGCATGTGGTGAACATTCATCTGATGAAAGCAATACAATAATATCAATGTCATTCTAGGCACGGTATGTGAAAATTAAGTTCATTAGAAAAGAATCATTTTTATAAGGCTGTTTAAACAAACAGAGAAGGAAAAAATGTATGGCAATCTTTATGGCCCCATTTCAATGTAAATGTGACCAGAAATGCATCTGACCTTGTGTAAAAATTCCTGAAGGCTGGAATTCCTGCACAACCCTAAAATTTGAGACACCCATTTGAATACCCAGTGAATCTGGTCTTTACCACAAGGGACCTGTAGAATAATATTCATGGGGAAGAAAATGTGCAAGAGTTATAGTGAGGCCTGAACAGATGAAAGATGTAGGGAAAATGGCAAGGTGATGTGAGATATTGCAACACAGTATCACAGAGAGAATTGCATTAAGTTCACAACATCTTGTGGAAAAAAAAGCCATCAACTGAAAGCATTCCTGTTTTTGTGGCACATGATACCTCCACTGTTTCGTGCAACAAAGTCCTAACAGCTAGATGGTGTCTCAAGTTCAGTTTGCAGTGAAGCTGGGGCCTTCAGATTACTGCTTTTATTGCAGTAATAATTTACAATGGCAGGTCCATACACAGCCAATGACCTGCATCTGGCTAGCATCTGGTGTCTGCAGAACAAGTGTTAAACCATCTGGAGACTTCCCATGGTCCTGGATCCTGAAAAAGATGTGCAACAAAGTTTTCTATTGTGTCCAAACTGTGTATTTTAAACGCTACATTGAGGAAGACCTAGAGTTGCATTACCATTACAACTTGTAGTCAGTAGAAAGTTGATACCTTCTGGTCATATTGTACAAGACAAGCTTTTGCCTCATACTTTTATTTCTCATTTTGTGTTTGCAGGGGAAGATGTTGCCCAGAATCAGGTATCTGTGTATGGTTTGGTCACTGTGTGCTCTGCCTCAACATTTGCAACTTTGCTGACATTATTCAGGTTATAGCACAGCAGGAAGAAGTAGTCAAATCCATTCTCTGAAATACTTTTTCTGCAAGATTGCTCGGCAATTGTGATTCTGCCAGCAGGACGTAAGTCTAGGTCAGGAACCAGGACAGAAGACATGACAGAGTACAGAGGCACAGTTTCTGTGAAATAGCCTTGCTCTCTTTTCCCATTACATATGAGGGTAGGTACAAGAGTGTGGGGTCGTATGATATCAATCAAGTATTACTACCTCTAATAAAAGAAAGTGCAGGTAGTAAATCTGTATCTGTTTCAATGTAAAAGGTCATCAGGTTTTATTAAAAACACATATGCATAAAATAGGGGAAGTTTCTGTGGATGTGGCCTTATTGACGCTGAAATTATCAATCAAACCACATTTTCAGTAAAGAAACTCACTTAAAAGTTTCTACTGACAGCCAGACTAAACCATCAGTCCTTTTATAACCAGGTGCAATTATGGCCATAAAATATAAACAGTTCAAATAGTTTAATAATTCCAAAACTATTTTGCAGCTGCAATCAAAAGCTTATTCACTGCTTCCTTTTGCTCTGCCAGTTATTAGACTGTTGTGTATGCATAACACTGAAATCCTTTAAGTGATGAAATTCTGTTATAATTGAACATTCAATTCCACCTGCTGCCAAAAGAAAAACACTGTGAAAAAATAAAAGGAAAACATTTAAAATAAAAATCATTATATTGACACTGCTCCATTGTAAACAAACATCCTCTCCCGACCGTTACACGGTGTCACCAAGGATAAATGTCTCTCCAGTTTTTCATTTCAAGCAACCATTTAAAAAGGCAACAAACCTGAACAGATTGTTTGTTTCGGTTATCAATAGTTACGTCAGTCACATGGCCTTCATTGAATTGCATTTCTCAAACACAAGAAAGGTTTTCCAAAAAAAAAAAAAGACGGTTAGGGATTGATGGTGTTAAAGGAGAATCGAAATGCGAGCGATAAGCGAGATGAAAGTGAGCAGAAAGATGTCTGAGCTGATGCTGGAGGCTCAGTCCGAAATCAGCTCAGGAGAGCGTGTGTACACATGTAACACAAGAGCTTGATCTGATTGGGAGTGACTGACTTCCCCCCTATGGCGGCCTTAAAGGACACCCCAAAGTTAATTGCAATGAGTTTAAAGCCCTATTAAAAATAACTTGTGAAGATGAAAGGGGTCTTATAATTGACTTCAATAGCCATTTGCACACGCTTAATAACACTTTAATTGATTGCTATACTAAGATGCATCATAGCTGAAAAAGAGACCCAAAACCTTAATCTCTGTGCCTGAGCCTATTTGCTTTACATGGTTCTGAGATAGTGAAACAAATAGGGATTTGTTGTCCGTAGAATTTTCCAAGGAAGGTTGGGTAAAATACAGCATATTTGTTTTATGTAAAATAAAACCGGAAACCAATGTATTTATATGAAAACCAAGAATACGCAACGCAAATCAATCAAATAGGCCTCTTATTTATTTTTCCTAGGAAACCTACGTTTTTTGGTAAAAACACTTTATCAGTGAAGATTCATTGTACGTACAAAAACTGTACATACATATAACTGAACATGTACAGTATATACTGGATATACAGTATCAATCCAGATTGTAATAATGCCCCAGATGAGATGGGGAAGTGCCACTCTCACTCCACTTGAACCCCCCTCCTCCCCTTCCCCCTGCAGCTGGAATTCTGCAGCTCCCCAGAATGTGTAAGAGAAACACAACACTCTTCTTGAGTAACTTTATAGACGGAAAGCCAAGAAAGCCTCAAGGCTTGACGAGCACAGAGTCACACTGAACTGCTGGGGGAAGAGCGTGGTGTCAGATACCCAAGGCTGAGCAATCTTCTCCAGGAGGCCCGCTCGGGTCTGGAGAGATATGGATGGAGCAGGAAGCAGACAGGGAGAGGGAGAACATCAGGAAGTGCTTAGCTGCAAATTGATCAAAAGGATCCAGAGTTGAAAGGTCACGGAAGGTCTTGGGTGAGATAGAGGAAAGGTGTTAATCAAATGATGAGGAAGTTCGGCAAAGTGATGCATGTGGGAGGGCAGGATACAAGAACCAAAAGACAGATAATTCATATCTGCTGAGACTGCCATTAAGTTCAGGTGCCAGGGAGGTACTGTGGGAAATGGAAGCTGCTACTTCAAGTGCTCTAGTCTAGGATATACAGGCATTGAAGTCTGGATGTATTAGCTAGCCTGTCTTTCTTCAAGGCACCTGTATAATTAATATTATACAATTATAATTAATTTCTATTTTTAGATTGGAGAGAGGTAAGAAATATGGCGATATCTTAGATGGAAAAGTATTGAAAACCATGGAGCACATCTTCATTTATTGCATTTAAATTCAGGTCATGAGAAGGTTTCTAGTTTGCATGCCACATTAGCTTGTCTGGAATAAAGATAAAATTAAAAGGAGTCATTTATTAATACAACAGGTTTGTGCATTAACGTGAAAAACAATGATGAGGTAGAATTATACTATTGTTGTTTAATAGTGCAAATCCATGCAATAAACATACCAGTGTTAAAAGACCTGGTTAGTTTATAGACAAAATTCTGACTTGACTTCATATAATTAAAGGAATCTAATTGGGAACTACAATCAAAGAAAAAAAATGCAGCCACATGTGAACAATCAAAAACAGCTTTCAGCATCTATATTTTGGGACAGGGGCCATTTCTAGTTAGATGTTTAGCAGGCATCATACTGTATATTTTATGCCAGTCCATTTTAGAGATCTAAAAAGAACTGGCATATCCTTCCAGATCTCACAGGGCTTTATATAAGTATACATGAATGGCTGCCAGTTACTGTACATACACAAGATACTCCATGATAGCACATTCTGCTCTGATATCTATGTGTACTATAGTATAACATACTGTACAATATTGATGAGTGTCCAAGACACCCTGGAGTGCAGAGCAGATGGGTCTATTTCCTAGTATATCATCTAGTTGCTCCACAAGGGAAGATTGCTGCCAAGGGACATTGGGAATCATTGATATGGAGATGGAGCAGAAATAAAATCAATTGGATGGATCCTTTTTTTCTCCACCACAGATGAATACATGAAGTTGTTTACCTAAACACCCTCTAATTACTGTAATAGGACGGCATCTGGCTTCTCAGCACCTCTCTCTTTCCTGGCTAAATGTTTCTTTTTTAGATTGGAAAGTGTTAGAATGCTGGTTGTGTGACATAACATTCTTGTCAAATCATATATTTTTTTTAAAGAATTAATGTTTTATTTAATCCGTGTGGACAGAATTATTTTTGAGTTTATTTCCATACAAAGAGGAAGGAAAGAAGAAAAACAAAATGCTTCTTCTGTAGACCTTCTTCAGGTATGTGGGGAGAAGCCCTGGCTGTGTGGAATTAACTCTTGCTTTTCCTTTTGCAGTTTAAACACACCAGCGCACTTCTCACTCTGTTTGGTTATGGCTTACTCTGCACAGGGAAAAGCAAGGCAAAGCAGGGAAACACGCAAACACACAAACTTTAAATTGTGACATGAAACTATCTACAAGAGTTACCATAAAAGGAAAGTCACAACCTCTTAACGGCAACCTCACAGTAACAATTTTAACTAAAATGTGTCATCATATAGACCTGGATAGGTTAGGACAGTTAGAATAGGCATGGAACAAAATCTGGTGGCATTTACTGTATACATGAACAAACTTAAAAGAAACCACAGTGGCTTGCATTACTGGATGGCAACTGGGGGAGATTATTGCTGTCTGTCTTTCTTTATTTTGTATTTTTCTCTCTGAACCACAATGTACACCACTGATCCTCTGGATCAGAGACACAGACAATATGTGCCGGGCTCACGTAGTCTTTCAGTTTTCCCTTAGAGTGGAGGATTGTAAGGGGGGGAAGAGAGAACGCATTTGGCAACCGCTGTCACTTCTCTTTCGTTTCAAACAAGGAGGGGAACTATAGGAAAGGGCACTCTTTTGTGTTGCATGCTTATTTCTTTCTATGCTGATGAGTTGGTTTCTGGAGTTGCCTCACTATGATTTGTAGCAGCTTGCCGGATCGATGGAGTGCCTCTGTTGTTAACGTGCTCTCAGCAGGACGTCCTGTTTGTGCAAGGCATGTGGACCTGATTCCATTGACTCTCCCTCCTCTCTCCGCATGCTGCCTGCTGCCAGCTGTTACCTGCACCAGGCAGCTATGACCTCAGACACCAGTGCTACAACTCTATAATTGCTAAACCTAACCTAATGGGTTCACTGATGCCTGTCAAGTAAAGTTGCATATTGGAAAGGAATGACCTTTTGCATGAGTTATGTACAGTATCAGTTGTATATTTAATGAGACAAAAAACATCGAAATAAAATTCTGAACAAGTCCGATTATTCTGCTAGCACTTCAGTAGAAAAGTTTTGTTCGAGTTCTAACCATTTACTGTGTTTCTCATGCTACAGTCAGCGCTCCTCATGCATTTGGGGCTGCTAACAATCATCTGATCAGTGTCGCTTCATGGGACCACATGTTCAGGAATCTGAGGAGGTTGTGAGTGCTGTGATATTCTAATATAATTCATTAGCAATGATCATTTCCCAGTGTAACTGTAAAAGTGTATACTGTCTAGCCCTGAGCCATATTTATTCAAGAGTTTAAAACAGGTTACAGAGTTTGAGCCCCAGTCTCTGTTATTATTTGGGTATTCAGTGGCCATTTTACAACAAAACCTCTTCAAAGAGATGACAAGAGTGCTAATCTTATTTGACCTTTGGAGGCTAAAACAACTTTCCATTTTAGTGGCATAACAATGGGATGGAATCTTACTTAAAAGGACCATAAATTCAATCATTAACTCTGTAATTGTGCATTGTAAAAACACTTTGTCAGGGAGAAGAGGGGAGTGGGTAGGGGTGCTGGTTGTGTTGTTAAGCCTGTTACCTACTGTGAGGAGAACAGCCAGAGCATCCTGTCCTCTTCATTGCATCTACAGTCTCTACAGCAGTCTAAGCTTCCGTCAGTCTTCACAGCAGAGGATGAAAACAATCTGCTCATTAAAGGATGAAAGGCCTATTCTTCCAGCAGACCTGGTGGTAATTTCCCTGGTATAAAGAACCCTGTTTCACAATAGGGCCCACTTATAAAGGGGAAAGACAAAGGGATTAGTTTGCATTGAGCACCATGGGTCCAAGTGAGCCCTTTGCTAGCTAAAATGAAAGTAAGAGTGGATAATGGGAAATTGATTGGGGTTAATGGACTTATTCTTCGGCTCCTGCAACTCGCCAACTTCATTTTATTTTTTTTCCAGCAGGAGTCAAATGTAGTTTTCTCCAGCCATAAATCAAACTGCATTTTGGGAATCAGCTCATTTATTCCACCAAATCATTGCTCACAATCGACTTTTGTTTAAATCTTTGCTCCTGTCTGGTTTCCCCACTAAAATCTTAAACCCCACCAATTACCACCCATTTGTTTCTCCCTGTAGATTAATTAAACATAAATCAAAAGATGCTAGACATGCTGCTAGACCAGAATTTTTAAAAAATGTGTAACCTTGTTACGCTTTCTAGCCCTAACACTCAGGCAGCAATCATGCCATCTCATTTTCTAAAAATGTATGGAAACTTTTACTTCTGTATGATCATATTCTCTGCATAGAATTAGCCTTGGATTAACAAAATCCACTGCAGACAGTCATAGCTTACATAGAATGGTATATCAAAATTCTGATATCCTGTTACAATACAAAAAATGGTAACATTTTGAAGGCTTTTCTTTGATTGAAGTGAATGCAGTACTATAACACATTAATAATAATGCACAACAGTGGTGTGATAGAGTGAAAAGAATAGTTCCTGAAAATATAGCACAGGAACTTGGACTTTTATTTTAGTTAAATATGGCTGTGTCTATGGAATAAGTCCTACAAATGGGGATTCATTAGCAAGCAATGCATTTCTCATTTAAAAAGGCTTATCAGAAGTCAGTCCTGAGGCCCCACTTACTAAATTTCACCTCTCACGCCAGTTGGCTTCTATCCCCTTGCCACTCATGATTTGTGGCTGCTGAATTAGGCCCCAATTAGAGCCAATTGGGCTTGCAATGTAAAATTTATTGCCATACGGAATTGGTTAAGGGTTTAGGAGCTGATCCGATGTTGGCCCCAAATAGGTCCTAATATGGGGTAGTGTTCACTCTTTTTAACCCTTTCAAAGAATGAGTCATCATCAAAACTGCTCTGACTGAGGGCACCAGAGGTGACAATTTCTTTTTTGTTTTACTTTTTTATGTAAGACTCAACTTAACACAGTAGCTTGCTACTACAGGCTTTGTCGCATTTTACCACAAAGCCGCCCAGAGATGATACCGACAGCCTTAAGACAAGCCTTGACTCGCTGAAGAAACAGCTTTAGAAGGAGGTCAAGGAGATTCACACTGTATTGGAGCCACGTGCTGCTGCCTTTTGTCTTGAGAAACCCATGTCGGGAAACTTCTAAAACAGAACTGTTGTCCAGGGCTTCCAAGAATGAAACAAAACTAAAAGAAAAACGTTGTACAACTTAGACAACTATAAGTATTTCAATTCTAAGATGCTTAGACAATTAATACACTCTGGTCTTGGTACGTTTCCATAAGATTGTTCTAAATATCTAGAAAATCTAACGTCCATTCTGAATAATCCCTCTTTATTCAGCCACCTGTTTTCAACAACAAGGAAAATTAACTAACTGTAAAAGCAGGAGTTAATTATACACTAAAAATGACCAGTGAGTTTAAGTTTAGTTTATAGGTGTATTAGTTCAGTGGCCTGGTACCCCTCCTGACCTCTTTAACATGGGCCAGTTTATCAGCAGTTCAATAAGCACAGGTTAGATGTTAATGCTTAACAGTGACCACCCCTGCCCTCTTTCTTTATCCACCATGACACTGAAAAAAATGTAAGCATAAGCACACACCAATGCACATGAAACGTCCTTTCTTTAATGGTAAGTGCAGAACCTAAGCCTTTTGTACGTCTCCTGACAAAACAAAGAGGACAATGAGAGGCCCAGATCACCTATCTGCTGTCTCAGTGAGTGAGGGACTCTTAAGAATTCTGTCTTCCATTAACCTCAGGCTTGGCTTTGTGCAAGCGAGAATGAAGGGGTTCCACCGTATGAACTTTTAAAGAGCCCTGATCTGGTCATGAGGTCCCATTGTTCCATTGTGCTGTGAGCAATGCATTCTTGATACAAATTAAAAAAAGGGACAAGGCCTGATTGGCAGCTTAGCTTACCAACCTGTCATCAGGGATGAATAATAAGGGCAGGAAAAAGGGGAAGCTGAGAAAAGGAGGGCAAATCAACTACTATTAAATAAATAAATAAATATGCATTCAAAATCCCCATGAAATAAAACTTGTTGTTTTTTTTTTAAAAAGGGCAGTAAACCAATGCTGTCTTTGATCTTTAATAACTGCAATGGTCGAGTTAGTTAATACAGTCCAGGCCTCAATGAGATCATGCAGTTAGAACTGAGGGGGCAGATCTTGTGCTTGCTTGATCCGAAAAAACTATTATTAGAAGCTAAGCACCGATGTGAGGGACCTGATCACTCTGATGCCAATCAATACACAAGGACGGACCAGGTGGCACCTTATGAACAATTCAGATGCAGATTTCGGAAAATAGGAGAAGGAGGGGGGGGGGGGTGCATTCAAATGAAGTTAAGCCTTTTCTAATGCTCCAGGTCTACCTTCTGGGCATTTGTGCACAAAGATCTGATTGACAATCAATGTCACTTTGGGGGCAAATCTAGGGATATTAATGTAGGGGGGCATGCATATGTGGAATATTCAGTCACAACAGATGCAATCACTATTCCTCTTCAATTTTAAGGCATTATATACAAACCAAAGGCTAAAGGTGATTAAGGGGTTAAAATGAATACCTGTCCAAGCAGATCTGAGTAAATGTAAAATCAAAAAGATCATTTTTACATTTCTGACTAGCAATACTTGGTCTGTACTATGTTTTCCACACTTCTGACAGAGTTCAGTTTATGAGACAAGGTTGATGAGAGCTGAAAGCCTTGACACACTATTGCTATATCCTTAGTTTCTGGTGTAAGAAGCAGATGAACAGGACCAGATGTCTGAGTACAAAAAGGAAATGTGGTGCTAAAATCTCTTTACAAAACTGTGATTTTAAGATATATTTATAAGAAGTGTAAATATGACAATACTCATGCAGTAAAACTTCCAATACTATTAAAAAATAAAATTCCACCTACATTGTTGTGGAAAACCTCCTCCTTCTATTTAGCCAATAATGCAAAAAAAAACAACACATGTACCTGGAATGCATGTGCCAATCACCATAGAGACCCTTCTCCAAACATTAGATTGTCTGATCAGAAACCTTACTGAAAAGAAAACCACTATGTTAAATATTTATCAAAGAGGTATAACAACAACTGTGGTCCTTGCTTTCACACACAGCTGCAGCATCTTCACATTTCTGGTTTAGAAAAATAAGAGAAAAAAAACCTCAAACAAACAGTGGCTAATAGCAGACGAGCTCATA
This sequence comes from Lepisosteus platostomus, assembly GCF_059453375.1. Taxonomy (NCBI): domain Eukaryota; kingdom Metazoa; phylum Chordata; class Actinopteri; order Semionotiformes; family Lepisosteidae; genus Lepisosteus; species Lepisosteus platostomus. Next base: position 44,765,440 of record NC_142621.1, read on the forward strand.
TTTATTCTAGTTGATGTAGGAAAATCTCTGTGGTACTCATTAAGCAAATCCCAACCCACCATGCTCTAGGAGCAAGTACAAATATTTACCTCTGATTAGTCATGTTGAAGGAAAGGGATTTTAAATGGGATTACAACTCATTAGGAGCCAAAAATCAGGGATTTTTTTAAACGTGTCGGTAGCACTTCAAATTAACTATCCTTAATCAACAGTTTATGAACATGTTGGGATTCTATGACTCCTTCTACTCTAGGGACACTTGCACAGAAGTTAGAAACTGCTGTTGTGTTTAAAACAACATTATTCTAAAGTGATCTTATTTTACGAGTATGGTATTAAACTATACAGGCGTGCCTGAGCAAGTGTATATCTTTGGACAAGAGTGTATTTGTTTCTTTGTGTGCAAATGTGTGTGTGAGAGTAGAATACTGTAGCTCTAGTCACTAGTCTCGGTTTCGATGCCATGGTATAATTCTAGCCAAAATCTCAATTTTTTTCTTCCAAATTTGCACATTTTCCATCTTCAAATTTCTCCATTGTTTTATTCTAACTCTGCATGATTGCATCCTTAAAAACGTAAAAAGTTTTATTTTGGGGATAAAACTGAAATCGGGGAATAGTAAGACTTCAGGCCATGGTATTGTTCAAGCCCATGAAATGTGGACTGTGGTGTAGTGACAGTGGTATTCCTTTTTGAATCAGTAATGTCCAACTTCGGGAGTCTGCGTAATTAGAAAAAAATAGGGGGGCACGCTTTTGGCAACCTTCAAAGCAAACAGCATTTCAAAGCAAACAGCAAGTCAGAGGACTGTGTTTGACATAGTGTCACTTGTTCTAACTGATGCAGAATCACCTCCAACAGTCTCCTCTCACACAGAAGCAAATTTCATTTTATGGATGAGTGATGAAGAGTTTTTTCATGATTCTAATCACAAATATTTTGTACCTTGAAATAGCCTCAGAGTTTTACACTGCCATGATGTCATTATAGCTGCCAAGGTGCATATCGGCCTTTTACAATTTCAAGTATTACTCTGGAAAGTCAATGCACCAATGTACATGAAAATGTACCGCATCAGTGTAATTGCATAGTTTTAGCATCCAAATGACGACAATATTAGACTTTAATGATATAACATTTCACATACGATCAGATTTTTTTTCACACTAAAATAACTACAGTTTTAATGTAAAAAAGTTCCCTTTAGCAAGAAATGGGAACATTGATTTTCTTTAGTTAAATTGTTGTTCCGTGTAATCTATTCTATGGTTCTGTGGGCAGCAGCTACAGTATAGTACATAAAATCACATTGGGTTTGATTTTCCATTGGGCAAACTACTCATATACTTAAACTTACTATGGAACAGACACTTTACGTAAACTATTAAGAGATGTTAAGATGTTAGATTCACCTCTTAACATAATTTTCACTGGGTTTTTCTTGAATTTCACAGTGCTGCACCAAAGAGTTCAACACATTTATCAGGACCACTGCTAAGAGGAAAGGAATGTAAATTTTAATGTTAGTTATTATTATTATTCCTTTTGTTTAGCAGTTGCCTTTGACAAAACTATTTACATTAAAATGACCAATGCACTATCAAAAATTAACTATTTTTAAGGGCAAAACTGCTGCATAATGTAATAGCAATATAAACCAAAAGTAAACAGTTAATGCAATAATTAATCACAATACAACAAATGAAATAATACAATATAGACTACAGAAATTAGAGCCTGTAATTAAAATTAATTTAGTGTCAAAGCTGTAAATTTAAGGCACAGAAAGTATAGTAATATATGGCTAAAACATGAGATCTAGGCAAGGTCAAAACAGACAAGTCTGGGTGAGGCATGGGAAGATTATCAGAGAAATATTTAATAATTAAGGAGCAACCAAGCCAAAAGTCTTTATTTGTTTACAGTGAAAAAGTAAATCACCCTGCGTCCAGTTTGAACCTGTAAGCTTGATTGAGACCGTATGTGTTCTCAGAGCTAACATCCGAGAGAAAAAAGAGCAACATTGCTAAAGGCAAGACCTGGCAAAATTCTACAGAGGAAAGTTAAAAAGGAACATGAACATGTCTTGATAATCTGTAGCAAATGAAACTGAGCTGCCACACTTCTCTGATTCACTGTCAAAGAATAAAAGTAATATGATACACAGGTTTACTAAATGTGAACTGTCAGAAGGGGGATTGCTTCTTGATTGATTAATAGAAGACTTAGAAAGGAGTTTCCTTTTCTTTGAATTACTAGTTCATGCGAGGCGCAGAGAAGATCCAATTAATGTCTGTAAATACACTGAACTCAACAAAGATACCTTCACTGGTCCTGACTGACCTGTAAATTGATATTTGATAATTGCACATAAGATCATCAAGGCCATTCAGTGCATCTTAGTTGTCTGGTAGTCCAGCAGTTAAGTCATTCTAATGTCATCTCATTCATTCATGTCTAATGTCATTTCCTGAAGAAGTCTAGAGTTTAGGCCTCAACCACCTGCCTAGGTAGCCTACTGCTCACTGTGTAAAGAAACATTTCCTGTTTTCCATTTTAACCGAATTCCCTTTTAGTTTCAAATTGTGACTCTTTGTCTTTACTTCACTATTGTGAAACAGTAGCCTAGATCGACTTGAAATATATTTAGGAAATTAGGAATTTATATACTTGAATCAAATTTCTTTTCGATTTCCTTTGTTCTAGACTGAAGGCATTTAACACTGTTGACTTGTAAGTACTGTAGTATATTACAGCACCTCTAGATTCGGGAGACGAGGAATAAATCTTGCTCTTCATTGAACTCTTTCTAAGGCTACAATATTCTTTCTGTGGTATGGTGGTCAAAACTGGACACAACATTCTAAATGAGGTCTTACTAGTCTCTCTTCTCTTAAAATCAACAAGACAACACAGCCCCACAGCAAAGTTTCAGGTCTAACAGGAGAAGAGATGCATTCCTCATTGACAACACCACAACACAGCAATCCCACGAAAGACTGCAGGGGTCACTGTGCTACTTAAAAGCACATCACCCTCACTAAACCTCAGCCAATGGTGCTCTCTCAGTTTGGGAATGCTGGTCACAATTAGCTCGTGACATATTAGTGCTGATCTTGAGTCCCTTATGAATTTAAATTTCAGGTTGTCTGTATCTTAAAATGTCATGCCATGACTTTGTAACCATTCTTCTGCTATGCTTTGAACATTTAGAAATGAGACCTACCTTTTCTGAATTACCACTGACTATAACCTACAATATAGTCTTATGCATGGCTTAAATTCTGTCTCATTCATTTAGAGTTTGCTTCAAAGTATACTTCAAAACACAAAATATTCTGATAACCATTTACAAATGGATATCCTAGTTGTGTTTTCGCCATTCTATCTTGAGTGCTTAAAAGATCATGCAGGTATTCCCTCTTGTAGGTGTGCTGATTTGTCAGCGTGGCACAGGTGGATTTGCCTAGCTGGCATTACTGCAGTAAGAGGATAAATGCTCAGCACTGGCAGCCTCAGTATTCTTTTTCCTGATGTCAGTGGGCCCTCTCCTTTTTAGACAGTTTGCACATGGAACTCTGCATTCCACAGGTTCCCACACTTGAATATGAGACTGTCAGACACTGTAAGGCATCATGTGCTGCTTCTTCCAAACATAAAATGTACCTATTAAAAAAGCTCATCACAAAAAGACATAGAAGAGAAGGAGAACTGTAGCATAATGACGCCTGAAATAGTAGAACAGGTTGTGTTTCATATAATATTTTAGACTAAACCTGATAGAAGTTGATTTTGTACCATCAAGCTACTTATCACACTGTTACTACCAATGCTTTTTGCATTCATTTAAGTACAGCTTGCTCTCAAAGGTATTTGTGATTACAGCTGGAAGGATCATTTTGGAAGATTGGTAATTGTGTTTCTAATTTTACAACACTGCTTATTTGCTGTCAGTGTTAAATCTGTTTGTTTTTTTCTTGTTGGAAGAATTGACCTCGTTTTTAACTTGATCTTGCCTTAGTTTGACATTCCAGAATCTTTCTGTTAGGGCTGTTTCTGAACATACAGTAGATATAATAATTATACACGATAGAGTCATGTACAGCAGTGCAATTTAAGTTAAGTTCTGACTCATGAGGTTTTGTACAATAAACACCATGTATGTAGTAACAAAACCACCAGCTTCATAACCGGAAGATCTCTAAGGATTAGTCCAGATGCTGTTGTTTTATGACTGCAGCTGTAGTTAAGCTGTTATTAATCACTTGATTACCATCATTAGATTAGAAAAAAGAAACTTATTAAGAGGGAAACATATGTTTTGTTTTTGAAATAACACAAGACAGAGTTGCAAAAGCAGATGGTGCAATTGCTTTTTTAAACTCTGAATACTTAAAAATGCATTAGAAAGTACTGAAACTTATTGGTAAAGAGCAAACAATGAATCAAGCGAGGACTAATCTTATTTAGCTACATTGAGTTTTTAATAAAAAACTAAAGGAAAAATGAGAAAATATGGAAAATTACTTAATAACTTGCTTTGTAACCTAATAACTTGTTAGTGCTCTTTGAACAAGCAACAGCTGCAATTCATTCAACCAGAATATACAAACGGCATTTTTAGTTTTTTTAGAAGAATTTTGATAAAGCTCACCATAAGAGGCTATTTTGTAAATTACACAAAGCAGACATTCCAGGTAATGCATGCCTTTGGATTAAGACCTGGTTGAACAAAGAGAACTGATAAGGCTGTGATGACATTGGTGGAGTACAACAGGGATCTCTATTAGGACCACTTTTCCTCATTTACATCAATGATCTAGATTAAGGTGTAGTTAATAAACTAGTCAACTTTTCAAATACATATCCAAATAGAAGGACTATTAGGAGGAGCAAATTTTGTAGATGTTACAAATACATTTCAGGAAGACTACACTCAGTCTGAAGACTCACAACTAAAGACTCGGTTAAGACCCCTATTGATGATAGATGTAATGTAAAGGAGAGCAGAATGTTGCATGCAGGTAGCAAAAACAAAGAATAATTATAAGGTGAGAACCACTAATAATGAAAAAGTTACCTAAGAAAAATTGAGCTGTTTATATTGAGGATTATTTTCTTAGTTTTTTTATATTATCAATTAAGAATACAGTACTCAGATTAAGCCAAAAAAATACTGAGACAAGAGGAACATGCTATACCAACACAGTCAGTCATGCTGAGTCAACACACTCAGCAAAACATTACCTCACATCAAAATTAATCTCTCAGAAAAGTTTTGTTTTATAAAATGACCAGATTGGAATCTTCTGCAGCTGTTTACTGTGCCCTCCAGGTTATCTGAGCAACTTTAGCTTTTTAGCAAAAGTAGAATTTACTCCACAATGCCTATGTTAACTGCAAATGAGCATATCTAAAATCTAGAAGCCACTGTAAGGCAGAAAAGACAAGATATGCTTAAATAACCTGAATGGCAATAAAATAAACTGAACTTGCAATTTTAAAATGGTCAAAACTGCATTATCCCAAGAATGTGAAATTATGAAATTTTAAAAGCATGCAAGATTTCTGAAGCATCGAGAAAACCTCATTAAAGATCTTTTTACAGCTCTACCGCTACAGGAGAGGTTTCAAAGTGTTATCAGTGTCACATATCAGTTAATATTTTGAGGCACTAAAAAAGTATTATTTGCTATTGTGACAGAAACTACCATTTAGTGGGAAACTACCTTGATTGCCCACATTCTTTGAAGTAAAAACCGGGCAATCTGTCCTGTTTTCAAGCAGATTAGAAGCACAGTCTTTAAAAAACCATGAGCCACTGTATTTAATTTCACTGTGAAAACATGATTTTAATCATACCTTTAAAAGTTCTCCACATTAAAAAAGACTTTTGCTAAACATGGTTAATTTATTTTTAAAAAAATCAACCAGCAACAGACAAAGAGGAAAATATGGGATTACATTTTGTTCTCAGAAAGACAAGACAGGGGTCCTTATTTTCCCTGTGGCCTGAATGTCCTCCACATACTAAATTTAATTACATGGGCAACTTGCCAACAGTTTTCCTAAAGAGCAAATTAGTCGCAGAGTGTATATGTTTCAGTGTATATATATTTTCTTCATAAAAAAAAATCTTTGCTCTCTTTCTGCAGTCGTATTACTTATTTTTTGTCTCTCTCCCTAAGTGTAAATGAAATTCCAAGCGATTCCAAGTTGACAAAACAAGTCACATGTCCCTCACACATTCCAAAGCAGCTCAGTTTCAGTGCTTGCCTCTGTTTGACTTAGGCTTTTGACAACAGAAGTAAACCCTTAGCTCCTACAGCGTTTCCCAGAACATTCCCAAAACCCTTCTCCATTAAAAACACTCCGTCGGCTTCTTCAACAGGCAGTGACCCATTAGTGCACTTCCTAGCTACGAAAAGGATGCAGAGATCCAGAGAAGCTGTAGAGGGTCCAGCTGAGAAATAAAGAGACTGTCCAGGACAGAAGAGTGTAGGAAGAGTGTAGGAAGAGTTCAGAGATACTGCACACTGACGCATGCTGACTTGAACTCATATTATCTGTTGAATGTTACTCCCTTTTATCTGGTGGCTTGTTTGAAGGGATTTGCTGCCGGATTGATAATCCCAACTTTGAACATAAATCATAGCCTAGGATGTCTCCTAGATGCCTGCTCTTTCTTATGATAATGGCTGATTGGGTGCCTGGCAATGAAAATGCCATAGGCTTATCTCAGTAAGACAGCTTTCCAGTGGCTCCTGCACACATCAGCTTGCTCAGGCTTGAAAATTTTGGGGGCGGTCCTGTTCTTCCCAAGTGCAAACCTGGATAGAAATCTCTCATGGCAAGCTTTCCCTGACAAGGGCTGTGTGTGTAAAGCTTGTGTTTTGAAGCCCGTAAAAAGTCTTTGACACATTTCATAAAAAGGGGAAGGGTCAAATCAAATTTATTTCTTTGCAAGCATAAGAAAAGTCACAATCAGAGGAGGCCATTTGGCCCATATACTGTAGCTCATTTGGTTGGTAGTACTTACGTTGTTTGTTCAGTTGGTGCTGGCCTGAGAGAGATGCATATTTTTGTGAAGAAGTATACTACATTAGTGGAAATGTTATCCACACCTTAGTCAAGGGATGTTGGTCATTCATTAGACTAGGTGGGTAGCTGCGTCAGCATGTGTAGGTTGCAACGGAACAAGTAAAAGGTTTATTCCACGCTGAAAAGAGAAGAAAGAAGAAAACACAACATTTCGGCCGTGGAGCCTTCTTCAGCTTTTCAGGACACACCTGAAGAATGCTCCACGGCCGAAACATTGTTGTCACGCCTTGTACACCTAGGAAGGTGCTCTACTTCTGCCCTGTTCCTAGTTCCCTGTGATTATTCATGTCTTTCCAGTGTGTCTTGTTGTGTAGCCTATTTACTTCCTGTGTCTGCTCTGCTTCTGGCTCAACATTGAGGGTACAGATGTCGCGAGACCCGCCTAGCACCAGGTTGCTCCTGTCCGTGGCCTGAGGGCATAGGTTCCTTTACCAACATCGTCTGAACCCCTGAGTCTGGGCTAACCTCCGTGTTGACCCCTTTTACCGCTACGCATAGGGTGTTTATTGCTCTCCTGGCCATTCCACGGCTTGCTCTTCCGACATCCGTGACAGTTGTGTTTTCTTCTCTTTTCAGCATGGAATAAACCTATTACTTATTCATTAGACCAACTCAATTGATCTGTTCAAATTTCAGAAACCAACACAGGCCTCATAGATGCAAGTGCTCATACTATTATGCACTCACGTCTCCACATAGCCCTCCCTATGCACGCGTGATATCTAGATTGTTATAGATGATCAGCGGCCTGGAAGCAAGGAGGAGACTTGGATAAGAAATGAGTGTTTGTACCACAGAGGTGCGCCACAAAAGTGATAAATATCATTATAATGAAGGTGTCAAAACAGCCCAGGATGATGGGCTGTGATTCATCAGTTCTCGTCGGGCTGCAGAGGCAGATCCAGCCCTATAGGTTCACCAAATTCTTCCCATTACACAAGAGGCCACTTGGCTGGCAGGCAGGCCTTGCATCATTTTCACTCTCCCAGATGGGCAAATGTTGTTTTTGGCAAAGATGGATTTTATCTTCTTACTTTGAACAAACAGGTTCTTTACCAGCCCGCATTGGCTGCTAATGAAAGTGGTGTAAAACCTGGCCAGTGCCGATCAAGGAATGGAGGACCACCAAAAAATCTGAACTCACCACAGTTAATCTGTCTCATTTTGCCCTGTCTGACATAATCTGTTTCAGATAGCTGCTTCCATCTAGGTCAGCGTTAGCTAGGTCAACGCTGCTGATCCCTCTAAGCAAAAAACAGTTGCTTTAAAATATCCTTGAAGAACAAAAATCCCTATAGGACAACTTATAGCAATACAGACAATCACACTAGAGTTTATATAACTCCTTGTTTCAGTCGATAACATATAATATTATTTAATACTTTATAAAATTCTGAATGCAATGTTCATGTGCAAATACAATGTGAATGAGGTTATGTTCTCAACTGCCGCATCGGGTTACAGAAAAGGTGTTCATGGCTCTAGTAAACAAACTGATTCAGATTGACATACATGTATTAGTCAGAGCAGTGTAATGTGTGTGCATGAGTGTAATATTGATCCAAGAGGTTGTTGCAACATCAGAGCGCATTCCTGCCAAGTGCCCCTTGGCAATTAAAAATAAACGATTCTGTAGGCAAGTATGGGTATTCTGTAGGCGAGAGGATATCTGCCCTCCCTGTGTGAAAACAGGTGCTCGAGAGGCCTGCGATTGAAGCTGTGACTGATCAGAACATCCTAAGACAAGCCCCTGTTTCATGATCCCGCCTGCTGACAAATCTAATGTGGGTCTAATAGATGAATGGGCAGCGGAGGGCAGGACATGGGAGCGACTGTGGCTTTGAGGCAAGCTGTCGTCTCGCCCTGGACAGTGGCTATCGGGTTACTGTAAGGAAATTAGACGAGATTACTGCTAAGACAGGAGCACTGTCTGTCCTTCCTGGAATCCAAGGGGGCTGAACAGAGAGCACGGCCGGCCCCCGCCGCAAGGACAAACAGCTGCTCTTCTCTTTGGGCAGACTCGGCGGCGACCGTTAGACTGCAGACAGGAATCGGCACGGAGGCACCTGCTGCAGCCATCCCCGAGCCCCGCTGGAGATACTGATGGCTAATGTGCAGTTCCTGGCCGCGTCAGCTCCTCCTCGCCCCCCAAACGTTGCCTTAATGACAAACCATTACCAATAATGAGAACATGAATTCCGGAGATAAGCTATGGTGCTCTGCAACACAGAGGACTAAGAAAAACTGGATGATGACAGCAGTTGTAGCTTTTCAGGGACTGCATGGAGTGCACAGAGATGGGGAAGAAACCACAAACGACTAAATGAAATAGGCCCCAACACTTACAGGCTAATTGCTCGACAGCTCTTTCAAAGTGACATAATCAGCAATTTTAAATCGCTCTTTTCAACATTAGAAGCCAGAATTTATGTATCAGCTGACTATAATTGACTAATTGGGCTAATTAACTTCCACACCTTTTAATAAAGAGTGGGGATCTCCTGTCCCGTATGTGCCTCTCAGTCTCACTTCTTGAACGCTGTGCACCAAAACGCAATAGGTTTGTTCTGCATCAGGCACCTCAAAGCAAACTCCTCATTAGGGAGCCTGAAAAACACTAAAGTTAGAGCAGGGCTCCAGCCTGTTAGCCCAGCAACCTAATCCTGTTACTGTCTGCAATTCCACGCCTCGAAATTTATCCCGCGCTGAGGTCTCAGAAGTTTAAATCACTCGCATTAATATTCAGGGAGCGAACCCTTTCATGACTTTCATTCGCCCTGTCAGGGCACATTTGCATATGGTTCAGTGCAAGTAATAATCAGAAAAAAATAATAAAAAGACATTTTTAAAAGGAAACAAACAAGAAAAAGAAAAGTGAGCAATGAGCCAGGCTTTCTTTCTGAATTGTCTTATCACAGGGGCTCACACAGCCTGCTGGTTCACCACCACTTTGTATTAAAGTAGTTGCTAGAAACCCCCAGCGCATTAAATGTGACACTCTCTTTTATTGACTTCCCAAGAAAAAGGACTGGGAAAATGAGCCACAAAATTAGCCAGCCTCTTCAGCTTGTGATGCCTCCATGCTGATGTTCTTTTCTCCCCCTTTTGCTCTGCCAGTGCGAGGCATTTGATGTCTTTGAGCACAGCGGCAGGCGAGATATCCCCTTCTTGTGTGCCATTATCAGATGCGACACCCAGCCTCCACCCTCCCCTCCCCTCTGTCTCGTCCTCCTCCTCCTTCTCTCTTCTTTCAGAATGATTAACTCAAAATGCGATCCCACCGATAAGACTTATAATTGACTTCTTGTTGGGATTAAGTGCAAACCTAATCTAAAAGAGAGCGGGAGGAAAAACACGTTAATAGGAATATTGTCACTCAAACTTGTACTGAATGGGTGCCAATGTGAGACATAATTGCAAATCCCCGAAGAAACCAACTGATTACAGACTTATTAAAGGCTTTGGTACAGTTAGACTAGTATAAAGAGCAGATATGATAAGTTTCTGCTTGAAACCTTTTCTAGTGCATAAATAAGCACTGATCTGAAGCGTGCTCAATTACACTGCTGTTTAAAGTTGCTCAAAAATCCAGGCCAAACATTGTTTATTCTAGTACCAGAGAACGAACCGAAATTTGTGTATTGCACCGGAATACTTGTCTTTCTCATTTTCTTAAAGGGAAAAGCCATGCTTAATGTCTCTTTCTTGATGGTTAAAGATATGGGACTCGTTGCTGCCACTTTTGTTTTAAAGACAGCCTTTTGGAAATTCCAATGCAAAAAGGGGCATCTGTCCTTTACTGCTCCTTTGGGAGAACCTTTTTACTCTCAGTCTACTGTTGCCCAGACCTTTCCTGATATACATCTAGTCACTGATCCCTCTGTTTATTTCATTAAGAAGAAACACAAGTGCTTTGTTTCAAACAGAGTTTAGAGCTCTTAAAATGTTATGTTCATGTGCAGAGACCCATTTTGCATTTAAGCATTTTTTTTATTCATTCATGTGTTGTATTTCATTTTCAGGGTCGTGCCATGTACAGTAACCATGGTGATAAAACTGTAACTACAGTTTATAACAACTGCCATTCTTCTGAGTGTTTTAGCTGTCAGTGCCAATGGTGTGTTAATCAATTTCACCTTCCTTCTCAAATCCCCGAGCAATTTAATGGAAAAGTTGATCCCAGATATTACCCAGCCCAAATGACTTTTCTGCGCAGGCTAATAACTGCTTTTTCTCTGCTTGTCGAAATCCAATATTTGAGCCATAATGGTCCGTCTCAGTTATCTGTGCCATGGCTCTCATATCCATTAGCACTTATAAAAATCCTCACTGTTAAAAAAAACTTGGACAAAAAAAGAACACAGTTAGTGCTGTGCTGTTGAATCATTCACTCACGAGATCAATCAGTGATTTTTTAAGAGCACCTTTTTTTGCATTGTCCTCCATTATCAGAACTTTACAGTGAGCCAAAGAGTTATCTTTTGGTCACAACCAGTGATTTACAGCAATTAAGAAGGAGGAGAAATTATGAAGGTCGTTAAGTGTCCATACAGAATCACACCACATATTGCGGATATCTTGTCTCCTAAGCAATAACATGCATGCTACGATTCTTGTGTAGGAAGCGATACACTCTTCACTGTGATACACTACACAGGTCTAGACAAGCCAGTGTTGTATGACTATTGACAACCCACATCTCGGTTTCTGAGCCATAATTTCATTGGTAGTTTAACCTCACTGGCTCATCAGAGCAAACAGTCTGAGACATTTGCCTGTTAAGTATCAAAACAGTCTGCAAGCAGTAGTCAAAAAATGAAAACTAAATTCTCTCCCCCCTGGACTGGCCTCATAATCCTTCTCTTTGCAATTTCTATTTTAGGTCCCATTAATCTGTGCTGCTCAATTTCTTTGCACCCAGTCGCAACATAGCTGGGCTCATCAGTTCCCACTTGCCTTCAGACTCCACCTGGGGCTCTAGTTAATCTAAAGATCCATTCAAAGTAGCCAACCCCACCTGCTACGATGTTGTGATGCCCCTCCATTAATCTTTTCACTGCTTTCAATTGAGGTGTTAATACAAATATTTGGACCCTCTCCCCTTGTTGTCATTATAGGCTATTTAGAATGGCAAAACCTCCCCAAGTCTGTGGTGCAGATAGATGTGAATGAGAATACAAGACATGTCAGCTCAGTGCAGCATTCAGAAAGGACTCTGGAAAGGCACAGAGCAGGTGTGAAAACAAGAAAAGGGAAGTTATTCTATTCCTGCTCTGGGGCACTATTGCTGCTCATTTTACAACACAGCATTAATCAAAATTTTCCACCGACGCTAAATTCCAGGCCCCAGATTGGCTTGGTTCAATTTAGAAAAGCAAGGAAGAAAACAAAACTTGTTCAATTCCAAATGCAGATCTTTCTAGACTAAGTGAACATTAGGCAACCCCGAATGGCAATCAAATGAATTCTATTAAGATGGGAAGCATTTTACAGGCATCAAATTGTAGTCAAATACAAAACAAAGCACAACAAATTGGCTTAATGAATTCTACAAAGCTTACTTAGGGGGAAATATGAGAATAAATGCATCGGAAACTTGTTTAAAACAACCAATCAACTTGCTTATTTGGGGAAAAGAATTCTGGGTCATGGCTAATCATATAATGAGGAGAGATGTGCCTGACTGTCTTTTAAAGCTATTTAACTTGAAAAAAAATAATTTGATCTCCAAGTGTCTTCTCGTCATGGTGATTTATAAAACATGCACTGCTTTTAGAGCACTGTCTGCTCCTTGATTAATATAAGATGTATTTTCAGAAAGCCCGTCTGTACAATCACTGTATGGATAATGGATTGCCCTTGCAAGGAAATGGCCACATACTTTTACTAGCTTGAGCAACGAAACAATGCATCATCAGCATACAAGACCTGTCACTTTGGCTGCAGGCTGCACGTCATACACAAAGGCACAACTTTCATGGGCACAGCCTGGGAAACGTGAGTCCTGGAGATGAACATGTAGCGAGGCTCTGACAAAGTGTGCTTTGGAGAGCTGTGGAAAGGCAGAAGGGCGGGGTGATGATCTTTCTGTTTAAGGAACATCTTTATCGAAGCGCACATGTTCTTTGGAGACCTCTGCGAGTTACTCTCTTGGGAGCCCCATTAAAGCAAACAGCTCCCCCCAGGGGGCAGCTTTGCAAGCACACACCACGATGCCCAGCATCCTCCAAAACCTGTGTGAAGACCAAGTCTTCTGCCCTGCACTGCCTTACTCTGCATATGTGAGGCACAAAGGAATGATCAGCAGGCACACACGTGCTAATAAGAGAGCCAAAATTATCATTCATGAATTATTATTCATCAAAAGATTAGAAATTATTCTTCTACATATAATTTCCACCCCAATGGTGTTGTGTGAGATCTGTTGAATATTTCACCTGAACAACATTCTTTTGATCACCTGCCTGGTGACACTTTTATAGGAAACAAAAACATGGCCATTCTTTGTTTAATAAAAACAAATCTTCATATTTTTTTAAAAAGGAATATTGGATGTTTTTAACTCTGAATAGTGGAACTCTTTTCAAAATATATCTAAAATATATATATATATAAATTTATTATTTGCTTTGAGGCTTCAGCATTTACACGTACACTGTATTTTGCTTAATTGTGTTTGCAGTTACACTATGGGTAAAAATAAGTGAAACAGCAGTAGATAATTGGCTGTTAATATAACATTCCTGGTTTCTAATGGAATTCCTAAACAATTAAGAAATGTCTTTTTTTCATCTTTTTTGCTGACAATCTACAGCATTTCAAGTTGCAATATGGTAAACATAAAAAAACATCTCAGCAGAAGTAAATGTTAACTTTCCACTAGGGGGAGTATAATGCACAGGTATTCTTTTCAGCCAGACGGGATTTCGAATTTTTATGCCTGGAAGACTCCTTTTTGAAGAGATCTTCTTTCTGTACTCCCCAATTTAAATGTAAAACCAAACTAAACCTGTAACTAAAACAATGCCATTATCAAGAATAAAATAACAAAAGCAGAACAGCAGGAAGACCTACTGTCAAAGCAAAAAAAATGTATACAGAGCTGGACTTGGTTAGGAGAGGAGGTCTTACTTGTTTGTGGGGATCCCCAGGAAAATGCCTGGGGTCCTGTGGTGTCTGTGAAGACCTCTAGGGGTACCTGATCCTCCAGGTAAAAAAGCCCTGATTCAATCCAACATAGGGGCCCTCATAAGGCAATAAGAGAAAAACGTTTTCATTTTTTTTAGACTTTGTTTAGGCAGGAAATTATTATTATTTCATATTTTTATATCAATAAATGCAAATATGTACTGTAGTTAGATACATATAGGAATTCTGACCACTACATCCACTTTAGACTGGAAACTGAAATGATGTAACTTCCGCCCTAATCCTTCTTACAGTACAAGATGAAAGTTGATTAATTTTTTTTTCTAGGGTACTGAACACTGGATATCTTCAGGGAGGCAGTTAAAATACACATAGACCAAAAAACCTGAATGCAGAGATCCATGTTTTACTGCAATTGAAAGAGAAATTCTAGTTTTAGTTGTATTTGTTATTAATTACATGCAAAGGTCTAATTATAATTTAGCCCTGCTCCCAGAGATTCGTTTTTTAGCAAAAAAGTAAGTACTGCACATATATACTGCACACTGCAGCTAACATGCTTATTCTGCCTTGTGTTGCAAAGGATTCTACTTCTCCTATCTTGCAAAGAGGTTTTTCTGCCAAAAAAATGTTAGACCAAGCAAGCACTTCACAGTGATAAATCTATATGCTTCAGCTTATGAATGTAAACAAATGTGCATCACTGCTAGAAAGTTACCATGCTCTTCTGAAGATTTGTAATATAATCAGGTGTTATCTTGCTCATGAACACTACTTTTATTGAGATAAAAAAGCTTTGAAAATCGTATTATCTACAAGTGGTGTACATATTTAAACCCTTAGCCTGAGGGCTCGGCTCATCAGCAAGACTTTCATCTATAAAGGAAATGCCCGATACACAGTCCTGCATGGAGAATGCAAAACTAAACAGAAATGTAAAATTCAACTGATGCAATTTCAGTTGCATGACTGTAGTGATCTTTCTAAAAACGTGCACTGTATACGTGCGGAGTACACATATTTAAAGTGGAAAAAAGAAACCGTTGAGATCAACAAAATTAGCTGTGTAGCTTTTTTTTTTCAAATGCCTTCGCTGCTTACTAGATGCATGAAAAATGAAAATACGATTTGAGTATTGAGCCATTTGCTGTGATAATTGACCACCTATCTTTCTTTGTGATGCACGTTCTGGGAAGCTGAAGATCAGTTACAGGAAGAGAGGAAATGTTGCAACAAAGCAAATTCTGCTGAAAAGAAAAACTTTTAGAGAACAGGTTTCTGTCTTTATGAAAATGACTGGACTGTTTTCACATTTCTCTGAGCTTTTTTATCTTTGAGATAAATGACCATAATTAAAACTCGGCAAGCAGGACAGAGAGAGAGGGTAACTGGACATTTGTGAGCCTTGAGGAGATAAGACTCATCTGATGATGAGTTTTATCTGATAGAGGCAGCAGTGGCAGATGAGTCCTCACTCTCAGACTTTTATCTGCTGACTGAATGGTTCTGAAATACAGAAAGGTTGATAGGCTTGTGGGCCTTTAAAATCTTCTTAGGGGGGAAGCAGTCTAAGCTGCCACCTGCACAGACTTTCTTTGAATGTTGCCATACTGTATACGCAGGAATGTATCTAGAAATTTTATGATGCCTGCCAGGGAAACTATATCTAATTGTTTCCTACTTAAATAAATCAAAACTCAACATGCCGGCAATAGACACAGACTATCATTTGGCTGTCGCCTAAGATATCATCATTTTTATTCTTTAAATAACCAAAACAGGCCATAGGAGGAGAATTTCAATATTTACTCATCAATATCCATTTATTCCAAGCAGATGCAACCATGAAACTTCAAACTGGAATCTCAATAGAAGGCAACGATGTTTCACAAAACAGTCTTTTATTTCAAGACAACAATCTACAGTTGTATTTCAGTAAAAAAGATTAAAATTTAACTTGAGATGCGAAAAAGAAAAGCAGTATTTCAGTAAATAAAGGCCAATACTTAAGCAAGTAATAGATGTGACAAAAGCTTAAAATGAATTTAAGTGTTTCCGATGTTATTACACTTAGTCAAAAGTGAAGATCAAACTGGATAAACAGAATAGGATTCTGCTGCTACTCTTTGATCTGACAGATTATGGTTAATATTCGATGTCACTTGAGTAAATAAACTCTGGGAGCCTGTTTCTGTCCAATTCCATAAACTGAATTGTGCTCCTCAGTTGCAGCCTCCCAGTGATTCTGTATGGTTAGGAAATCTTTTTCTTTATCCTTGCTTTTCCACAACGGAGGAGTATCCATCTCCCTCTAAGATTGCATGAGCACCTATATATGTTTGGAGGGGTTGCTGGAAAAAGCTCTCACACCATACTAATTAAAGAGTCACTCAGGGTCACATATTTCAATGTTTTTCAAGAAGAAAATCCAGCATTTAAGAATAATCTTGACTCAATGGAAGAAGACAAAGTAAGCAAATCTACTCTTTAGGATATGAGATTTCAGGATATTAAGATACAAAGTAAGTCTCTTCTTTAGGGAGATATTGGATAAATGTCACAGCACGTCTGAAATATAGAATTTGACAGCTAAAGAGGATTTGTACGGATTTCATGAAAGGTCATTTTGTTATCATGAGGGGACAATTTCCTTACAAAAAGGAGTCTGGGAACAGATATGTTCTCAAGATCATTACGGATGACCTCACAGATCTTAAAGTTCATTGCTATTAGAACACAGATTTTTGCCAAGGAAAGCAATTGAGGATACATGACCGAAATACACAGCCTTCCAAAGATATTGTTTTCTCTACCACCAGATGACTCATCAGTCAGACAACTTATTAAAAAGAACTCTTTAAAAAAAGAGATCAAAGAATTCTTATCCAACCTGTCACGACACACGAGAACATAAAAAAAAAGTTTTTTCTCCTCACATTTATCTCTGTCCACAAAACTTTGTCCAGGAATGCCAAAGATATGAGTATAAGGTATACTGGCCTTGGGTAGGCCATTACTAACACTTATTATTGTCAACAAAATTGGTCCCTTGTAATTATATGACTCACAACACTTCAACTGCTGTACTCTCTTACCATGAATACAACAAAACATTTTCAAGTAAAGGAAACAGATAGCTATGGGTTATTCTGTATAGATCATTAAAACTAGTTTCAACCACAGCATTTTACCAACAAAACATTCAGCATGACCTTAGACCCATTTAAAACCATTAAAAAGGCACCTCTAAATATAATATTTGGAAAAAAATCAGACATTAATCACCATCTCCAGACAGTGACATCAATGCCCATAGGATAAACACCACGGCAATTCCAAACTTCCCTATTTCCGAATGGAAATGGCTTACCAGCACATGCAGGTCATCAGCACATACAGTATGTTAATTGTCCCATTATTCCGTGGATGACAAACTCAGGCTTCAGGTATTTCTAAGCACATGACTTCACTGGTCTCTTAAAATCTGCCAAATTGCCAGGTGGAGTCCTGCCATTCCACACATGCATACACGCACGCGAAATCCAGCCAATGGGTATCAAACGTGTCAGGAAAAAGCCAAGAACAGGGTGAATGAACAGAGAGAACTAGTCTTCAACCTCCCCTGAAGATTGGCGTGTTTTCAGTGGCTTATTTCATAGCATTTATGGCACGGGAGATTTAGCGACCAGAAACCAGCTCTTCTGTAATTATGGTTCGCAGTTGGACATATTTCTAGGTTCCAGCTTACCCTGCACAAGGGAAAGCTGGATTAATTTATTATTGATGTGGAAAACAGCCCAGGTAAACTTAATGGTTTTGGCTAGTATTTAGTAGTATACATAACACTGTACAATACATAAACTGTCCCAAAAACGTATTGCCTATAACATGCATTTATCAGAATTACAGATACATTCCAACCCTTTTTATTCATTTATTTCTTAAAAATGCTCTTTGGATCGAGATGTCTTTTGATTTAATGGGCCTAGCTCTCATCAGTTTTTCATAGACAGAGATTTAGAACTAGCAATGGGCACTCTATCTAGCATTTCTTTGCGTTTCTAATGGATTAGAATGTAACAAATTACTCCCTTTGCAGTCCTGGAAATGAACTCCCTGCTCATCTTTTTGTTTTTAATATTCTTTTCTCTGATTCAAGAGTCAAACAGCATTTTTAGATTGCATATAAATACTGACTCAGAAAATGAGAAGTACTGTAGGCATGTAGTGTAAATCGAAATGAGATAGCTAGTTAAAGAAAACCTTTCAAACTGGAGCCAATGTTTCTGTACACTTTCAAGAATAACTGTGCAATGTTATCTAGCACTGATAATAATGGAAAAAACAATTTCCAATCATTTCAATATAGGGCTACTACTGGCAGAACATAACCGGCCTCAACAGTAATAAACTTTCTTATATTAAAAAATAAGGTCAGAGCTTTAAATGATTTTAAGCATTGTGAATTAACACATGCGTTACATTTACAAACCCTTTGGCATCTTTATATGTTCAGACCCTAAACACTGGCATCCCATTTCAAGTGGTTAATTTAATGGAAATCTTGTCTACCACTTGTTAGGCCACATGAGTATCTAATAAACATAGACTATATTACAAAAGGAAAGCAGTTTCAAAAAGAATATTTATTATATTTAGGAAATCAGTGACCATATTGGCTATGCAAGATGCCAATGCCAGCAAATGTATTAATAACAAAATTACGAATTAGAGAAGATCTATAAGGAGAATATATGTTTTAAGCTGATATTATTGAATCTTGAAGTTGCTGAACTAGCCACCAAACATTTGAGACTGTTACTTTTCCCAATTTACATTTTCCCTTTCGCTCCAGTAGGACATCTGAGGTCATGTCTGAACTAGACTCATGACAGGGTAAGGTGTCAGAGATATTCAGTGGCCTACAAGGAATGTCTTGATCGTTGAAGACTGACACCTGATGACAGCAAAGCCAGAGGGTGGATGAATCACATCCAGGTTTAAATTAAAGAGTGTAGCAGCTGTTTTGAAAGGATTGGCATATTTCCCCTCCAGAAAGTTGAGAGCTCTGTGGAATCTCATCTTTGACAATGGCCAAGCCAATGGAGCCTTCATGATTGTCTCAATGCATCAAATCTTGCAAGCTTCAAGGAAAGTTCCTTCCACAAAAAGCAAAACAGCACAACAGCAACAGGGAAGATTGCCACTCTTATTCACCAAATGCCTGATCAGGTCTGTATTTTACACAGGACTAAAAGCCAATCCACAAGGCCTCACTTGATACCACTCATGTGGTCTTTGTTGCAATATCTCAGACTAAGCAAACATGTACATTAAATTTCACACATCTATGCTCTGGGTGTCTTCTTTAATGCTTGACAACCATCGGAAGGTTAAATACATGTTGTTAAAACAGTAATCAGATAATATCGTTTCCCCTTCAACCACTATTGGTTGCAATGCACTTGCCGTAACCATTACCAGTAGACAGAGAATGTAATTACTATAGAAACGTGCGTATCCTCAATACCTGCGATTTTGGCGAACAGTGCCCATTGTGAAAAATGGATTTCATTTGCAAAACAATGGTGCTGTATCCTTAATGGGTATCATGAAGCAATCTCCGAGTCAGTGATACAATGAAGGATATACCGTGTTGGCAGGCTGTGTGCTTTCCCTTAATCCGGGAGCGATGGAACAGCCAAGTGTTCATAAGGGGTCTTTTCATGAGACTGTGAGGCCTGACGCTTCGGGGCAGCCGTGAGTACAAATCTCCCGAATTATCCTCATTGCACCCATTGTGCTGCTTTTCCACTTTGATTTCATGTTTGCCCATCTCGTGCCTTTGAGAAGGAGCCGGAACACATTCCACGGAACCCGGCACGCCCCCTCGAACCCACTCCCCCACCCCCCTCCACCCCCTTCCCCACACTGCCCCCTTTTCAGACAATGACCTGGCCAAGGAGGGAAGGGCCATCACACGGTGGCTTGTGCCAGTTCTGCTGAAACAAGGACCCATTTTGCCACAGTCTGGGCGGCAGGAGGGATGGGGATGGGGGGGTGGGGGTATGAGAAGCGATTTCTATCTTTAGGCTCTTCGTTGACCCTGAGATGTTTTATATTTGATGGGAGGAGAAGCAGGTTGAAACGTTAAGTGTGTGTGTGTGTGTGTGTGTGTGTGTGTGTGTGTGTGTGTGTGTGTGTGTGTGAATATGCGTGTGTGTGTTGGGGGGGGCAGTTTCTTTTCCTTGCTTCATGCCAAAGCATGCCAAAGAAGCAAACCAGTTCATTTTAAGATGCCACATCGCCTTGGATGTGACTGTTTATATTTGCCATCCCAAGGTATTACTGTGTTGAATAAACAGGGTCTTAATGTTGCCGAGAAGGGTTTATAGACTCCCTGCTGAGAGCATCTCCTTAATGCAAACAATGCCACACATTTATCCCATTCTGACCGCACTGACCCCCCAAACTCCATTCCCTCTGCTGGGATTGCTGAGTTCTTTCACACCATTCAGCCGTGCACACAAAGCCTCTGTCCCTTCTACAGTCCCTCCTCAGATTGGAGATAAAGACAAAACCTGACCCGTACATGCAGAGAAAATTAAGGAATTTGCATTTCTTTTCCTTCCCGTTTTCCTCTCCGATTCCACCTATTTCCATTCCTGCATTCCTGCCCCTTTCCTGCTCTTCTCTTTTTCCCCTTTTCCTTTCTTTCCCTTGCTTCTCTCCTTTCCTTCGCACTTCCTTCCCTTTCATTCCCTCCCTCTCTCTTTTGCTCTATCAAATTGGTTTCACTTTTTCTTTTTTTCTCAGTCTCTGAACCTCCCCCCCCTCCACACACACACATCACCAACTAATTTTCAGGAGAGCTCCCCGCTGTTTGGCTTATGTGCGTGTCCTTCTGAGAGCCCCTGCTGTGAGGAAGAAGCTTCTTTTCATCCCTTTTGCATTCCAAGGCATCCTAAACAGTCTAGAAAAAATGCTGTTAAATGCAAAAAAAGAAAAAGAATCAGTGTGTGATGGACATCTCTGTTCAGAGGCTTAAACACTCTTTCTTCAGACATCTATTTATTTGCATTTTTGAAAAGAAAAGCAACAGTATCTTTATTTTGCAGATGTGCATAAGGTGAGGCTCCCTATAACTTTAATAGAGATTTGATCAGCTGAAAGTTTTAAAACAGCAACCAAAATGACTATTTTATTCCCCATCACCACACACTGTATAAGTAAAACACATATACTGCAAACAAATTCTGTTTAAACACAAATTTTAACAATTAACATGGATGCTGCATTGTTCCTTTACTCAGTTTGACATTTGTTTTGCCATGGGTTAGCAAAACCTTATGATTTGCAGTTTCTGCCCTTTTCAAGAAATCATCGCCACCAAACTGATTCTCTGGTCAGTTGTTATCGCCCAGGTCATATGTAACACAGCAGGTTCACACAGTCCTGGATTTGGGTTTCTGGATTTATTCTTCCCAGTTTGGTCGTTACTGACTGTGGATGATTTGTGGAGCAGAAATTAACAGAGTGTCGTACTGATCCTGCTCATGAAATTTATGCCTCAGTCCTTTGAGAATTTTAATATAATGGTGGAGATCCCCTTCCATTTTTTTAGCTTTGTTGGAGTGGTTCATAAGCTTGTGATGAACATAATTTATATGAATTAGGTGGGGGTATTATTGAGACCTTACTGTACTGTATTGCATTTCACACATAAAAAACTTGCTTAAGATGGTCATGTCCATAATAACCTCAATTGAATTTATGGCTTACAGTATATCTGCAGTATAGTTTGAACCATAATCCCCTCCACAAACAAACCTACCATTAAAATGAATGAGGGACATAAAGCAGAAGCCTTATAGAACAACCTTTTCTAAACAATATGCATGCTGCTTCAATATACAGTATGGGGTCATTTTGAAACACTTATAGCTCTTTCTTTTGCAAAATTATGTTGCTTTGACAACAGGAATGTCAAGCAATACTTATGTATTTGATCTTCAAAAGGAAAGAAATGTTTGTATACTACTGGGTCTCATTTGTTAGGACTGCAGACTTTTTTTTTTATAGTAGCAATACCGTTCCAAATGTTCCAACTAAAGGAGGTTGGTCAGGTTAATCCGTGAAGGCAATCTTTGCCCATTTCAGCACGATAAGTATAAACCTTTCTAAGAATGACCTTTCTCAGAAGCTTGACAGGGGACGACCTAACGGCATGCGTCAGTATGTGAGAGTAGCTGTGGGATGGGCGCTACAGTATAAGGCCAAGCAATGTTTTTAAATGAAAGAAAGAATCATTTCATGGAGTGAAGTCAGGAATGCCTTCCAAAGGTAAACCCCTCTTTTAAACTAACTTGTTGATAGTCTATTAAGTGGAGAGTCCTTCATTTTCTGAAGGGCTTCCTCATTCCCCTGTGGAGTGATGGCTCAGAAGTGCCGCACAGAGATTCCGCATTGTTGTGATATTGTGCTTGTTCAAGCCCTCCAGTGTCCTGACTTTATTGGTTTTTCAGTGTGTAGGTTTTGCAGCCCATTAGAATTGCAAAGCAGTCCTCATTTGGAAGAAGAGTGAAATAAAGTTCTATGTGAAAAAATAAGTCAATATTTACACAACGTTAAGGTGAGTCCTGAAATGGAATTTGTTCTTCTATTTTTTTTCTTAACCACAGCAACAATAATAAAAGAATCGGACATTCGTCAGTTCTATTTTCAAGTTAAACGTATTTCAGACGTTTCTGTGCAGCAAAAGGAGTTGTGTTACATACTGTATATTGTTCCTAAAAGGCACCACTTAAGGAACTAAGCCTCCCAATCTCTCAGTTGATACAGTTAATCTGATCAGAATTTACACAACCAGGAATGCTTCTCTCTTTAAGTAATAATAACATTTTGTACTCGTTCTTTTAGGGTATAATGATTTAGAATACTGACACTTTCTAAATTATGTAAAATAAAATTAATTCATGTGTTTAATATTAAGTTAGAAAGTTATTGAAATAAATACTTATGAAAATACCATTCTTTGTAAAGGAAAATAGTAAGTATATACCCCTAAAACAAAATACAATAGAGAAAGTATAGCACTGTACTAATGTGATTGCAGAGCTGGTAGGAAAAAACAAAAGTCTAACTTTGACATATTTTCAGAATATCATTATTAGTGACATGTTTCAACATCGGCTTTAAAAATCTAAATACATTTCCAGTGCATTAATTGAAAATCTGTCTCCTTTCGTTTAGCTGCATGGAGACTTTTAATGAAAAACATACCTGTTGTTTTAGGAAAGAGGCTTTTTTTTTGGCTCCAGATGCAAAGGTTGCAAACGGAATCCAAATGTTACAGTTGCCTAAAGGTTATACAAATTGAACTCAGTTAGACCCACAAACAAACTGATAACATATTGGATATGTCAAAAAACTCTGGAGACCTCTTCTGTTATCACAGTGCTGATTTAAACACAGTTAACCTTAAGGGTTATTTATTATTTAGCAGGTTACCAGGGGCAGTTGCCATTCATTGCAAAGGAAGACTTCACTTCAACCTGTCCAAGGTCTTTTTGCTGTGGGTTTGAGTACCTCATGGCCTGCTAGTCCTTTACACAAAACAGACCTGCACCTGTGCCCTTTTCCCCCAATGTCAATTGGATTTGTTTAAGGCTGGCTTTATTAGATTCAGTGCATGACACAGCGTATCGAAAAGCCATCTGCTGGAAGATGGCAGCTTGGCAGGTCACAGCATGTGGCTTTGATCACACCCCACAAGGGCTGGTGCCACACAGGGCCAGAGTGAAACTGACCCCTGTGCTGGAAAAGTTTCTGGAAAATGAGCCTTGGAATTAAAGTCTTCACAGATGTGGACATATATCACTGTTTCAGAGGGGTCTCTTCTGCAAACATGTGGAGACAATTTTCAGCATCTTTTTGTTTTCCAAAAAAGTTCTGTGGTCTGTTTTTTTGGATTCTTTGCATTATCTAGATAATGCTCATTCTACAAAAAGACAGAAAAATGCAGCTACAGATTAAAACCTAATACGCTAAATTAAAGTAATAACAAAGTACCTTGGGGAAACATTTGCACCGAAGTCATTTCCTTTGCATACAAAAAGGTCACCATGTGTGCTACAGGGTTCACTGGCACTGAGCATGTAACTGAAGTGACATCAGCCTCTTAAAACCTAGAGTAGATATCCCATGTTAGACAGAGAGTCCCTTTGACAGAGGGGGGTGACACCTTGCATGCTCGGAGACTTGTTAACAACTCCGATAGAATCTTGACAGGGGCAGAGCAGAGGCCCACCTGTCACACATGTGCATGTGATGCACAATGTTTTACCCGGATGCGCCACTTTTCTACCACAGCATCTGAACGGATTCCCTTGAGATTAGCGTTCTAAAGCCCCCAAAGAGCTGGGAAAGGTTGTTACATTGCTCCAGTTATGCCAATAGAGAGCTGATTTAGATTGTTATGAACTGCACTGGAATGACAATTTGATGATGAAATGATAAAGATTGTCTTTAATTTTTGCTAATTTATTCACAGCACATCAAACGCAATAATCTTTGGAACTTCTGACTTTTCATCAGGCTGAAAGTATAGCTACTAACAGGGACAATGGAACAAACTAAACTTTTATACCTACAGTATGTCTTCAGGAAACAGAGTCTTAAGAAGGATCTTGTATTGTAAAATGTTAGCCTCTATGTTTTGCTGGCTTTTTCAAAGAAATAGTTGTGTGAGTGAAAAACAAAATTCATATTGTCCACCTCGAAAACAGCTAATAGCAGAGGTCAGGTGCAGTGTTTACCTTGACCAGAAAGTTTAGTTCACTGACTTCCTCAGATGAAAGAGAAGAAAAAGAGTGGGGGGAGAAACTGAGAGAGCAAACTGCTCACAAGGGTCTTCTGTTTTCCCTGAGGAAAATGTCTTCATCATTGAAATTAGAAGTGACACTCCCTTCCTTTTCTAATGATGCAAACATTGATGTACTGGCCCACACAATGGCCAGTGTAAAGAACATATATCATCAAGGGCCCTGCACATTGGATGGGCATGCAAACCGGAGGGAACTGAAAAGAATTCCCACATTTCCATATTTCCACATTTCCCTCCAGTGTACAGATCTTGAGCCCCTCCAAAGGGTGGAGTGTCCCGCACCCCTCCTTTATTTCATCCCCTGAAGATTTGTTGCCAGTTAATTCTAAACGAGCGTCTCCCACAACAAAACCCCCGTCTTTAGATGTGAGTAAATGATATAGAAAAATAGGGGGTTTAGGCCCAATTTCATGAGGCCTATAAATCTTCACTAAATTAAAGCTCATCCTCTCAGCTCCCCTCCCCGGCTCTTTGTCTTGCTAATACACATTAGGCCCTGGCTGGCTACCCTCTTTGACAGCTATGGAGGTGAGCCTTGTACAAAGCTGCAGATGTGGAGCCCAGGAGCACCTCTGACCTTGCAGTGAAACCCATTTGCATCCAGCAACAGTCCCAAACACACAGGAATTTCACTCCAGTTTCCTCCCCCAAAAGACTTGCAAAGTAACAACTTTTGCCTTTGAAAGTTTGCTGGAAAAAAAGAAAGAATCTCGAGTGAGTGACTGACCCCCCCCACCATCACCACCCCCTGTAAAATTTGATTTTCTTCCCCAATTCAATAGATTTTTTTTTCTACTCACATACACAGTCCCAGTCTGCATTTTCTCTCTGTGCTTTAGAGTAGATTACTAGCGTGTAAAAGGCTTTTTTCACAGACACAAAATAATGGATAATGTGCATTCTCCGGCTTTAGTTTTTCAAACTTTTCAA
Organism: Lepisosteus platostomus; assembly: GCF_059453375.1. Classification (NCBI taxonomy): domain Eukaryota; kingdom Metazoa; phylum Chordata; class Actinopteri; order Semionotiformes; family Lepisosteidae; genus Lepisosteus; species Lepisosteus platostomus. The sequence continues at coordinate 44,791,506 of NC_142621.1, forward strand.
GGTTTGACAAGGCATAGACGCAGTGTAATCTGGAAAACAGGCACCCTTACACAGTTAGCTGTGTATGACTTTAGGTAAATTAAGACCGTATCCTTCGCAAAAGATGATTTTCGGATTTGTAAAAGAGAAGTCTCGCACATTACAGGACAGAACACCAAGGCTTTGTATATGGAATATGAAAAAAAATGCAAAACATAAATTAAAGGCAAGTTAAAAAATGTAAAAGAAGACAAAATATTAGAGAATAGTAGAGGAAAGTATTATACGTTTTTGTACTTCTGTTTAACCAGAAAAGTGAAAAAGCATAATACTTTGAAAATTACTACATAATACTTTAAACATTTTATGTCTGTTATTTGTAATGGATGGTATAAAATTATGACATGAATACTACAAAATGGAAAAATTGTGTATTTCTCCCATTTTTTTCATTTCCAGGTACTGTATAATATATTTCCCATTTATGTGAAAATTAATTTTAAAGGTTCATGGGTCATTTTGGCACTTTTGTCTAGCTCAGTGTGGAGTGATTTCTGTTGTTGTTATGGTTGTGGTTAAATTCCTATCATACTGTCAGCTTATAGGAAATGATGAGCTTCCATTACTGAAAACATCTGATTTTGCTGATTTTGCTGATTTAACAAACAAGTGTACAGAAACATTTTTCAACTGAACCTGGTGTTTTGATGCTGATTATTTCAAATTACAAATGGTACAAATAATGAATGTTTTGATGGCAGCAGTGGTTCCTTTAAAATAACGTTTTGGAGATTGTGTTGAAACAGTGAGGAGTGCTGGAGGTTTAATTAGCACAACACTCATTATCATTATTCACATTATCAGGAATCTTTTTTTTTAAGCTGTGGTTTTCCTGACATCTCTAAACGGCTTATTTTTAAAACAAAAGATAACTATCTACCCTGGCTTTCTCAACACACCGGTACAACCGAATACGTGACTGCAGAGGTCTCTGTAGCCTGTTATCCCAATCGCAATCCCCAAATCAAGGTTAACCATCTTGAAAAAACCTCATTACTCCCAGCAGTAAATAGGGATTCCACAGTGCTCCTAATGCTGAGCACCAAAATGAGCTTTTCTTCAATTTTCAGTGCCAAAACAACAAGAACGAAGTTCTTGCAGTCATTCTTGTGAATCAGAACAGTGGAGCAGTGAAAGAAACTCCAGCACTAGCTCCAGCTTTGAAAGTCTGCTTGAAGAAATTGACTGCTGCTTTCTCACTAAAATACAGTCCCTCTGCCACAGGGCTTTTTTTCGGTACCTCTGCAGCACTGGGTGGGGGCAGGGGGTTGAAAGGGGAGAAGGAAAGGTCAGTGGAAATATCTTTCCCTGAGAGAAAGCCTGGCCTCGACCTTTTTGGTGACCATTCGGAGATAGAAAATTGATCACGTATGACTTGCCTTTGTCTCCCATCATATTCCTGACACGATAATGATTCACCCGACAGGGTGCAATAAACTTCACATCAGGGAGATCGCTGCTCCACCTCAGCCAATGGAGCGAGATGCTCAGTTTTGTTTTTCTCAGTCACTTGGAGCAAAGTATTCAAGTTTTTCCATAGGAAATACAATTCCAATCCAATCTAATTTACACTGTCCGTGTTTTACTTCTATGTTAAAGTTATTATACTTATCATGCATATCAAAGTGTGTGCAGTATGTGCATCTATCTTTGCTGACTGGTGGTCAACTCTGATCCTGGTCCACAATTCACCAGGTGTTGTACGTCCTCCACCCCCCAAAAAAATAAAATTGAAGACTCTGAATATTTTAATACATTTTTTATTCACATCAGTCAGGATTGGCTGACTGTGGTCCTTTCAGAGCAAAGGATGTTGGCATTTTAATTTCATATAATCTCTAAACCAATTAATTGCTCAAGTCGCCTACGTAAGCAGGCACAATTAAATTGTTTCCAGTGTTGGCAAATTCATGATTTTGGAGTGACCATAACACCTGCCGGGCTGTGGGTCTCCTGGGTTGGGGATGAGTGCTATCAGTATTATTAAACCACCAAATATTCACTATGCCAAGACCTTGTGTGGAAAAAACTGAGTGTGTTAAACTGGTACCAGTATAGTAAGAGAAGGTTAGCCAGTTTCTGACATCGGTGAAGATGAATTTGTTAAATCCTAGTTTGGGTGAACAAAGTTGCAGTGCGGCCCTGTGCGGGCTACCAAATTTAGTTCTGTCTAATCCTCTAATTTTGGTCATTGAGGGTTTCTATCCTTGTTTCATAAGAGCACAGAATTGTGCCTGTAATTATAAAACCACATCTCTCTCTCTCTTTTTTTCCAGCGTGTTAAGGGTGAGTTGCAGTCACCCACATTAAAGAGGACCATTGTGTTAGAAGAATGTGTTTCCGTGTTCTATAGAAGATGGCTATTCACGTCTCTGCCTTCTAATTGGCTGCAGTGCTTCCCAAACCCTTTGCCATGCTCCTGTCACTACCACAAGCTCCACACTTCACAGGCAAGGAGAAAAAACACAGATGACAATAGGAATGTTAAAACATCCGTCTTAGTGGGAAATGCACATCAGAATGAACGTGGAAATAAAAGGTTCTAAAATCCAGAATTTAAATAATCCTCGCATTTCTCTCTCCTCTTGTGTTTTTGTCTATTTTTGCCCTGTAGTGGTCAGTCCAGAGCACAGCATCCAATAGAAAGTATAACCTGTCTATTTCCCTGCAAGCTCATTCAGGAAGAAAGGAAGCCAAACTGTTTGTGATTCTCAATTTAGCTGCCTCGCTGTAGAAAAACCCATTTCTAAAAAACATGTCAGTCAGAGACACATTAGGGAAAAAAAGAAGTAATGCATAAATCTGGTGCCTGAAAATATCCTGCAGGGCTGCACTGATAAAGCAAACCATTTAATGTCTAATCTGCTGATAGTTGATTTCCTTATTGCTGTAACTGAATAACTGTCAATGAATAATGTCATGATTTCAATTCTTCAAGCTTAATGCTTTGACAACAAATCACATTGCTGGCAACAACATATTAGTCTGCAAACATGAAAATGGCAAATTAGAAATTGGATAAAAAAAATAAAAACAAAACAGTGAAAATGCTGGCAGACTTCACAGAGGAAGCAGTACCACATAACTAGATCACTTCACAGTGCTCAGCGTACCAGCATCAATTACCATCATTGCCGTGCTACCTAACTCTCTGACTACACAGCCGCTGGCTTTTTCAGGACCTGAGGGTAGTGCATGGCTTGATGTGGTGGGGTAACACATCATCCCAGGTTGAAGAAAGCCTAACGCTTAACTTAAATCACATTTATTAGCCAAAATCTGGTCTCTGGCACAGATAATCTTCATACACATTATACAAACCATCAGGTAAGCAGAAGAAACAAAGTAAAAAAAACACGAGATTTGAGAGTGACGTAGAATTAATAATAATAATAATAATAATAATAATTGCTTACACTTATATAGCGCTTTTCTGGACACTCCACTCAAAGCGCTTTACAGGTAATGGGGACTCCCCTCCACCACCACCAGTGTGCAGCATCCACCTGGATGACATTGATTTGAAACCAAAACAATGAACAAAATTCACTCTTCCATTGCACTTATGTGAATAGCCACGCCCTTTCTAGAAAAATAATACTTTTATATCTTAATAAATAAAGCAAAAATGACTGATAATACAACTGAAATGGTCTTTGAGTAAGATCATTATTTTGACCACATGTCATTTCAGACCTGCAGTAATTTCTGATACAGACAGCATACTCCTTAGAAGGGGGCTCATTATTACACACAAAAGTAAACTCCTGCAATTTTCAGTTTACATTTCAGGAAAATGTATAGCATATCTATATACAGGATATCTGTACATGTAAAGGAACAAGTAATGGTTTATTCAATGCTGAAAAGAAAAAAAAAGAAGACTACACAGCTAAAATGTTATTGGTTTTTTTTCCTGTCCTTTCAGCATGGAATAAACCTTTACTTATTCTTTTGCAGCCTATGCATGCTGATGCAGCTACTTATATGAACTACAGTATATCTATACATGTATACATCAATTCTGTATACATATTTTAAGACATATTTGATCAATTGTAACCCATCGACTTTGTTTAAATCACTTTTGCTCAAAACTCCTTGAATAAACATTTTTGATGATTGTGATTGCATTTGAAAAATCAAAAACATGAAAGATAAATACAAAAGAAAGATATAATTTGCACAGTTTTTCAGGTCAGTAAATAAGTACCGTACATTATAGGTCAATATCACAAAAAACAATTACAAAATTCTATGTACAATGCAAGTTACTTACAGCATTACCATGGAATAGAAAGTGGGATAAAATAATGCTTCTGATTTAAAAGTACAATAAATAACTATCCAATCATAATCTTCATGAACTAATTTGTATATGGTCTAGATTTTATTGTGTAACTATTCAATTACAATGTAATTTGAATATACAAAACTACAGACCAATATCAGTAATGAGTTACGACTACAACACACAAGCCTTTATGACATCTGAAACAGAACTTTAAAAGTGCAGAACAGAGAAGTAACCGATCCACTTAATAGAAATAGAAAGAAGATCTGTTTTGTTAAAATAGCAGTGAATTAGATCTTTTCTCCTCTGATAAATGAAAGTTTATAAAAGCCCGGCTTTGTTAAGGAATAGCTCTTCAAACATATGGAACGGGTATCAGTATCTGTTATAAGGTTTATTACTGGATATAGAACATTGCTAATCTCAACCAATACACTTACCGTATAGACACCAACCTCCAAGGATTCAATATTTCTGATCCTTTGGCTGGATCTTAGGATTCCTTCTCAGGACTGTAAATCACCTCTAAGGAGACTCTCACAGTTATTTTGCAGATTAAACCTATTTCACCCTATTTTATAGGGTTCCAATCTCCTTATCTTATTAAAATTCAGATATGCATGCCAGCAGAGAAAGAGCTTCTTGCCAGAAATATGGGCAGAAACATCCAAGATTTTTTAAACAACTTTTTAAAGTGCAAAATTGTGATCCAGCAGTATGGAATGTACTGTAACTACACCCAAAGCTCCTTATTTGTAGGGCATTTGTTCCAGAACTGCCTGCGAAAAACAAAAAATGTGTATACTGGGAAAAAGCTCTCCTATACCATATCTATATACCATGGGCATGCCTAAAACACTGTGCAAATCAAAAGACATATGCAGAGTTTAAGATTAAAGGAAGGGATGTTATAAAAAATTATCACAAAGCCTGTGTATTTACAGTTATTGGGTGCATTCATCTTCAGGAAGATGTAGCAAAGCAGGAGAAATGAGTAACGCAGAGGAAAACACATGCAAATTTTGAAATGAGCCTTAGAGATGGTCTGAGAAGCTTTGGGTCTCTGAAGATATTTTAGAAGCTTTGAGAGGCTTGGTTTGGCACCATAAGTGTGTGAAACCTCAAATAGAGAAAGCACGAATGAGGAGGATGGGGTGTACTAATGTCCGCTACATAAGGCAAACTGAAACAAAAGAGCAGCAGTGTCACACTGTATCAGCAGGATTCAAGGAATTTGGGGGAGGTTCCAAATTGAAAACTGAGCACTGCAATTTAGCATCTAGATTTGGAATTATAAAATGACCACCGTTGAAACCGATCATGTTTTTCATCAATCTCAGCATTAAGATTAGATTAGGATGGTACAGATAAATGCCCAAATATCTGATATTGGAAGTGGCTGTGCACTAAAGATAAAGGAAATTAAATTCATTGTTCAGATCACAAGGAAAAACACAAGTTAAAAACAAAGTTTGATAGTTACTTTCACCACAAGGACACTGCAAGGTCAGAAGCGATAAAGTCAATGGGTCCTTTCTTTAATGACAGATAATTCTAATCAAATTGTGTAAACATGTAGTCCAAAAACAAAACTGCTACCTTTATTGTCTTTATCTTTGTTTTCTCTTAGTATAAAGGGCGCCACAGTTGAGACTCTGGTCATCGACTGAACCTGTTCATGATATTCCTCACATGTTGGAGCCATCTGAAACAAATGCATCACATGATGCACTTCTGGTGTATATTTCAACAACTGATAAATAACACATGACTGAAATGGCTAATCTAGGTAATACGGCGATAATTGCCAATGAATGACCAAAGTATGATGTGATTACTGCCATTAACAATTAAGTAACATGCACTGAACAGAAGTAGCCCTGATATTTTGCACATGATTAAGGGGATTCCCCATATTTTCTACCTTTAAGGTCAACGCTGGGTCAGGCAGCTCTGAGACTTGTACATTCCTGCCTATTCCCTTGGCCCTGATCCTTCTCCTTCAATTCTCAGATCGAGATCACTGGCCCATTGATTAGTATCTGTAGCAGTTTGGGGGTTTATTTATTTTGCCTGCCTGGTTTCCCCTGCGAGTGATGACCCTATGTTCAGCAGCTCCTCCTAGACCCCGACTCTTTGTAGCAAGAGATTGGGTTACATGGCCGCGAACCCTGGAGTCAACAGGGGTCTCACATGACTGGAGATGGCTGCCCTCTGGCAAGAAGCCTTTGAAGTGGAATATGCCAGTTAATCTGGTGGACAGGGAGGCAGGGTTCAGCTTCAGAATGTTGCCTGAACAGAGTTGGGCAGGTCACCTATTGCCTACTCACCATCAATGTCTCCCTTCCACTCGCACTAATCTGAGTTCCCCATTGTCTCTGAAAGCAGGGCCCAGTGCAATGCAATCAATTCATGCTCTAGTGTTAAAGTGCTCCGAATATCTCAGCACCTGGTCAGCATGTGTTTCTTTCGGCGCATTCTGAACACAAGGCGCATCAGGTGTTCTCAGTAAAGCCTGCAGAAAACAATCCATCCTCCAGCCCTCTTATGAAGTCAAGACTGAGACTTTAAAGAATGCATTCGGATAACATCGCCTTAAGGTTATGAAAGCTAGACACAACAAACAATGTGAATCAAAACCACTAAAATCTAGCATCAAACACACAGATTAGGTTACAAAGCCTTAACTTGAACCACCTTCTTAATTTCCTTCCCAAAGCAACAAAAGACACTCGTCTGGGACACAAATCTGTAATAAACAGCTACTGTTATAGTATATTTCAGAGTTCACTACTCAATTACGAAATTATGTGTGGATGACTTATCAATGTTCAAGTCATCTAAGTACATTTTTAGATGTCTACAGATGATAAACAATTAAGGTCCAGAACTAAAGAGATAGAACGGTCCTCCACGCTAACATAATACTGTATTCTTGGATTACTCTTCTACACAACATATAAAGTGGAAACATGTAATACCTAATGTGTGAAATTGAGAAAAGGGATAACTGCAGTTATGATTACTAGAATATAAATTGTGAAGTCACTACTATGAATCGAACTACACTTGCATAACAATGATAACTGTGATCAGAATTTACAAGCCAGGAAATTACATTGCTGTAGAGTGTGTGGTGATTAAAACACTGAATCATTTTCATGATTATGTGTCTGCGGTGTAATTTTCAGTTTGAAACAGCAATGCAAAAAAGTACTTCACTGGGAATTCACCAGGATCCCATACTTTCAAATTTTTCCATCTGCCTTTTAAAACCCAGAACAGTTTCTGCTGGTGACGTTTTCTAAAATGGAGCCTTGTCATTTGAGTAATTATACACCCACCCTATTTGGAGCAGTCAATTCCTTTAAGACTGTGCTCCTGTACTGCTCAAGAGAGAAGAAGATGTGAACATGCTCCTCCAACACACCCAAATGCAAAACTGTTCACCATTTGACATGATGGTAATCTCCATACTGCCTGACAGGGGAGTTTAAGGTGATTGGTGGAGTGGTGTGCTCTTCACGTTGCTTGGGAAATTCTGGTCATATGCAGCTGGAAACATGTCCTACCCTAGTGAACATGCAACATCCAGATTATGTATCTCAGCCCGTAGTCCAAGTAAACAATTTTACCTGTTTAGCCACTCATGTCTCTATCTTGCCACTGATTTAACTGATATTTATTATTATTTGTCATCTACTTCTCCTTTACATAACTTTTACGTTGTGGTTATTATTTTACTAACAGGATTTTTCAGACATTGATAAAGAAGGCTTCTTTAGTCCACATATTATGGGAACATTCACAAGGCTCTCTCTGCAGGTCAGTGCAAGAAAATCAGTAAAATGCTCTTACCTATTATCAGCAGATCTTTTTCCCTCAAGATTTACAATTGCTCCAGTCTACAGCAGGGAAGGGAAAAGAAACATTAAAAAAGTAAAATAGAAGTTTAGTTGAGTCATTAGATCTGCAGCAAAAATTTCACTCAACCACACTATAGGCCAAAACTACAGTGAAGGTCAGGGCCAAAGATATGGTCTTGGAAGGAGTAACCTGTCACCTGACAGCCCACCTTCACAGTGCCCTCTGGTGGTCTGGAGAGGAGTTAGTCTCCCCATCTTTTTCAACATACTCATGTGCCTAGTAAATGCTCCAAAAAATGTTTACTTAAACAATTAGTTTTAAGAAATATGCAAAAATGTATATGTGTGTTTTGTTGGTTGAGATGATGGTGTTCTTTAACGTCTGTGTTGTTTGAACAAGTGGGGGAAAAGGAAGATTCCGTTTTGAAGACACAGTGTTTGGTAAAGAGGGCGTAGAGTTTCCAAAATAAAAAGCTGACACCAAGGCCTGGTCCTTATTCTTCACCAGAACCCAGAGGTAATAGACCACTTGTGTCAGGATTAGAATAAAATAAAACCTGTGCCTTAATCTATTCTTTGGCCTTTTGTTATTACTAATTTTAACACTAGGGCCAAAATAATGTATCTAGTAACACAATACTTTCACAACTAATTCACTAACAAATTGACCATAATCTGGTACAGTTTTTGGCGGGGGGTTCACTATGGCTTCTCATTAGTAAAGAGCTCCTTGGTACCTTCCGCTTATGCATGTCATTAATTTTCTTATTCTCCCTTATAAATACAAAACCCAAAGTAAACCAAAGAGATGGCCTGGGAGTGAATTAAGCGACCATGACAATAGCAACCTGACCATGAAGCCACATTTAAAATCTCTATACTGTATATAGTGAATCAATTTTGGTGTTATTAAAAATTGTGATATGAATAACAGGACCATGCCGCCGAGAGATAACTTCTCCATTGCATGGCTCATAGCCCTTCTGGGGCGTGGTTATCTAATGGAAACCAACCTCCCGCTGTGCCTTATTACCTAGATAAAATACTGTATTGAACACTCCTTTGTGAAGGGCAGTCTCCGGTAAGTGAAAATGGCGATGAGATTTTCAAATGCAGCACAGAAAAAAAAATATCCCCCTGAAAAAATGTGGATTCACAGTCCATTTCCATCCCACAGAGGAAAAGGACAAGGCTGAATGATTCCCCTGAGGTTATAAATACACTTACTGCAGCTTCAGCGGAATCAACAGTCCCACAAATACACTGGGACCCTTTGATCTATCAGTCTGTATTATATGTAAACAACCCACTAATTGGCAGTGTCAAGTCAAGATCCTTATCGTCCCCCAGTCTAATTTCCCCCATTTAATACATTTCCTTTGCAATAAAAATATCCATCACTGATGCTGTCAGATGAGATTAGAGCACAGATCCTCTCTGTCTGTCTCTCCCTGGCCACCTTGGAAACCTATTGATAACCTCAGCCCCTCAATAAAGTCCTGCTCCTCTCCTCCCATTCATGCTGAACATTTGGGGACACAATTAAGATTGTACCTCTTTATTTACTCATTTGAACTTATTTTAACACAAAAAAAGTAATGTCCCTAGAAATCAGAGCCACAGACAATTTTAATTAGGATCAATTACTCTTCAGATCATACCATCTACATCCTTATAGTGAAATCCAAACTACTGCAATTACAGTGAATTACTTTTTACCTAAAAACAAACCATTCACAAACATAGAGCCATCTTGAATTCAAAGCCCCTTCTGAAAAGTTCACATTGCTGTATTATTTTTTTACTGTTGTACAGGAAAATATGGAGGTCTTTTTCATTTGATATTGGTTGCTTTTTCATTAGAAAATAGTTAAATTAACACAACTACAGTACGATCACGATTTTTAATTTATCGTCTAAAGCAAGAACATGCTGTTTACTCATATTAAAGGACAAAAGATATATTGAAAAAGCACTGCTGCATCTTACCTACAGTATAGTAAAACTGAATCAGCTTTTTCAGATTGCATACTGCACTCTATTTACCCAGGATGTCAGACACAGGGCTATAGTCTGTACTATCCTAAAGTCTTTAGGATAAATATTGTTGCTGATATAACAGTGTGCCAATGGAGACACATTGTGTGACCTTGCCACAGCCCAGACCCCATACAGAACACATTTCCTCTTCCTGAGGAATCAAATGAATTGTCCATGAATCCCATGGGAATGATAGGTCATCTTGAAGATGCATTCTTTATTGAAGCCTCAATTGTACTGCTATTGCCTGAAGGTAATAGAGAATAGTTATCCAAAAGTTGCTTCAATAATTTCATCTCTGCCCTTTGCACTACTTTCCTTAAAGTCAGCTGCTTTATTTTGCACTCAATAAAAATGGTGTAATTCCTGTAGAATTATTATGGAACACAATGATGGAAAGTGCATTAAATGATGCAGAATATATTTTGCGGGTTTCTTTTCACTCTGAGACATGTGACATTGTCAATAGGCGGAGATACACAACCACAACTGAAATTTTTGATAATTAAATCCATATTCCATAAACCTAAATCTTTGTGATACCTGTGATGATATGATGTGGATGGTGATACAGTAACTGTACATAGTGGTACAGATTAGCATTTAATATTTCCTTATATTCTACAAAAGGATTTCAAACACCACGTGCAACAACCAGAAGTGGTTCTGCTGCCATATTGGTAAAATTATGATCAAATTGTCATTCAGCTCTGTATTAGACATTGCTACCATAGCAAAATGTGCATTCAGCAGAAGCAATTACTCAGAAATTCTTGAAAAAACAGATTGTGTCGGATCACAGACCTGTCACCTGCTGCCAGATCTGGTTTGCTTCTGTCAAACAGAAGGGTGAGCATCCCTCTTTCTCATTGTAACAGACAATGAAATCTGCACCCATCTTGTCACCTCTTGACATAAATCTAGTCAGCAGCAAAAGACAGTCCTTTCACAGTTTAAGCATGCAGGTTACGAGTCTACGTACCATACAGTTTCAATAATAAATAACAAGGCTAAAGCATTATCTGTTGGTTTGAAATATTTTTACAATAGTAACTCTGGTCTATGACTTTACATTAATTAAAGAACGTTTGCAATATCGGCATAAAACTCCATCAGTGTTTATTTTCCAGCTAAGTCTATTCTATGACACGTCAGCCATATGTAATCAGTGGCTGTGAAAAATATTCTCCTACTACTGGGGATAAGTGAAACTTTTAGGAGATGGGTTTTGAAAGCATTGTAAGGCAACACTAAGCAAGAAAAAAAAACAGCGAATGGGATATGAGCTATTCAGAAATGAGGTAACATGAAGGATTTTCATAGTTTTCAAAAGTGTATATGCCAGAGTACTTGCAAACACACATCAAAGAACCTTTAATGAAAGAATACAACACCACCCACCCTCATATTCACCCCCCTTTGAGATTTTGCTGAAATTGCTCAATTTGACCTGAATCTACCATTCCATTATCTTACATTCCCTTTGGGAAAGCCTGCATTCCCACAACACTTGACCTATTGACTGGGCTCTATCTGGATATCTAGATAAACAAGGGGCGCTCCTTACTTCAAGCGGCCTTTTGTAATTCTCTCTGACAATTCCTACTAATGTGTCTTAAGTTAACCTCAGTTGTTTGATGTTTCCTCCTCCGGACGTCAAATGGGACGTGACTGTTTCTTCTGATGGCAGCCTTTTCAGTCTTTCTGGACGCTGACACTTCAGTCACATCTGTCAGCTTCTATTGGTCTTTCAGGTGTCACTGGTGCTTCTGCGCCCTTCCTTTTGTCGTCTGTCTCTCCTTTATTTACTTTTCTGACTTAATTAGCGTGTTTCTTAAATTACGTTTAGTTACTTAATGACTGGGACCTTTTCCTGTAAGTCATCATACTGTAACTTGCAAAACTCCTTCTAGACATTCTGCCACTTTTTCAGATTTTTATTTTGATATCCACTGAAGTTTGACAGCTGTATATCTCAGATTCTCTAAGCTGGTAGAGCAGTTAACTGTTCGCTGGTTCGCTACTGACTACAAACACTGAAACATACCTGTACTTTCAGTTTACTGTTCAGAACTAGGAGAATAAAGACATTGTATAGTGAAAAGTAAACCAAACTTACTTAAATTATTTATTATGCATTAGTAAATGTGATATAATCTTTTAATTATTGCCATGATCGTTTTTGATTTAAACTTTGATTTAAACAACCCTGTGTACTTTAAAAAATATCTTTGGTCTATTTTTGGTGTTATGAATTGCTTCAGTGCTTCACTGCAAATTTATGAAAACAAACAAAGATTGACTTACTCCAGACATTCAAAGGCTTTTTTGAACATGAGCAGAAACAGAGTGAAATGATTATAATAATTCAAACATCCGACAACATCAGAACAAAACAAGACCCAGTTCATGTCAGTGATCGACATTTATTGAGTTTGAAAAGTCCTTTACGCTTGTTATTACAAATGTTGTGTCAATTGTTTTGGTGATTAGATTTATACCTAATCTCTTTGGGATACCAAGTTATTCTTTCAGCCAATGTAACACTGTAACACTGAACTGCATCAGCACATGTAGGCTGCAAAGGAACAAGTAAAGGTTTATTCCATGCTGAAGAGAGAAGAAGTGAGACACAAGGTTTCAGCTGTGTAGCCTTCTTCAGGTGTGGCATTCAGGTGAAACATTGTGTCTCTTTTCTTTTCAGCATAGAATAAAACTTTACCTGTTCCTACACTGTAACTGCAAAACAGGATGATTTTCAAAACTTGTAGGAAATTGTGAAGTGAAATGGTAGCTCACACATTTTTCAAGCTTGCCCTGACACTAAAACCTGCGTGTACTGATATGACCACCCACTGACTATGCTGTGAAACTGATCAACTGGGCCTTCGGCAAACCTTACCTCTTACCAGAGTTTAATTCAATTTAACAATAATAATAAATACACAGGCTAGATGTAAAAAGCTTACTAGGGTCACATCATTCATATTTTATAGACGTATGCACAATTAACAGCAGCAAAGGCAGACACAAGCTTGTAATGTAATTACACACCAGTAGGACTGTAGAAGCAAGGAAAGGTGGTACTGCTTTGCAATTAAACCCTGGTGCCTGTAATCAAGCATTAGACTTCCTCTGGTTGTATCACTTTCGTTGCCTTGCAAGATTGAAGCTTCAGCTGCGGTTACATTCCACGTATTTCAATACAGAGCACATTTGCAAATTAAGATTTTTTCAAGCAGGTGTCACTTTATTAGAGCTTATGTCTACTATGGGAAGCCTCTATTAGCCTTGTTAATTCAAAGAAGCACCTGCAACAAACAGAAATTGCCTCCTTTTTTAACGAAAGCTTAATTACTACTGGTTAAAACAATAATAGTTAATGATCAGCTTGCAAAGATTATTGTCTAAACTCTGCCACCTACATCTATCAGTTTTTGTATGTTAGGAGGGAGTTTGTCTTTACAGGGAGTGAATACTGTAGGTTACTGTGTATAAAAACTGTTAGTTAAGGAATTGCTTCAACGTGACTCTGAGGGAATAGTTAGAAATAATTAAGAAAAGTAATTCATACAAAGAGGCTTTAGGCACAAAGGCATGAATGTCTTCAGAAGGAAAATCATTGTGGTATGAGGAGATATGAGCAATGATGGAAGGAGGTAAATTGATGCAGCCTGTGTGTGTTTCAGAAGTTTCAGAAACCTCAAGAATTTCAATGTTTACCTGCAGTAGGACTCCAACTCAAATCAGATGAAGATGAAGAGAATTCCAAAATGCATCTGCTGCAACATTAATAAACTGGCCTGCCTATTTCATTGGCCAAGATTCTTTGAAACTGCTCCTGATAAAGATATAAACTGGGCTGTGATTGGCTGGCTGCTGTAGTCATTCTGGATGCTGAAGAATTGACAGTAAACTAAGCCTCATTACTACATGCCTGCAGTTATGAGACAGTATTTTCACGCCTCAGTCTTGCACAAGAAGAACAAGTTTCCTCCCCACTGTTAAAGCAGTAACACAGAATTCAAGCAGTGTGACAGGAATTGGTCTCCTAAGCCATAACAACCCAATTAGGACCTGTCTTGTTTCTATTTTGCTCTGCAAATGAACCTCCCACTCAAGCATCACTTATCTTTCATGACAACAGAAACCTCCCTCAGGCTGAAGCTAATGGCTCTACTTCCTCCCTGCACAAGGAGGATGAAGATTTCTGGTGAGGTCAGGCCAGGGGACCATTCAGCCTGAATCACTGCCCCTAAGAAGAAAAGTCTACTCTAAACACATATTTACAAACCTGGGATAAAGTCAAAGGATAAAAAACACCCTGAATTGTTTCTAGAGCTGTGCTCTAATAAGAATTGATTCTACTGAGTTTTAAGAAACTTTAGTTCACATTTGTCTTATATTCTAAAGTTCTAGTTTTATAAAGTATACACACATCTGATTTGATAAATAATCGATCTGTAATTAACACAATATACATATGTGATTTTATCTACTTATCTACAGGCCTGCGAATATACTTGTCATTTACACAACCTCATCAAAAAGAGTTTTAGAGTAAGACTTTTTGTTGAGATTAAAGAAAAACACATCTCATATGTCTCATAATTACCGCAAACCTCTGTCTTAATTATGTGATAATTATCTAATTATTACAAGATAGTGAAGTATCTCTTTATTACAAGATGGAATAATTATTACAGAATTGTGTAATTAGTACTACATATCTTGTAATTAGTATTACAAGATGTCACAAAGAAGTGTAAGTTTGCATGGACTTACTTTGGACTAGGGTTTAGTCATAATGAAATGTTACAATCTTTAGCTAATGTGAACACAATCATTATAAGACTTTAAGCAAGACAGAGTGTGCAGTGCAATTGATACCACTACTTAAAACTGAAAGTCAACTAATGATAATGTATTGTACGACAATTATGTCATTATATGATTATCACATAAGGTACATGATAATGTACTATCTTGTAATAATGATATAATGTGCTATCTTGTAATAACAAGATCATTTTCATGTAATTACGAGATACACATGTATTTTTCTAGATGGCAGCAATACCCTTACACACTCTTCTGTAAAGTAATTTGAAATTAAAGCACAGATTCCGCTGCAATAGCTCTCCTTCTGTTAAGGAATCAAAGACTTGGAAAAAAAAGAAAAAGGAAAAAAGACAGACGAGGAAGATTTCAGTTTCAATGGGGCTTGCAGAGCCTAGTGGGACTTGGAAAATCCGAAGAACAAGATGTAAAAGAAAAGAGGTTTAGATGGATATTTTGCTTTGGAGATCCAAACCTGGGGCCTATTTTAAAATCCTCCTGAGCGTGTTTATCTAGTCTGTTCACGTACTGTAAATCGCCTCCCAACACTGAAGACAAGAAGAAGCCTTTTATTAACACTTTGCTATACCTGTCCCTAATAGCAGGTGTATATCTGCTACAAAGCCCTCCCCTGTAAGTATTTTACCTGTATATGAAATGAAACTTTCATTTCTTTGAGGAAGAGCTGAATACAGACAGCAGGATACACAGCAGACAGTCCTGTAATCCACAACCGTTCACAACAAACAAACCCCCAAGTGCTTAAAGGCTTCACAGCATCATGAATTGCTCTCTTGTACACAGACTTCAAAATGGATTAAAGATATTTTCCCTAGAGGGAAAATAAATGGCTGTGCTTTTCGGCGGACCCTTCAACATGTTGACTTTGTTTTTAAGTTGCCTTTCTTTCTGAGCTGTATCAATCAGGCCAGCTTTGATCTAGTGGTTGCATGCAGCATGGTTAGCAGTCTTTCAGGCAGCAGCTGTAGCTGGTGTTTAAGAAGGAACTGCGCAGCATGTGGCCTTAGAGTGGTGCAATGAATAAAAAAATTGCCAAATTAAATCTAGCATGTCAGAGACAGCATGGATCACAACCACTGGGCTGTACTCACGCAGGCTGTTACTTGAGATTTCACAAAAGGTTATTCTAAATTCGCAATTTGCAGCTTTTTAGTGTGTCACTACATACAGTACTGCAATAAACGGTGCAGTAAAGCAACCTGTGGAAAACAATTGCAAAATCCAGCAAAGGTGTGGTAGAATCATGACAAAGCTGTGGAAAGCAGTGAAGCGTTCAGTAAAACTGACCTTTAACTTTTCATGAGGGAACATGAACACTTCAACGCCATTACAGAACTGAAAAAAATGGAAGTGAGGGGCAGGACAGGCTGATCACAATCTGAGGCTGTGTATAATTAATTGGTCTTTCATAAACATTCAGGTCCGTCATCTTCCATGATCAGTAGTTTCATTGTCAATCAGGTATATTTTGCCTCAAACTTCACAGGAGCCTGCCAGCATTACTCATTTTTTGTTCCCTCATCAGCAGAATTAGAGATACGTTGCTAAATGGCTCAATTAGCCTCATGACCTCTGCAAAGTGATCCCTGCAGGCCAGGGTTAATCATGGAATTGAAATGCACATCCTCTGAAAATAGCAGTCATCTTCAATCGGAAGAAATACAGAACTTGACCAAACTGCTGAGATGGCAAATGTTAACACTAACTATGTCTATAGACAGCCTTAAAATATTGTTTGGGAAGTGATTGATCGTTTGTGCATGGGAAGGGTGACTTACAAAAAAATGTTTCCTTCTAAATGAATGTACTCATTTCATATCCATTAGCTTTGAGAAGGCACAGATGGATATTCAGATTGATTTACCATCATCCTCATATCATTTGGCTGCAAGTACTGCACAGAAGACTCCTTCAGGTCATTAATAAAAGCATTTCTGTCCTCACGATTCAAGAAGAAATTAATTCATTAAATTTTCTTCCGTTGTACAAACATTATTACTCATGCTTTAAATTTTAATTGATAACTCCAATGCATGTCAGGTCTGTATATTTAGTGCATATAATGTTAATTTCTCAAATATTCTCAATTCACTACATTTTCAGTGTACAGTAGGTAAGTTTATCCAAATTCCTAGTTTTTGACCATTAATTTTCAAAGGCAAAGCATCTAAATACAGCACCATTTTGCTTTAATATTGAAAGCATAAACTAGCACAATCAACCACCCAGAGATACACAGAATCACTAACAGAATTTTACTAAATTTGTTAAAATACTAAAGTATTTTAGCAGCAATCTAAGAATATGCCTTGCACTTCTCAAAACTGTGATCACATTGTTACTGGTTGTCTTGCTAGAGTACAAATAAAAAATCTCTCTGTTTGGAGCAAACAAATTCAAAACTGGGCAGAGAAAATAAGGAGGTCTCTGACATCTACCTGGAAGGCCTGATATTTTCTGAAACTCAAGGGCTTCTGAAGAAAAAGCTGTGGCTTAATGGATGCTAATTTGTTTGACACAATCACCTCAAGGATGACTTCATCTCATCAGATCAAAGCAACATCAAATGCAGCCTTAGACTTCATTTGTAACAGCTCTTCAAAGGCCTGGAACTGCTACAAGAAGTCAAATCTGTGGCTCTGGTCTCCTTGCTGATTACTACAGAAGTATGAAAGGGGCCTTTTAGGCTATGTGCACCTCAGTCCTGTTGCTTAAACATGCCGTTTTGCAAAAGAGGTAAAATTAGTCAGGACATATGTGACACTGAGGGATGAGGTTATGGTTTCTAATCATAACTGAAGGAATACTAGAAAGGCAATACCCACTACACAAAACTGACCTCACTGTTTGACCTACATCTCCCAGACCTCCTCATTTCCTCTAACTGGGCACAGGGCTGACAAACCCTGCTCCTGTTTATACATGAAAACAGATGCCAGTTTCCACAGAAACCAGGCCTCATCGGTATCTGTGGTTCTGATTGTGACAAGTGAGTGCGCTGTTCCATTAGAGGGGGCTGCCAATTAACCCCAGGGCATGACAATGTGATATTGTTTGTAAAACGGGGTATTTCCCAGTAAGAGGGATTTAGAGTACTCACCTCTAAAACAGTTCCCCACTGTGATGGATTGACTGCTGTGGAGTCTGCTAGCCTGCTTCTGCTAGCATGATAAAAAAGCTATGTTAAGGTCATGGTAGAGACAGCAAAGCCAAAGCACCCTGCCAGTCAAATGGCAAAAAAAGAAAATTCTCCATGACGTTACCAGATAACATTGGGTGGGTGAGCTGTCCCTGACCATTACCTGACAACAGAAAGCCATGCTGAAATTGTATTTTTCACTGTATTCCAATTCTTTATTCTTTATTCCAGTTTTACAGTGCCACACAATACCTATAACCTACATTAAGAGCTACACTAAATAATGGCCATGTAATATAGCAGCCATACAATTTAAATACTTGTATACGAATACCTTGAACAAGTAGTAGTTAAAAAGACTCACACCCCTTGTCAGCATGTGAACAGAAACTATTCGTCCAGTTACAATCAAAAGTCTAGGAATCTGAGGATAAGCTGTGATATTAAATTAGAACGCTGTGAAAAATCCCTTCATCCCCAATGTAGACAAAAGTTATCCTCCCCTGTCA
Source organism: Lepisosteus platostomus (assembly GCF_059453375.1). NCBI lineage: Eukaryota > Metazoa > Chordata > Actinopteri > Semionotiformes > Lepisosteidae > Lepisosteus > Lepisosteus platostomus. Next base: position 44,810,253 of record NC_142621.1, read on the forward strand.
CAAACTTGGCTGTGTTCATGATTTACAATTACACTTGCATATGGTTTACGGCCTCACTTATTGGAATAACCCAAACCCTTGATCCTTTCTTTGGACACGTTTTTTGAAGAACAGTTCATCAAGTTTGTTATTTGGCATCCAGGTTTCTGCAAATCCGAATCAGTGCAGACAAATAATTGCACAAATAATAATAATTGCACTGCAGCTTACAGCATTGCAGAAAGGCCAAGAAATTGAAATTGCTTTTGCTTGAGTTTGAAATTTCCAACCATTGTGAAAATCAGAATGCAGGAGTAAGTGTGTGCTTGCCGGGGTTTTTGGAGATCCAGCTATGTTTGAGAAAAAACATCCACATGCAATACTTGTATATACAGTAAACCCCTAGATTTCTAGACTTTAGTATGTATTACAATTCATATGTACAATCATTATGGTCTGTTGTCCTCAGTTTCTCTTGTTTTAGTCTCATTGCTTGCTGGGCCCCAGATACCGAATTTCCATTTCAATTGGATTCAGCTCATAAAAATCCCAAAATAATTTACTTAGAGCTCACACATGTCATTTTCGGTTCAGCTAACCATTCTGATCTCAATCATTATGTATTGCATTAGGAGATAAACAAGAAAATTAAGTAGGTGTGTTCATATTCAAACTATGATTATTATAGACCTACTGTACCTTCTGAACCTCTAAGGACAAATCTTACTGTACAATACAATCATCTCCAAAGTTTGTGCCAAACTGCAATTAACCACCTCTATTTGCATATAACTTCCAAGGAAATGCAAATATATAGTAAATAAAAATGCACCTATATTTGAATTTAAAAAATGTACTTTTAATTAAGCATGTACTTAAGCAAGGACCAGGATAAAAAAAAAAAACTAAGACAAATGAAAAGGGTGCTGCACACAAAGAGTTAAATACCATTAGACTGACCAGAACCATGACACTCTGCCCTTTGAGAAGAAGAATGATGTTTATTAAAGTATCTTAATTATTTTGCCACTATGTTTTCAAAATTATTTGTGGCAACTGAAGAAGATAAATGTGACATATTTTGCACAAAGCCAAATGCTAGACAAAATAAGATTTTCTGTATTTTAGCCAGCCAGATCAAAAGAAACGGGAGTGTTTATCAGCAGTCGTGGGACCATTGGCTTTTCATCCGTTTGTCCTTTGACCTGCTCTTGGTGGCTTTTAGGAAGCACATAACATTTCTTACATTTCCACTTCCTTCTGAGTACTCAGATCAAGATTAAAGAGAAAGTTTTGTCCACACTTCATGCTTTGGAATCAGAGTTATTTTCTAATAAGGAAAGACCTGGTTATTCACGGTAACCAGGCTCCCATCCTGGAAGCAGAAGGCACAAGACAGGACTACATCCTGGATGAGACTTTGATTCACCTCAGGGCACAGACACTCAGACAAAGACGCAAACCGGTACAATTCAGAGAGATCAGTTAACTCAGACAGCTTAGTCTCTGGAAGGGAGAAGGAGAGTGGAACACTAGGCACACACCAACATGGACATGTGTTTAACATGCAAGCTCTATAGAGAAGGCATTCTAGTACAGAGTCAAACACAAGACCAAAGAGCAGCATTAATCACCATGACATCATGCCATCCCAGCCAATTAGAATCCCACTATTTACAGTTAATACCGTACATATAAACAGTGCATACATACACAAAAACACAGATTAGGGGCAGCTTTACAGTTCGCAAAAAGTTAAATTAATTTACACAGAAAAATGGCAGTAGAGGTAACAAAAAAAGAATGTCCATCTTTACGGTATTGTATAGAAATCAACACAGGAAGCATTAATACTGTCTTATTTTATTTTTGCAAAGAAAATGTGGAAAATATTTGCTGGACTCATTCAGTTTATTTACAACATTTCTGTTTGACAATAATGGGGAGCAATTCATATAGCTCAAGGATTATTTTCATTGCTTTTCACAAGGACAGTGTCAAACATGTCAGACCAATTATCTAAAAGGTACATTAGTTAAACAACAGTATAAGAGCAGTGGAGGTTCAACAGGTGATTTCATGTTATGAGACAAGATATTCCAACTAGAAAATGTCCTTCAGGCGTAACGCACTGCAATGAGACTGATTAGGTGGACTATCCTGAGTTTTACAGGGCATTTCTTTTAAGTCTTCAAGTCTGGAATATATGAAACAGTGAAAAAAAATAGGAGCAAAGGCTTCCAGATGAAAACCATCCAGTACCTGATTATTGGTTTTGCTCCAGTGCGTGGATCTCAGTGACAGAAACAAATGTATGGCTTAATTATTACTTTTTTTAAGCCTTTGCAATGATTGAAATATTATTTTGATAGCTGCTGTGGTTATGATGCATTTCACTGGCATTTTCCTCACTACCAAGAAAAAAGATCCTAAGCTAATGCCCAGTTCCTCTCTTCAGTGGTCTGTGGCTACAATCATTGCTGCCCATTCATTAGCTGCTAGCTGCTCTTCTTGTTTTGATGCAATGCTGTCCTTCCTGGGGTGGCTGCAGGAGGCAGGCAGCACGATATGTGCAGTCCCATCTGGTGAAAACTGCTGTTTGTTGCACTTTTGGGAAATGGAGCCCAGATATGCAAAATGTGAGGAGAGGCAGCAGGCGAGGGAAAGGTAGCTAATTGGAGACAGAGGATTTTACTACAAATATTTTGATAACTGATCTTGTTTCACCAAACAAGAGGCCTAAAGTCTAAGCAAAGGTATTAGGACACGCCATGCAACATTATCCTTTTAAAAGAAAGAGATAATCGATTTCTGAGGCTCAAGACTGAAAGATAACTGTAACTTCAAGACCATACCACCCATTTTTCATTCCTGTTTTTCTTTTTGTTTTGGCATGTTTTGTGTGTCGTAATTGCGCCCAAGCAAGATCCAGCAGTGATTAATGCACTTTCTCTGAAAAGAATATAATTTCAATTACACTGCATACGCTAATGCTATTTATTTGAAAGATCTCTGGAAAACACACCACAGCAGAAAAGAAGGAACAATGCCCAAAACTCCTCTCTTCATGGATCTTTTCTGGTTATTCGGCTAGACAGCTGTAAGTGAGCTGTTGGAGGATGTCAATTTTAGCGATCTTCAGTTTATAGATTGATTGTAATAATGTATATTCCCCCTGCTTCTACCTCACTTGTAAGCTCCTAATATTATCTGCCATGGGGGCTGGTACCTCACCACTTCCCTCTGTCGGCTTGTATTCTATTGTAAGTCACCCCTAGATCCCTGTAATCAATCTCACTGACGAATCAAACCATCACATTCCATAAACACACCTCATGGTTGACAGCAAAGTCTATAAACTGAACAATAAACGACTCAACAGCCAGAGCCTGAAGTCAACCGCAGTGGCCAGGAGAGAGGAGAGAGAAGATTTACATCAACAACAGTTTGCTCCTGGGGCTACGCTGTTTTTACACAACCATGTGCAGAAACAGTTGAGATAAGCTTTGCCTCACGTGCCCCCTCTTACTCTGCTTTCCCCAGTCAAGTTGGGAGTGAAATGTTTTGAAATTCAGCTGGGTGGTTTAGAACTGGAGGTCTATCAACAATTTTTTCCCTTAAGATTCGCACTTCACTGCAGTAAAACATTCAGTGCTATTGAACTACTGGATTCCTACTGCTAGAAGTATCACGGTCTCTTCATTTTTGGTTCTCTCTGCACAATTTCATCCAGATGCTTGTAGAGAAAACCATGTTTAAATACATGAAAGGCATACCACAATGTAAGAACCCTTACAAAGCATTCATTCATTCATTTTTAAGAATGAATCATTTGCTTTCTGCTTTTCAAAACCTAGTTTTAGGACAGCTGATTGTTTGATCAAACAATTTTACTACCACGGTTCTGTCCAAAGTCAGGGAAACTAAAAACAGACACCATTTGCAGACAAATTCATCTGCATTTTTTTTTGTCTTGCAAGCTTAATATACTCTAGCCCAGCCCTGGTAATTTTCTATGTTCTATGTATGAACAGAACACATTTTAATAATTTATATTATATGCTGTGTACCTCAAAAATTTGCGTATAAGAGATGTAAACATGTGGCAGATCTTGAAGAGAGCTCACATCAAGGCCTAGATTAAGTGCAAAATTTGGCCCACCCACCAATCCCAAATTTAAAAAAAAACATTTGATGAAGGGTTTCCATTGGGCAGAATAAAGACGCTTTTGTCCAAAAAAGCCACCTAGATGTACTGGGTTTATAATTAGTACTCAGTGGGCAGATCGGGGTTTTTACTCAATCCAAGCCCTGGTATGCTTCTCTCTTATTTTTAAGTGATGGAGACTTTCCTACAGAGCATAAACATGAAGAAATCTTTTTAGTATCCTTAAAGGAAAAAAAATCCCTTGTGTTGAAACAATTAACTTCAGAATACTACAATAAAATAAATTTTAAAAATCAAGCCAAATTAGACCTTTGAAAAACAACACTTTTAAATCAAGGTTCCTGACCTACAGTTACTTTAATTGTTACAGGCCACTGCTTTTTAAAACTCACTTTCCCCACCTAGTTTACTGCTGGGTGGAACTGAAGCACACTGTTATCAAGTGACTTTTTTAGGGCCACACACAGCCAGATTGCTACCTCAAATGGAAGGAATTGTTATCTGTGAAATTTTACACAAATTCTTTGGTCAGGAGGGTAGGTTAGTCGCCGGTAGGTTTCTATAAAATAATGGATACATTCCAGACTTGCACTGTACAAGCTGTTAAAAGATGCAAACACAGAATCCAGGGGAGAAAATAACCTGAGGTAAAATTATTTGGAGTAAGAAGTCTGACACTACACTACCCAGACTAATTAGAACCACTGCACCTCTGGCCTCAAGGAAAGCTAAAATATGGAACTTCTTTTTGTTTCCAACACAATGAACTGCAGGAGTCACACCAGAAGCAGAATCACAGTTTGTGAAACAAACAGTTTTGCTCATTCAATCAATACATCTTGAGGAAAAAATAAAAGAATTATTTTGACTTTGACAGCTGGACATATGCATAAGGCGGACGTTTTGTGGTTAATGAAAATAAATGAAAGGAAACAATGTAAAAAAACACTTCAGTAGTTCAGTTCCTAATGAATACAATAGAGATACAAAATATGTACAGTACAGTGTCTTTGATAAAGTTGCCCGATCTCCCCCTCGCTATTGTGAGGACTGAGCTAGGAAGCCACTGCAAGGGTTTAGATGGGGAGGTGTGGGAGATGCCAGAGACATAAAGGAAGGGAAGTCCTGGTTGTGAGACCATATATATATGTAGGCTGGAGGAAGTGTACGAAATTAGGATCTAACCATTTTCCTGAACTTGTTATAGTGTTATAAACTACATTTTGCACATTCTTCTAATGGAGAGCATGACATTTTTTAAAATGCACAGGTTAGCTGGTATTTCTATTCAAAGCAACATGCAAAGGGGTATGTTTTACACATACGTTTTAATTCCCATTTATAAACCCGGGCTTGTAGGAGCAATCTTGGTAAAGTAGCTTGATTGAATAGCATGTCTCTACTTTGGATTTCAAGCCATGTGACAGCCATAAGCACGACTCCATAGAGCTACAGTATGAATTCTGTCATCCACTTCTCCCCCTTGCTAAATTTTGTGCGCTCCTTCTGTGTCACATCACAGTGACCTCTGATCACCACACTGATAATTCCAGTAGCCTGGAAGAGCTGTAGATCTCCATCTGGACCGTGAGATGTGAGACAGATGAAAGAGTTGATTGCAGCAATAAAGACAGACAGAGATGGGATACCTTGCTAAAATGGCACCAGCAAGTCTTATTTTCAATCAACTATGTGCTCATTTTTCACCCCTCCTCCCATCTGCCACACACAATGATAAAGGCTATGAGCAATACTTTACAACAGAGTCCGAGACCTGGCACGTGTATATACAGTAGTGTACATCCAGTACACCGATGGCAAATGGATAATGATTTAGCAGATTGCTATGATAGGTAAGTGGAGTCTGATGTGAAGGTTAATGTTACAAGCAGAAGAAGCCAGTTTGAGGCCATGTTGTTTCTGTTTTATCTTTCTCCACTGCACTCTGTTTCATCAAATGGCTTTCTTTTCCCAAAGCTGTAACTGTGTCACAGCGATGGTTTTACTCTAAGGCTGATTGAATTTAAAAAATGCAAGGGAACAATAATTCATATTTCTTATTTTGGGGCATAAAAAGAATGTTGGTTATGTTTTATGGAATCTCTGATTTTTCAAAAATATAAAATGCATTTCAAGCCACATCTAAATTGTGGTTTCCACTGCCTGCCCACCCAGATGCAAATAACCAAGAGTATTAGTGCTTTGTGGGGCTCATACAACAGCTGAAACACCACTAATTATCACTGATGATTCATGTGGATAGACTCCATTTCTGTGGCTCTGTACCGACAGATATTAAGTCAAAGAAGCAGACAGATGACAAAAGCATTGCCTTAACTGACAGCTAAATGTTGGGGTTGCTAAGTACTACATATGATAGACGTGCTCAGGTAACATTAATTTTCCATGGCTGCTCTGCATGTCTGTCTGAGGTTGGAATTCAAAACAAGCACCACAAGCCAAACGACAGCAAGTTCTTTTTTAATGAATGCCATGATTCTGCTCTTTTCATGGGTGCAACGAGAACCAACTTCAATGATTTTTTAATTTTTTTTCTGAACATTCCAGCTGTCTAGCCGAATAACCAGAAAAGATCCAAGAAGAGAGGAGTTTTGGGCTTGTCTCGTATTTCTTTTTTTTCAGGCTACAAAACACTTTTGAACATTTGTGCAGGATCCCAGAAAGCGTTCATTGGACGTGTTGAAGCAAAAAGGACGAAAAACACACTTTGTGGCATAGTCATTATTCTGTATTAACAATCTTTTGAAGCTCTGAAGTGTGCGCAGTGGTTATTAATTCATAATGAATAAGAGCTTTTATGCGACAATCTGGGGCACGAGAGGAAAGCGCTTTCTGTAGACTTTGAGTTGAGATAACCAAACACAAGCTGCTTTTGGCCACACAGATATCAGAACATACAAAGAAAAGCCTTTACTAACCACAGCTACTATTACGATAAATCTTTTTATAGCTCTCTAGACAGTCAGCTCCTGAAAAAGTTGTGAGGCCCTTGAAGAATCTAAAGAAACAATAGTTGAGTGTGACAGAAGTTGCAAAGGGAAGAGCCTACAGTAAGTGTTAAATAATATGAAGACATTATGTAATGGCTACAAAATAAAAATGTGTATTGTGCACCTGCATTTAAGACAATCTGTGTGTGAGCAACTGTAAAAAAGAAAGTGGCTTTTCAAAGATTAATTGTTAGTAATTGGTTAATTAGAGAAGAAGGAAGACTGGAGGTGATTTGACGGCTGCTGACAGCCAGGCATGGGATTGTGGGTTTTCCAGCATTCATGTAGGTCCTATAAAGTAAATTAATGAAGCTTCGACATGAATTTATTGTATGCTCTCAAGGCACATTATAAAAGATGAATTGTGGCTTACTGGCTTCTTACAATCTAGGTCAGATTGTCAGTTTATTTTAAGTTCAATAGCTGTGAGGGACAAAAACCAACCAAATCAGAAGCTAATAATGACAATTATTTGCAGCCTGTATTGTGTTGTATTAATTGCAGTGCTTGAAGGCCATTTCTACCATTTTACCATATGAAGCCTTATAACTTTTTTCTTAACTATGTTCTTTTCAAAACATTCTAACTGTTTTACAAGTCGTAGTGATCTTTAACATGATGTGCTTTACAGTGTACAATTTCCAATACTAATGCAGTTCATAGAGGGGAGATATGCAATTCTGTCACAGGCAGAGGAATATCATGACACTGGATACTAGGAGCTGGGATTGTGGAAATAACGCTTCTATATCAGTTTTTAAAGTTTTATTGGGTAAAGTTATTTCCAGTGTTTAAATAGTTGGTGCTCATTTCCAGTCTGTCATAATATCAATAAGATTTTTACCTAAAAATAACATTTTGTTTTGCTTACAATGAATTCCCCTACATATAAAAACAAGGAACCACAAAAGACTACCTAAATGCAGATTTCAATCCTATGGTAAATTGTGAAGCCTTTTTATAATTAAACATTACTTTGATCGCAAGGTCAGCATTTGTCTTGTGCACAGAATGTTTACTAAGTCTTTGCAATTCATGTGGACCAAATTACAGTTCAAAGGTCTTTCAGAAACAATAAAACAAGCCATGTTTTTACATTTAAAAAAAGATAAACGTCCCGGAATTATGTCCTATTTCACAACAAACTTTCTTCCCAGAAAAGAAGGAAAATTATGTTTGTTTTGGTCGATGGTCAAAGGTATATCTTCTTTTGCTGCTTTAGATGAAAATGATGATTGCCATGTTTCTGCCACATTTTTGCATGAGCCAGTAAAACTGGCTGTGACACCAAGGGCATTAAAAGTCAGTGGGATGTCTAGGAGTGCCCAGTGGCCTAGAATTGGATGTATGTTAAAGGCAATGCTAGGACACTGCTCGGATCTTCACCCAAATCCCATAGAAGGTTGCTCTAAGAGTGTAGGATTTTCCTATGTTAACTGGATTAGCTGGATTAGTCCTAAATTAAGATTTGCATCTTCATTTAAGACAGGGGTTTTTCAAGCTAGTGTGTACTTTCAGAAAGCCACACGAAGTGGATCAGTGACCTGGGGGCTCCGCGCCTAGATGACAGGCATTATTTAAAAAGCACACAAGAACTGGACAGTCAGTAGAACAACTACATGGAGCACCTTGCTTCAGAAACTCTGTGTCTTTTAATGAGATGCAAGGTCTGTTTTAGCAGCTAGGAAAAAGACACATTCTCATTTTTGCTGAGAAAATAATTAAAGAGACACTGACCATTAGAATTCTAGTCAGACAGTAGAAATATAAAGCAGACAAACCTCTCTCAGATGCTCAGTGTTTAAATATAAAAAAATTACAGACTCAGGATCAGTTGATCACAGAAAGGTATTTAATTAAATCAAGTCCTAATTCTCCAGCACAGAAAGATGCAAATAAAAAAAAACTTTAGAAGACTGTTGAGGTAAGCTTTTGTTCTGTTCAGTGGGTTCATTTTGTATTATTCAAGAACCGATGACTGAGTGCCTCAAATGTTATCTGGACAGCTGTGGTATGTTTGTCTTGGCAAAGACATGGATTGGAGAGCCATTCGACCTTGTCTGTGCGTGCCAGCAGCCACCAGGAGCTGCTTCAAACTCATTTTTATTTGTAATACATTAGCCCAAACTTCAAAAACCTCAGGATGGTCCATAGAAACCATTTTAATACATAATTCGGGTTGGGGCTGGTATTCTTCGATCCCCTCAATCAAGAATCCTTTTGAGCAATTAGCTAAAGATCAAAACCAGGTTTGATGGGTAATGATACCAGATGTGTTACTTTAATAGGTACAATTTGCTGAACGCGGGACCAATTACATGCAACACGATAGGTCAGTAATCATTCCTCTACCAGCAATATTCTTCCGCAGTGGCATCCCAGCGATGCCAGCAGGAAAAAAAGAGCTCACCACCCGGAGATAACTTAACATGTGACACAAACAAGCCCATCAATCGAGACGCCTGGAGCTATATGACAAACAGAAAACACATGTGTAAAACAGATCTGAAAACGGAGATAAGGTCTTGAATTTGTCTAGGGCTTGCAAAAGGGAGATTATTGGCTCGCATCCAGTTGGAATCAGAGCACAATTTATTCTAATATGCATTTAAGTCTAATCCTCTGTCCTTTGATATTTTATTAAGAAGGGGTTGAAAGAATTGGGATTAAAGAAACCCGGATCTGGTTAGCACTACAGAAGCCAGTTCTTGTTGTGGTTAGTCCCCGGAATAGGAAAATGTTGCAACGTGAATGACTGATATTGGCTGCAACAGTTCCTCCACAGCTGTCGTGGGTGCACAGCTAATAGAACTGGTAATTAAAGCATTAAAGGGTGTACAATTAAACTAGTGCCTCTTTTAATTCAGAGCCTTGATGACTGATGACTCTGATTGTAGCTTTCTTTATAGAATGTATGGCAGGGGACCCAGATCTTAATAAATAAAGAGCTCATTGTCAAAATCAGAATACACAGGAATGATTTAATGTAATCTTGAAAATGAAAAAAAATAAGCAAAGTGCCATACAATAAACTGGATGCATCTATGAATACATTGAATTTAGTTTCCCCAGGTGAATGGCAAGGGAAATCCAGTTACCAGCTGCCTGTATAACGGAAGATAAGATATTTTTGGACACAGCAAATAGATCTGGAGGAGAGAGAACACAAGCCAAATACAGAGAAAAAGGGAGAAATGAGGACCTTTGGTGTTGTCTTCAAATTGTGCATAATAATAATAATTATTAATGTGCAGCATCCACCTTAATAAAAAAAAGAAATTCTTGTGTTCTCCAAGTGTCTCACTCATGAAAATGTGCTGTGTGACTGGTGATTTAAAAACTTGATATTCCCTTTAAGGCAGCAAGTGCAAAAGTGTTCTTATGCAAACTTCCCTTGGTGCTTCAAAACACAGCAAACATGAAGAATGTTACGTTTTATGGAGGAATATTGATAACTTATTGTAAGGAAGAAATGTAGTGGTGTTAAAAAATCATTCCCTATTAAGAATTAAGAAACATTTGGCAGTTATCATAGAAATAATTAAACAATTACAGTCCAACAAGCACTATCCTCACGTCTGCAACAAATCCATATAGCCTTCATTACACAGCCATTAACATTAAAGATCTTAAACAAATTTCATTTGTTTAAAATATTAAATCTTAGGATTATATATATATATTTCAGGCAAATGGTTTACTCTGCCTTTCTTTGGATGATTTCCGTTTAGTTTCTGAGAGAGCTCTGATGTTGGTGTCATCCCTTCAAAGAGGCAGCAGATCTCCTCCAGACCTGCCTGGTGTGTGATCTGTGGGTCACAGAGCCCCCATCTTTTCCAAACATGAAACAACACAGAGCACTCACATTAAAGCTGTCCTATTAATGTGGCGCCCTGAAATATTCCCACAAGACACTAGACTGACATCAACCAACAGCAAATGGAAAACAGGGGTGAAGAAAACCGTTGTTTGGTTTCCCATAGAAATGACAAAAAACAAAAAGCAAACACTACTAGGCTTTTTTTGGTGTTGTTGCGTGGGTAGACTCTCACATTTATGACCCATTACCTCACCATCCAATCTGGTGTCAGATGACTAGTTCAATCAAGAGAGCTCTCAAAGGTAATGTATGCAGAAATCGCTGAAATGTGGAATATAATGTCAGTGACAGGAGTCTGAGAATGGATTGTTCCTGATCTCATGTCCAGCCATCCTCAGGCAGAAGGAAGAGTGGCTATAGGTAAGCCAACAATATATGAGACAATATATTACCCATATGGATCCATGTCTCCATATATATCCTGTACTTGTGTTCTTGATTTTTTTTACATTAGAGTCCTTCTAACTGCATATTAAACATTTCTTTGTGTTCTATGATGTTTTATTTGTCTTATAATATTTATTTACTACCACTCACAATTGGTAAAGTTCTGTATTCGATTGCTCACAATTGGTTTACAGCTCGCTGACTATTTGTATACAGTATGTGGACTTATGTAATAATGAACACAGAGAGCTATATGTTAATTAGGACACTTTACAGGTATTTTCAGTTCATTGGCCTAGAGATTTATCTGGTTTCTGTTGTGTTAAGTCAACAGAGAGCTCAAGGTGTCTCCCAGTCCCTCACAGAGCCGCAAACACTACAAACACTGGTCCCCATTCCTACAGCTGGGTGGACTGGAATAACTGGGGGACAGTACTTCACTCAAGGTACAAGAGCAGTATCTGCAGCGGGGACTTGAACTCACAGCCCACCAGTCAAGACTCCAGAGACATACCCACTATGTGAAGCTGTTCACAATTGGTATACAACACCTGGAATTATTCATGAATACAGAAAGATAAATATTAATTAGAGCACTTTTCAGGTATCATTATAGTTTCATTATAAACGTCCTCGTTTAGGAAGTTCCTTTTGCATGTGAACTCAGGTAGGAGAAGGCAGCACTGCTGGTATGAGTACCCTCCTTCCTCTCCATTATCTGCTGCCTGGTCTTACCACTCATCACTCACACAGCAGGGTGTGGTGTGGTATATTATCACCACTGTCCTAGGAGATCCGCGTCATGTGGATTTGGGCAAAGCGCAGCGAGTGGCAGCTGCTGAGAACCTATTAGCCTCTTCAATATTCTGACGAGCCCCAGCGCTGCTCTGAATGTAGATCAGCCCAGCCCACAGCTTGAGGTTGATTGCTGTGTATACAGTTACAGTGCACAGTGATGTCTGACACAGCGGCCAGGAAGCAGCAAACACGCCAGAGTTCTGGACCCTCTCCACTTGCCCCCAAGCAGAAAAACACTTCAAAAAGACCAGGGAATTGGATGCTAGGGCCAAAGGCGCAGGTGGCTTGCTTTGTCAATGATTAAAACTGTATTTTTTTCCAGGGAGTAGAAGAGATAGTAACGTATGCTATCCTCTTGTGCAGAGCTTTATCATATTAGAAGCATGTGTTGGGTTGAATGTCAAAAAGGAAACAAGATAGGAATCATCAGTGTTTTTTTTTTGTGATTACCATTTTATTTCACCATGAAATTCTTTTACTTGATCAATGGGGCAACTGCAGCACAAATGTAACACTACCATATAACTAGGAATAATTTTCATTATTTTCCAAATGCCTGACTTAAAAAGCAATTAGTTGAGCCTCAGTATATATACACAAACACAAAACATCTCAGTTTAATGAAAAGCATTCATTGACCTCCAAGCTTAGGATGATTTCTTATTAACTGTAATACTTTTTAACATTGTGATTATTTTACACTACATACTGTACAGTACTGGGATTAGTGATCGGTCTCAGCTATACAATCTGCTGGAAAGATTTGTGGAAAACTATTGGTTGTGGGAAATACCTGGATGGCTGTGATATTGAGGGAAAAGCTGCTCACCTTTTTTTGCAATTAGTTTTTAAATGGGAAACAAAATTGTCTTCTAGGAAAAATAATATTTTATGGTGTCTTTAAAAGCAGTCTACTCACAGTTAATTTACAGAGATGTCATACGATTCAAACACACACTGAGAACAAACAGCCTTCCATGTAACTTCTGTTCATAGCAAATGAGTAAATATTCTTTAATTAAGTCTTTTCTTTGCTTCCAGCTTTGCATAAGAAATCATTGGGTTTTCATAAAAAACTTTGTTCATGAATGATCCTGACCCAGAGAAGTTTGATTAATAGATTTGATTGCCCCTTACTGCTTCCCTACATCATTTAAAAAGCAAGCAAGCCCAGGCATATTCCAATAAAAATGTCCCATCTCTGCAACAAGCTAGAACTTAGAAACATGCTGTGAAAACGAGGGAATTCCTAGCCAGAATGTGGATCACAGCTCTACTTTATTTAAATGTGCAGTGACAAGTCTTTCTGTTTTGTAAGGGAAATTCCAGTCCTGTAAAAATTTGAATATGCTTTGAATATGTCTTCAACATAGGTTAGGAGATTCATTTACTGTATATACACAATCAATTCGAACTTTTATGTAAAAATACAGAAACATGCAACTTATTTTGAATTGAATGTTTTTTTTCAACTACATTTCATTTAAACCAGCACACCATCAGAAAGTACCTTCCAGATTAATTAATAAAATCATTTAAAACTTACATTAAAAATAATTTTAAAAATACAAGATGACTTGCAGAGTGAACTCTAAATATTGTTTAGGTTTTCTAGCTCTTCATCACTATAAAGGGTTAATTGTGAGAGTCCAGAAGCTGGCAAACTATTATAAAAATGAAAATAATTCAATTCTGTTTGTATTGACTAGCTGGGGATAAAAAAAGACTGATTTTATTTGGAGATTTGATAAAGTAGAGCAACTTCTACGAGAAGTAAAATACCTTTTTAACATTGATCGCTTATGCTCAAGCCGGCAGTAGAGCTGATTTCATATAAAGGCAATAGGTCTTTTGATGTATTTAACTCAGTTGCTACATACTGTATTTGATTCCAGTCTCATAACGGTACTACACGTCATCAATTGTGAATATGTCAATTAAATGTTTATGCTCAACCAAACAGTAACTCCAAAAACTATTTGTTTGAAATAGCTATTTTCAATTTTCAAAACATTCTAGCAACTTTTGATCTCAACTTGCGGCGTTTTTTTGGTTTCAGACTGCTCGTTTATTACATTCTGTCTTTTGTTAACTGTCATGCAACTACAATAATTGTCTTCAAGGCAAAAGTACTCTGTATTTTACTGGAACATAACTGCACTGAGCTGTAGTCAGTTATTTAACCTCCCAACTTTGCTATAAATTTAGGTATATGGATGGGGCTGCGCTGTTGCCAGCAGAAGCCATTTCAACAGTGAGCCACACCACATCAATTGTGTGCAGCAGCAACAGAGAGACCTTATGTTTCTCACTTCATTAAATACAGTCCCATTTTTCACTTCAGCTTCCATGAGAAATACAAGCTTTGAGAAATGGGCACACATTCAGCATGGCTCTTGATAGGTTTTTGTCTGCAAGTTAAGTCTCACATGGTTCGTATTTGCGTGGAAAAGACTGGAGATCTGTTAAGCCCCTGGGAGAAAATATAGCATTTGACTTTCGGCCGAGATAGACGTGATCACTCAGACATTGTACTTGCTGTTTGTGAAACTAAGCCAAAGATAATAGAACCTAGACTCCCTTCAAACATGAATTTGACATTCAACAGTGAAGTGATATCTGTCTTTTATATTAAACACTCAATCATTGAAGCCAGAGAAAAAAAATCCAGATGCCAAAAGCCAATGTATGTAACAGTGACATTTGAATTTTGTAATTTTATTGTTTAGAATCAGTAAATAAATTGGAAAAGCTGAAGACCACATGAAAAGGTCCACTGAGCCAAATGGGCACTAAAAGCCATTCTTACACTAAGCATCGGGAATGCAGGGACCCAGTCTTGTTAACATTCAGGTAATCGTGTCCCATCACAGAGGCATCCAGCAGCAGTTTGTTAATTGCATGGACCAGATTTGCAAGCTTTAGGTTGAATCTTACGCTTACCTAGTGAGGCTTCTGTTAGATAAGATTTTTTTTGAATGCAATACTTTAGTGTCATGGAAGTAATAAATTCTTGGAGTCTCCTGACCAGACAGTTTAACAGCTTAACAACAAATGAAGTCTAGTCTGTTGGGATCTTTTAACACCTACTTATCGACATATTGCAAAACTCAAAGTAAGTGTCAGATAGTATTAGTCTAATATCTTAACATGCCAGTTTTTAATGTAATTTATATTCAAAAAGTAAGGGGGTATGATTGTTAATTG